>NC_054473.1:149425774-149740774 GCF_017639515.1 Carcharodon carcharias | reverse complement strand
CACATTGTGCTGATGTGAATCCCAATATTATTGTGAATAGTTAACTGAGGTGTATGCTCAATGGGAGGGACATAAATCACACTTTGGCCAGGATTTTCCTGCCCTGTCATGGCAGGATCTTCTGCAGGAGATTTGGAAGCCCAGCCAAAAGCCCATTTACTTTTCAAAGGACCGTACAATCACAGTGGTGGGCAGGGCCAGAAAATCTCACCCTATGGCCCAGATGTGCGTATCAACTGATTAATTTGTAGAGCTGTATCATAAGTAATTCATACTCAGAAATATCTGGGAGTTTTTAAAAAATATTTTGAATGCATTAATGTGCTCCAATGCAATTTTGAAAAACTGAAAGCCACATACCAAATGGGGATAAAATATTTGTACATAACAGAAGGTAATTAAACTCATTGAAGCTTCCTAACATGCAACTTGCACTTTTAATTCCCCTGTCTTTACTGCTGTAACCTGGCAGTTTATTCCATACATTTATTGCCCTTTTAAGTAAAGTTATTCCGAATGTCTCAAGTTGCATTTCATTAATTTAAATTTATGTCCTAGGATCCTATTTAATGCATGATTCTGATAGTCTTCCAAAATTGAAGCTCTACAAAATTAGCTGAATATTATCAACTGGTGAAAATCAGTTCCAGATGGTTTAGGATTGGTGCTAATTCTGCTAAAATGGTAAAGTGTTAATAGTTGAAATTTCTGGGTCAACTTTGCTGCATAATTATTCACATTGCCAGTTGCCAGTTTAGGATGGGAACCCAATTTTCAGTGGAAATTGAAAGTTACATGGTTAAAAAAAGTGAGTATAATTTAAAAAGGACAGGCTGCACCAGAGATTAGGGTGACAAATTCTGATAGGTTTAGGAACACAAGACATCTCATTCTGAGGTGACCCTATAGGTCTGCATTGCAATGCACTGGAAAGAGGTGGAGCCAAGCTGGAGAATGCAGCTGGCTAGTGCTTTGTGCCAGGCCTGCTGAACCCATGGAGGATGACAACTCCATATTTGACTTTCTGCTGACTCAGACTTTGTGAATTTAGTTCTCGCAATCATTGCCAGATAGATGCAATAATGTCTTGAAATATAAATTGGTGGCATCTTGATACGTGTGACTAATCGAATCTCTTATGCAGCACCAGGTAAAGCAGAGGTGTTCCTGAAGAATCATTAAACATCAGTTAGTGAAAATAGGTGCAAAGGCACTGGAATGTGTGAAAGTCTGACTGCTTTTAAAGTTGAAGCTTCTATATGCAATAATCTGCAAGCAAGATCAGTCACCTGTTTGTAGGTGTTATTTTGCAGGTAGGCATTGCTTCAGGTCAAACTAAGTGCTCCTCTTCCAACCATTTCAAATAGGTGATTACTTGTTTGGAAAAAATATTGATGTCATTAAGAGTGCGGAACTACACGAAAAAAAAATATGGAAAATAGTGGGGGGGAAAACAATGAATGCATCTCCTTTCTAGCCCTTTAAAACTTATTCCAGGCAATTTCCAGTTCAGTACCTGCCGTTTTTATGGGCAATTAGAAGCAATGTTGACAAATGGTTGCACGTTGAGCAGTATGATATCCAGTGCATTGTCCTTGAATTTATAGTTATGATAGTCATCAGTGCTTATCTTTATTACGGTGTAAAACTGACAGCAACTTACGTCGTCTGCACATGCACATTTAAGCACAGAAATACCGAAGTAGCTGTCAATGATATCCTTTTCCTCCAGAGGGTGTGCTGTTTCAGTCTTTCCAGATGCAAGTAGAACGGAATCAATACGAAGTCATAATTACTGCTAAATAACCTTTTGTGGAATGTCATTTCCTCCATTATGATTAAAAATTCCATGTTTAAATAAACTTTTTTTGTTAAATTTTGATATTTGTGTCCACCTTAAAACCACATTGCAATCTTATGTCACAATCTTTATTTTGCTGTTTGTAAAATAATTAAAAAGTGAATTATACTCCGTGTTTTTTAATTCCCGATTTGCTGCCTGAGATAACTCTTCAATGTAATTGGCTGCTCAGCCTGCTTGCTGATTTCACTTGCTGAGTGCCACAGATCCCCTATAGATGGCAACAGATACAGTCACATCAGAAGTGATGAGGGTGGAGCTGAGGAGAGGCACATTCTCACCCACTTCCTTTGAAGTCCAGAGGAAGCATCAGAAGCTCGCCACCGAAAATCCTGGCCAACAAATATTTGGCTAGAATTTCCGGGGAGTTGCTCTCATCACCATAATTGTAAAAATTGTTGTAGAAATCCTGTTTGTGTGTATAGATAGTTTTCATGGCATTTCCAGTGAAGTCAAGGTTACAGAACAGGAGCAACGGCAAAGAACTTCTCAACAGCATTTCAAAAGGTGACAGCTTTCTCCCGTGAGCAGTGAACTAGAATGTGACTAATGTAGTTTCTCTGCATAGCATGAAAGAATGCCAAGCCGGCTGATCTATCCCAGACACAACTGTCTGAATAAAACATGTTAATTTGATCACTTCACAAACTTTATTATACCAAATAACCCAGAACAAAAACAGGAGTTTGATGCAATTGTACAAATGCCAAGACTTGTACTTTTAACCATCATTGGTGATGATTGGCATCGATTCAAATGATTCAACATTATGTATATTTTGAATAAACTTGTAAGGCCACTTTGAATGCATATTGGAAATCTTTTAGATAATTAGTTACCTGAAATTTCTTGCATGTGAACTATAATCTATTTTTTTACCCCTGTTTTAGTACAGCAAGTGATAGTCAGAATCAATTAATCCAGTCACTCTGTTTTAAGAAAATTCATACCCACCACTTATTTGCAACTTTAGTAAATCATTTATTTTGTGTACTACAGAACTTGTGTTTTTAATCTTTAGACCAGAACATTGAAGTAATTTTAAATACCATGAAAAACAGTTAAAAGTATTTTAGGCAATGGGTGGAATTTAATCCAGTCCTTTGTGGCAGGAACCATTACGCCTGGGCCACTTACTTGCAGGAGAGACCCCATGTCAGTCTCCTGGCAGCAGTAAACCTCCCTCGATTAAGTCAGAGGGCAGATATAGAATTCCCAGTTGCTGAGATGTCAATTAGGCTTCTTAATGAGCCAATTGACACCCATTATCCCCCAAGACCACCAAAATCTATTGGTGGCTGAGGGATTAAATGGCTTTCCTGCACCCCATCTGAAGGCCGAACCCAATGGCCTCCTGGGGGAGGTCCTTATCAAGCTGAAATATCTGGCATTGGGGAGGGTGCTGAGAACTGTCTTTGCCTCTGATCCTCGGCTCACTCTTCCCATGACCCTCTTACTGTCCTTACCTTTTCCCTGGGGTCACTTGGTGATCCTGGGCCTCTGGTGGGTGCATTGCCAGCAGCTGGTCCCAACACTCCCAGTAGCACTGACAGCAATTGAGGAGCTATTGGCTTCTAATTGGGCTCTTGGCCACTGGGGTCCTGAAAACCAGGGAAGGCCTGACATTGGCCCCTTAAGTGTTTGAAGGGCACTGAATATCATAGGGCCTACTCCATGAAATTGTCAAGAGTTCCCTGCTGGTTCTCCAACTAGTGGGCGAAACCCCCATCGTGCTGATTAAATACCACCTATATGTCTAGTTATACATGCAAAATTGTCATGGTCATTGAAGGTTAAAGTGAAGAATTAGCATATAACAATGTGTTATAACAAAATAACAATGTAAAAGAAGAGAGAATACTCAAGAGCAGGGTTCCAACACTAAAGGGCGAGGCATCCTTTGGTTATTCTGTTTTAACACAATCGTGAAATATTAATTTTGCCCATTATTACTAATGAAATCAGATGTTCATTCCAAAAGAATCTTGGAGAATTTTGCAGGAAATCACAGCCTTTTTTGTGTGCTCCCATTATTGCAAAGTTACTTATACATAGCAACCAGAAATTCCTAACATTAACTGCCTTTTAATACCAAATAAAAGCAGGAAGTGCTGGAAACACAGCATTTTGGAGAGAGAAACAGTTAACTTTTAAGTGGATGCCCTTATCAGAACTACTGGGCTTTAATCCCAAATAACTGGTCACTATTGACAATTTATCAATACTTTTATATTACTCAGATCAGTGAAAAATTCCACACAAAAATTAAACAAACTTGAAAAACAGTACACATATTCTACTGCATTAAAACCATAACATGATTCCTTGTATATGATCAATTTGACAATATAGATCGAGGGTTCTTTGTATGAATGAGAATTATTTCAATGTGTAATCAGCAACTTCCTTAAGTTCTGTCCTAGTTCTCATCTGGTAAGAGTAGAAAAAGTGTTATCACAATATCAGTTACACATTTCAAAAGGTTTACTAAATGCAGGAATTTTTAACCATTTAATAGATAAACTGTCATCAGTCTAGCAATGTTTTTAAGCCAGAAAAAATCTGCTATTGTGGGATTCATGTGGTACAGCATCTCATTTGGGGTGAGTGGTCACAACTATGTGAAGAATAGTCATGCAGAATTGCTATTAAAAAGGCACCAGTCCACTTGATTCCATGAAAGATGATTACCTGCTGAGAGAAGCATACTCCCAAGTGGAATCTATCAAATCCTGATATAATTTCTGATATCATTCTCCTTTGAATCCAATTATTGTTGGTCTGTGCCATTTGTAAATAGAATGGGGCATTTCTGCTTTTGAGACTTAATATAAAAGAAATGAACATATTGGGGGATATTTTCCAGTACATGTCAGTGTTGAGTAAGCTCATCCACTGCCAGAACATTAAAAACTATGGGCACATTGCAGGATTATCATGAGCTGGCACCAGGAAATAATCGTCAAATTATCACCAACATAAGGTTAAAATATCTGTTCCTCATTTTTGTTTTTGCCAAAGTTACTTTTATTATAACAATGGCCCTATAAGGTATAGGATGATGTAACTTTAAATTAATATTGTGTCAGGTTCAACACATGCAGAACTCCTCTGCTATTATTAAGATTCCAAATTCATTTACTTAGAAATCTATAAATTCATTCAATGTAAAGTGCCTACCCTCTTCCCATAGAGAAGAATGAACTTGCCCAAGTCAAAACTTGGTAATATCTCAGTCTGCAGGGGTACTGCTAGAGTCTAACCAGATAAAAATATACATCCTGCCAGTAAAGAATGCTGGGAAACTTTCTCCCACTTGTCCAGCTTGGACTACCCTGCTCATTAGGTACTCAATTTCAGGTTTATCTGGAACCGAATGGGTGAAATCCCAACCTCCATTGACAGGTCTATCCCTTCACATTTGATTAGTGAGCCAAAGTTACCTCTCCAATGTTCAACAGTAATTGCCTGGATCAGGTATTGGATTGGTCATGCAACTGACAAGCATAGATTTGAGTTTTTGGTAGGTGGGTTACAGGTACCAGGGACTTTTCACACATGGTAAAGTGAACAGCACAACCTGCGACATTGCCACTATCTTCTTGACCAAAGCATTGGTGCACACCATATCCCAATGAGCAGTTGTTTCACCAGTTAAGTTTCAACTACAGCTGCTTGCCGCTCACCAAATCATGGAAGAGCTCCAAATACATAAATAACATTTTAATCACATGCATCCTCCAGGTAATGAGGTATTTTGTATAGCTGCCAGAAAGCAGCATTATCTATGTAACTGACATGTGTCTTTGACAGCTAGAAGGCTCTCAAAAGGCAGATTGTCTGACAGCTCTAGAAGGCCATGTGAAGGGTTTTGGCAAAGTTGTTTGTTCACCTTGAGGCTGACTCCAAAGAAGTTAACAGGTCAATGCAGGTCTGAATCCTGCGTCTGCAGAAACTTCACTTTTTGACAGAAACCCAGCTCTGAGTTTGGTTCTGGATCTTGAACGTGGCCCACTGAAAGTGCTTCCATTACACGGCCACAAATTCTGAACTATGAAGGAAAATTGTTCCAAGACATGCCACAATTCAAAAATAACCACTCTAATTTCCCTCCCATGTGACCTTAAACTGTCTCACTGCATTTAAATAGAGGGCAGCATACTCACAAGCTCAAGCCGCACTGCAACTTTGGCCATGATTTTCCAGCTCCTTCATGGCAGGACCTACCACGGGAGATTTGGCGGCCCAGCCTAAGGTCCAATGACCTTCAGTGGGACCAGACGACCCTGGCGGCAGGTGGAAAATCCCACCCTTTGTCATGGAAGATAAAGGAAAATCATAATGGCTTTTGGTTTTGAAGGTCTGTGGTCAGGCTAAAGTTGCCATCCACCAGGATTTCCAGATACTAATGCAAATCTATTTTCAAGTCATTATCTTGGTCTGCGTAAAGCCATACTTCTACATTTACCTGCAATACAGGGAATGGATAAGCACAATAGCATGAAAATGAGTTAGCAACACTTTCAAGTTTCTAGATGGTAAGCTACTCTTATAATCTTATGACAATGTAGAGGAAGTTTCATTTTGTATGTAACTTGCGTTGCATCTAGCCTGAGTGTTTAATGGGAGAGCAGAGAGAGACTTTTGGAGAATTTCACCTTTGAGTCAGAGGTAACGTCAGTCAGAAATCATGAATTCAATCCCATTCCAAAGGGCCGGAGATAGTAATGCTCTGTTGAAGGCGCCATCTTTTGAACAAGATATTAAACTGAGGCTCCAATAGCCTCCCCTGATGGACATAAAGGTTCCTATGGCATTATTTGAACAAAGCAGAGGAATCCTCCATTTAGTGTGCCTAATATTCTTGTTTACTGCTGTTTGTGGGACATTGATGTGTGCAACATAGCTGCCAAATTTCCTGCATTACTGCAGCAACAAATTCAAAAGTACTTTTGACTACATTTACCTGCAGCCAAGTCAGATCAGTAATAATGCCAGTTACAAGTAAACATTCAATAATACAAGGTACTTATTAGCAACAGTAATAACTGTTCAGTACAGATACTGTAGCCCTAATGTGGACTCTGAATAATGTCACTTTACAGTGAAAAGAAACTAAATAAGCTGTGACTGTTTCCACGATCCAATATAAAACTATTGAGGGCTTATTTTCTTGACCTGTCTTGGCCCTGGTGCTAGACAGGAGCACTGCACTCTAAATGCCCTGCTCTGGTCCATCCTGGGATTGTTCACCATGGTCTATTTACATGGCTCAAGGATAATGCAGCATGGGTCTGCCCATATCAGAGCCAATTAATAGCAAGAAGCCCATGAAAATCAGATGTAGCTACGAGCCTGCTCCATGAATTTGGGACTTTCTGGATGTTGATGTGAGATCAGCAGCCAGAAGGCCACAATAGAACAGGATACCAGGTGGTGGGCAAACTTCAATTCTGGAGGCTTACTTGTCATCTATTAGGCTGCCCCCTGGCCCATCTGGTCATTGGGGATTCCCAGCGCCACTTATAGCTTTATCCTTTCTAGGTGCCCTGAGCTCAGGCACCCAGCAAGTATTGAGAACAGAATAATGGGGTAAAAGCCCATCCTCCTCAAGTCCAGCTTTATGGCACCAAGAAAAACCTCAAAAGTCCCTTGGCAGTTTAAAAAAGGCAGAAAGCCAGCAAAATAGTAAATCAGTCTATCTCTAGGCAGTTGAATATTCCCGGCGGGGGGGGGGGGGCAGGCACAGGAAAATAAGCCCTTTAGATACGCAAGATGCAAACACTCAGGGGTAAGATTCCTGTTGGGATTCTCCCGATCCCTCAAAATTGTAACCCTTGAAGTTTACCGTCCAAACCAAACAAACAGGTTTCCTTATTGCCTCGAATATCTGGAAATGCGCTGGTGGGGTTGTTTGAAGTGTCTGGAGCTTGTCTCTTTAGTAGAATGTCGTTTCCAGGCTCTATTTTGCCTCAAAAGTTGATTCCGGCTTAGCTTTCTTTGCTCAACGTATAATTTGGCACGCTGCATGAAACGCATGTGATTGGCATGTACCACACCACCATTTCCAATTAAGGTGGACATTCTTAGAGGGATATAGTGAGCAACTGGAACAGCCCTAAACAGAATGGAGAGAACTTAACTCAGCAGGTTTCAGATTATAAATTCTGGCTAAAGTAGGACAAGGTACAGAAAAACTATATTAACACCTCTAAAAAGTAACATGTAGTGTTGATACATTTTTCTCTCCAATGCACCCAACCCCTTAACAGTTTTGACTTCTAAAGCTAGATTAATATTAGTACACTTCTCATAAATCCACCAAAACTTTATACGAATCCAAAGTTAGTAACAGAATGGAAACAACTCAGTTTTGTCTTTAAACAAATGAAAGATTTCATCAGGTCTTTTAGCTCTGTAATAGAGAACGTTTTAATAAGCTTAAGTATTGCATTCATATTCTTTCAAGGAATTCCCCTCCAGCCACACATACTGTTAACATATGGATTTCTCATGTAGCACATTGGGAAACTGAGTGTATTTCACACTTCCTTTGGGAAATTTCTATTCAATATTTCCATCCCTTCCAATCCCCTCTCTCTATTTTTTTTTTACTAAAAGTTTTCAAAAAATGCATTGCTTGCAACAAAATGACTTCAAATTTGTTCCAATGTTTCTTGATGTTAGGAACAGAAGTAGATCATTCAGCCCCTTGCATCTATACCATCATTTAGGGAGGACAAATCTGATCTATATTTTGCACCTGTATTGGCTCTACATTGTCCCTGGCAAAACATGCACAAAAATAACCTCTCTTATAATGGCTAGAATTATTTTTTTAAAGCTATCTGTAAACATGACTTTACCATGTTTGTTAGCCAGAATATTTCATTTGGAATTTGAATTATGTTCTTCACTGAATAATTATATTGTTGAGTAGCATTCACTTATTACTGAGTCAACTTACCAGCTGGATGTGAAGTCTCTTATTAAAAAAGGATCAGTTTGGTTAAAAGAAATGTTTTGCCCAATCACAACCTATATAGGCTCAATTTTGTTAGCCAATGAAATCCTACATACTCCCTGTAGTAGTGGCCTAAAACTCAGTCCACTTACTGATATTGGTGTGTAGTGCCTAGAAATGTCACATAACAAGCAAACTTATTTGTTTCTTCAACTTTAAGCCAAGTTGCTGGTTACCAGTTCAGCACTGCCCACATTCTCCAAAAAGCATACAGACCACATCAGTTTGGATGGGGACTGAGACTTGGTTGATAACTTAAGTACGCAATGCTAGCTATAAAAGTTTCTAAAAGAAAACCAAAATAGAAAAAAACAAGCAGCATTGCTGATACTAAGGGGCGTGGAAATTTTCCCACATGTTTGGAGGCAGGCGGGCTGGGAAAGTCCTTGGAAAATAAAAAATGAAAGAGCCAGCTCTTTGACAAAGTCTAATTTCCAACTACTTTCTCTCCCCCTCCTCCAAGGGAGAGCTGGATGCACACAAGGCAACATTCCCAGAAATGGAGGGTTACCAATTAAGGCCATTGAGGGACCAATTTCATAGCGTAATGGCAGTTTGCCCAAGGTGAATGGTGTAATACAAGGGGTTAATTCTAACTGTGATATGCTAGTGAGACACAGTATGCATCATCACGTATTTGTCTCATGATCTTGTTCTCTCTTGTCAAGGTGAAACCACTTAGATGTTTCTCAATAGTTAATGTTTTCCTTACTTCAACAAACTCTGTAAATATTCTGTCAGCAACAAGACCAAGAACATTATCTGGTGGCAACGAGTAAAAGAACAAAGGAAAAGTCTCTGCCATTACTTTCGAGCATGTTTCAAATCAGGTAGAAGCGTAGCTGGATTGGTGCCAAAGATTTGCCAGGTATCACACCACAGTGGGCGTCACTGCGAACAGATCAGTATGCTATTGTGTGTGATGGAAAGCTGTGCAAGCGACATCCTAGTCAGACAAATAAAAAGTCATGTATGATGAACATAAAAGCACTCAGTGCCTCCTTCAATTTGCAAAAGAATAACATTGTAGAGTGAGCCAAATTTAACAAGTGTACCCAAGACAAGGGGAAGTATTGATATGTTTATCAGCGATCTGTAGACTTGCAGAGAACTGTAAATATGGCAGGAGGGCATGTGAGTGCATGCCAAGAGCAGCACCAGGTATAGCTAAAAACAAGGTGTCAACGTGGTGACGTTGCAACAGAGCATTATTTGCATGCCAAACAGCATAAGCAGTAAGTGATAGACAGAGCTAAGTGATCCCACAGCCAACAGATCAGATCTAAGCTCGCCGTCCTGCCCCATCCAATGGTTAATGGTGGATGACAATTAAACAACTCGCTGGAGGAGGAGGATCCACAATTATCCCCATCCTCAATGATAGAGCAGCCCAGCACATCAGTGCAAAAGATAAGGCTGAAGTATTCACAGCAATTTTCAGCCAAAAGCACCGAGTGGATGACCTATCTTGGCCTCCTCTGGAGGCCCCAGCAATATAAATGCCAGTCTTCAGCCAATTCCATTCACTCCACGTGAGATCAAGAAATGGCTAAAGGTGCTGGATACTGTAAAGGCTTTGGGCCCTGACAATATTACTGAAGACTTGTGCTCCAGAACTTGTTGCACCCCTAGCTGAGCTGTTCCAGTACAGCTACGACATTGGTATCTGCATGGCTAATTGGAAAATTGCTCAGGTATGCTCCGTACACAAAAAGGTTAAATCCAACCTGGACAATTACCAGCCCATCTATCTACTCTCAATCATTAGTGAAGTGATGGAAGGGGTCATCAACAGTGCTATCAAGCAGAACTTGCTTAGCAATAACCTGCTTACCGATGCTCAGTTTGGGTTTCGCCAGGGTCACTCAGGTTCTGACCTCATTACAGCCTTGGTTCAAATGTGAACACAAGAGCTGAACTCCAGAGATGAAGTGAGAGTGACTGCCCTTGACCTCAAGGTAGCATTTGACTGAGTGTGGCATTAAGGAGCCCTAGCAAAACTGGAGTCAATGGGCAAAACTCTCTGCTGGTTGAAGACATACCTAGCACAAAGGAAGATGATTGTGGCTGTTGGAGGTCAGACATCTCAGTTCCAGGAAATCACTGCAAGAGTTCCTCAGGGTAGTGTCCTATGCCCATTAATGGTATTCCTTCCATCATAAGGTCAGAAGTGGGGGATGTTCGTGGATGATTGCACAATGTTCAGCACCATTCGCGACTCCTCAGATACTGAAGCAGTCCTTGTTCAAATGCAGCAAGATCTGGACAATATCCCAGTTTGGCTGACAAGTAACATTTGCACACACAAGTGCCGGACAATGACCATCTCCAATAAGAGAGAATCTAGCCATTGCCCCTTGACATTCAATGGCATTACCATCACTGAATACCCCCACTAATAACATCCTGGGGGTTACCATTGACCAGAAACTGAGCTGGACTAGTCATATAAATACCATGGCTACACGGGCAGGTCAGAGGCTAACAATCCTGCAGTCAGTAACTCACCTCCTGATTCCCCAAAGCCTGTTCACCATTTACAAGGCACAAGTCAGGAGTGTGATGGAATACTCTCCACTTGACTGGATGAATGCAGCTCCAACAACATTCAGGACACCACCCAGGACAAAGCAGCCCACTTGATTGGCATCCCTTCCACAAACATTCACTCCCTCTATCACAGACAAAAAGTGGCAGCAGTGTGTATCATCTACAAGATGCACTGCAGAAACCCACCAAGGCTCCTTAGACAGCACCTTCCAAACTCATGACCACTACCATCTAGAAGGATGATGGCAGCAGATACATGGGAACATCACCGCCTGGAAGTTCCCCTCCAAGCATCCTGACTTGGAAATAATATCGCTGTTCCTTCACTGTCACTGGGTCAAAATCCTGGTACTCCTTCCTTAACCAGCACTGTGGGTGTACCTACACCGCATGGGCTGCAGCGGTTCAAGGTCGCTCACAACCATCTTCTCAAGGGCAATTAGGGATGTGCAATAAATGCTGGCCTAACCAATGACACCCACATCCCATAAATGAATATTAAAAAAGCTTAAATGATTAATTAATCAGGAACAGAATTGTTGTGCGGAGTCTTGGATGAAGCATTGTCTGACCACTTGCAGTTGAGATGATTTAACCTTAAAGCAAGTTCAACTGAGTGGATATGCTGAGGTCAGGGAAAAATATAAATTAAAAAAACACCACAGTTGAGAGGGAAACAATATCCCAAAAATAAACTGACTGGTGGAGTATGTTAAATTTAGAAGCAGAGGAAGTGACCATACAAAAGCAGGGGAGACAAAAAAAGCAGCCCCAGCTAACTGTAAATTGGTGTGACAGGAAACAAAGAAAAAAAGAAAGGCACGAAAATTGTCCCACCAAAGGAAGGTCACTGTCAGGCTATATCGCAGCATCGCAGCAGCAATAAGAAAAGCCTTCAAAAAAGGTGGCAAGATCCATGAAAAAGAAGAAATCAATGATATTGAGATGCCTTTCCTTGGAGAGATCTGGATTTCCAAAAGGCGTTCAATAAGGTACCAAACGTAAGGCTACTTAACAAGAGCCCATGGTGTTGGGGGTCGTATATTAGCATGGATAGAGGATTGGCTAACTAATGGAAGACAGAGTTGGGATAAGGGGGGCATTTTTGGGATGGTAACCTATAACTAGTGGAGTGCCACAGGGCTCAATGCTGGGACCTCAGTTATTCACAATATATATTTATGACTTGGATGAGGGAAGTGAATGTACTATCACCAAATTTGCAGATGATAAAAAACTAGGTGGGAAGTCAAGTGATGAGGATGACACAAGAAGTCTACAGAGGGATATAGACAAGCTAAGTGGGTGGGCAAAAAAATGGCAGATGGAATAATAATGTGGGAAAATATGAGGTTATGTATTTTGGCAGGAAGAAGAGGAGCTGAATATTATTTAAATAGAAAAAGACTGCAGAAAGCTGCAATACAGAAGGATTTGGGAGTCCTTGTATATGAATCCCATAAAGCTAGCATACAAGTTTAGCAGGCTTGGCCTAAATAGCCAAGTGGTTATGGTACTGGGCTTGTAACCCCAAGATCAAGAGTTCAAATCTCACAACGGCAAACTATGAAACAATGTAACTTCATCTGAATAGGAACAGATGGAAACGTGTTTGTACTCGAAAGAGTTACAAGTTCAGCAGGAAATAGGGAAGGCAAATGGAATGTTGGCCTTTATTTCAAAAGGAATGGAGTATAAAAATTGGGAAGCCTTGCTAAAACTATACAAAGCACTAGTTAGACCACACCTAGAATACTGTGAATAGTTTTGGTCCCCTTATCTAAGGAAAGATATACTGGCATTGGAGGCAGTCCAGAGAAGGTTCACTAGGTTGATTCTGGGTATGGAGGGATCTTCTTATGAGGAGAGGTTGAGTGGGTTGGGCCTGTAATTATTGGCATTTAGATGAATGAGAGACGACCTTATTGAAACATAAGATTCTTAGGAGGCATGACAGGGTAGACGCTGAGAGGTTGTTTCCCCTTGTCGGACAGTCTAGGACCAGATGGCATAATCTCAGAATAAGGAGGGGCGCCCATTTAAAACAGAGATGAGGAGGAATTTCTTCTCTCAGAGGGTAGTTAATCTGTGGAAATCTTTACTGCAGAGGCTGTGGAAGCTAGGTCATTAAGTATATTCAAGGCGGAGATAGGCAGATTTTTAACCAGTAATGGAATCAAGGGTTATGGGGAAAAGGCAGGAAAGTGGAGTTGAGGATTATCAGATCAGCCATGGTCTCATTGAATGGTGGAGCAGACTCAATGGGCTGAATGGCCTGCTCCTGCATCTTGTAGTCTTATGATCCAGGAACCAAAATGAAGCTACTGAGTGCTAATATCCTGGCTGAGGGAAACAAGGCAGGCTTTAGGCTAGACACAACAGAAACTGCTGCACCTTTCTGATGCTGAACTGTCATTGGAGAAAAGTTCTATTCAGCCACCATGCCAAAAAAGAACCATTTCCACCTACTTCAGATGATGCCATCACCAAACTCACCATCCCCATCAGCATTCCATAGGGTCTGTTCCATCCGTGACAATCTAGTCCACTCCTCCATCACCCAACTCCTCATCCCCTTCCCATGCAATCGCAGAAGGTGCAACACCTGTCCATGTACCTCCTCCCTCCTCACTGTCCAAGGCCCCAAACCCTTCTTTCAGGTGAAGTAGCACTTCACTTGCCCTCCTCCAATTTGGTCTACTGCATTTGCTGCTCCCGGTGCAGTCTCTTCTACGTTGGGGAGTCTAAACATAGACTGGGTGATCGCTTTGCGGAACACCTTCACTTAGTTTGCAAACATGACCCTGACTTTCTTGTTGCTTGCCATTTCAACACCATCCTGCTCTCATGCCCACATGTCCGTCCTTGGCCTGCTGCAATGTTCCAGTAAAGCTCAACGCAAACTGGAGGAACAGCACCACATCTTTCGATTAGGCACTTTATAGCCTTCTGGACTTAACATTGAGTTCAACAACTTCAGACCGTGAGCTCTCTCCTCGATTTTTACCCCTTTTTAAAATTATTTATCTTTTATTTATTAAATACTCCCCCCCCCCTCCCTCCCCCCAACAGGGCCATCTGTCACTTGTTTGTGCTGGGCTTTTCACAGAAAGCTAACCCTTGTTTTGCTATTAACATTCTGCTATCTTACCTTTATGCCACGATCAGCATCTTCTTTAATCTTTACCACTACCATTAACACTCCCTTTGTCTTGTGTCCATGACATCTTTGTCAATCTCTCCTCAGCTCCCACCTATCCCTGACCTCCGATCTTGCTCCACCTCCTCTTAAACAGTATAAAATCCATCACATTCCTCCTTTTCTTTAGCTCTGAAGAGTCATACAGACTTGAAATGTTAACTCTGTTTCTCTCTCCACACATGCTGCCAGACCTGCTGGGTTTTTCCAGCATTTTTTGTTTTAATGCAAAAAACATGGGCTGGAAGGTATAGTACTCAAGGTCATAGGACAACTGAATGCAACCCTTCAATACAGAGAGGGGGGGGCAGGGGAGGGTGAAATCACTGAAACCTTGTATGTGATCCTGAACTGTTCACTCTTAAGCAAGAAGGCCTGTACCAACTTACATCTGATTTGCAGAGCAGAGGAACTGGAAAGCTGACAAGATCAGCCTAAAAACTTCAGATCTAGATTCCCACATCTGTTCACAGGACTAGGAAAACTGTAGACAGTGCACTACATCACTCTATATCCTGAAATGATACCAGTGTGTGTGTCTTTACAACAAGAAAAGGTACCTTTGGCAAGAGTGGATGAGAAGGAGGAGGAAATTGATTATGTTGAAGTGAGGGATTTTCACCTGTGGCAGAACTAATAAGCTGTCACTCGGGGGATGGTCCCAGTGCCAAAACCCAAACAGAACTTTTCCATAGATCTCACCCAGCTGAACAAAGCAGTTGAATGCGAAGTTCATCCTGTCATCTGTGGATGAGAGCTTAGCACACGTGGGAGAAAATTCAGTCTTCAGAGAGCAAGATGCAAACAATGGTTTTGGCAACTGTCAATGAGAGTCCAAGTTGCTCACAACCTTCATTATACAGTTTGGGTGGTTTTGTTTCAGCTGATTACTCTTTGGAAGATTTCTAGTGCTGACGTGACGTCAATGGACAATTGTCAAGTACCCTAGAAGGACTCATGTCACATGGTGATGATGACGTCCTGATCCATGGATTCACTCAGACAGAACATGACATTAGAGTGCGAGCTGTGCTACAATGCCAACGGGAAGGAGAACTTACCCTCACCAACAAATTTGAATTCTCAGTCTATCATCAAGCCCCTTGGACTTATTGTGGATGCATCCAATGTTCTTGTCTTCTGTGTATCAACTCTGACAATCAAGAAGTTTCCAGCTCCTTGAAAAGGTGATGGAGCTCCAGAGGTTCTTGGTTGTGGTAAACCAAGTTGGAAAGTTCTTGTCCAACCAAGCTGTCATCAATGAGCCACAATGTCAGTTGCTACAATGGGACAATACATGGTACTGGAAGGGAGCACAGAGATCTTTTGAGAAAATCAGATGATGTCACCTGATATTTTAGCTCACTATGACTCAGAACTACCCACAATCATTGCTATGGATGTTCTCTTTTTTAAATACAGGATTGGAAACTGTACTCTTTTAGATTTAGTCAATGGAAAGCATAGGCCAGTTTACTATGTATCCTATTCACCGAGACAGGCTGAACAGAGATATGCAAGTGATATAGTACGCAGCATTAGCTGCTACATGACTTGTGAAAAGTTTAGATTATGTACTTGGTCTCCACTTCAAGATAGAAATGGACCACAAATCCTCAGCTCACTCAAATTTTAGGGAGTTAGCAGAAATACCTGCATGAGTACAATGATTCAGACAGAGGCTGAAGAAGTTTTGCAAAGATAGAGTATATTGCAGGAAAACAGCAGATGCCTTGTCCCATTTCCCAGCAGAAAGGCCTGAACAAGGGGATGTAGGCCCTGTTGAAGGGGTAGAAATCTTTGCATCGACAACAACCACACTCTCCCAGCAATAACTCACTCAGCAACTGAATGAATTCAGAGGTGCACAGAAATCTGATAAAGAACATGCTCAGGTCAGAGAGGATTGCACCAAAGGATGGCCTTCGGACATGCAACATAATCCCATTCTCAAATGAACAGAGAGGACACCTAAATATAGTTGATGATTTACTCATCTATGACGAGAGAGTGGTCAATATGAGCTGAGACTTAGTAAACTGCAATGATTGCACCAAGGACAGTAGGGTAACACAAAATCTCAAGCCATAAAATATTCTGTTTGGTGGTCTGGTGTCTCAAAATCATTAGGAGAGATGATGTAAAATTGTGTTACTTCTGCTATTCAACATCAGGAGACAAGAGAACCAATGATGTTATCTTCCTGTCCATCAAGACCACAGGAACGTCCTGGCATTGACTTCTTCGAACAGAGGCAAGATATTTTTGATCATGGTAAACTACTGCTTCAGATAGATAGAATTCAAGCAACTGCAGGGCCACACTTCTGAAGTGGTGATTACATCACTGAAGGAAATATTTGCAACATGGAATCCCAGACCTTTTATCTCAGATAATGGACCTCAATTGATCAATGAATACTTTGAAGAGTTCATGGTATCATATGGATTTGTTCATACTACCAGCTCACCAAGATATCCTCAAGCCAGCGGTGAAGCTGAAGGAGGAGCATGTACTTTGAAAGCATTGCTAAAGAAGAACCACGACATCCAACTTGTAATTCTAAGCTATCGTTCAATCCACCCCAGAATGGTCCAGCACCTCGTGAACTAATGGGAAAACGACAGGATTCAACTCCCTACTCTCCCACAAATACTGATGCCATGTGTACAAGCAGATGACTTGGACAAAGGAGGAGGAGGATGAGTATCGTTTCAGCCAGATGTGGAACTATGACAAATGTCACGAAGCATGCAATCTTCCAGACCTCTAGCCAGGAGAGCCAGTTTTGATCAGAGACCAAGCTCATTGTGGACAAGTGGTTGAACAGACACCACATCCATGGTCCTACCTCATCCAAACAGATAATGGTATGGTGCGACAGAACAGATGTGCACAAACAACCTCCTACGCAGTCATCTACCAAATCGACCAGACAATGCTGCATTCATCTGCCCGTCCAGATGACTACCAGATTGATGAACCTGATTTATCTATTAGTAATTCTGCTTCTGCTCAGCAGAATTTGAGAGATCACCCACAGGACCCAAATCCCCAATCTCCTCCAAAGGAGCAGGGGATCCATTCAGGTGGATTAGTGAAACCACTACAGCAGTTGTCCCTGTAAAAAAAAAACAAAACGGAAGAAGTCAGAAACTGGGGAAGATGTAGTATAAGGGGTGCATTCTAACTGGTATGCTAATGAGTCACAGTATACGTCATCATAGCATGTACAGGATCTCTCATGATCTTGCTTGTAGGCCTCATGGCATGATGAAGCCACAGTATTGTTATAACATTTGCCTTACGTCAGCAGATTTTGTAAACATTCTATGTTAGCACAACAAGACCAAGAATATTATAAATGGGACCTCCACTACATCTGCAGCTAGTCTCCCACCAGGAGGTGAAAATGCAATGAGGTTGAGCACATTATCGGAGTTTGCACAATCTTTAAAAGAGCAGAAAGTCTTATGCAGCATACCTGTAGGCAAATGCAGTCATTTAGGAGGTGCTGCCTTTGTGGACTGATCCAAGGTGATTCTGCCCACTATTTGTAGGATGCTATTTCTACCATTAGATAGGCAATTCCATCTTGTGGTGCCTTACCTTTCTCAGTGGGGCTGGTCAGCCCTCCCTTTGGCCCCTCCGACTGCCCTTCATAACTGGGCTGTGAACACGGAGGCAGCATACTAATTGACTGCCTCACACAAAATTAAGCCAGCAGGTGTGATACTAAAATGCAGGGCCCTGCACTCGAAAATTTTGGGTTCCCAACGTCTGCAGGTACATTCAGCGCCAAAATTCCCCAGATGGGGACCCCACTTTTTTTCCCCTTTTTTCTTTCTTTTGGAATTGCTGACTCCTTGCTGGGGTTCTTATTTCAGTTGCTGTCCTCTATTATGTTACCAACATGATCACTCAAGTGTGAAAAATCAAACTTCAGCTTTCCTGGTGTGTATGGCTTATTACTTTCTCCTTGAACCAGGCAAGCAGAGCTCCAATTTAAAGGATTGGGGCTTCATAGCACAATTTGTAGTTTGGTTAAGAAGTCAAACAAATTTTAAACTTGAAGGTAATAAGCTAGTACCAATGAGGCATGGACACACCAAGACATTCTTTTGTTCACCTTTCCTCCCATACTAGTAATGGTGTAGATGGTGGGGAATCATTCAAGAGTCAAATTCCAGAAAGAAAATTTCGACATTTTCAATTAACATCCATATCAGAGAAAAACAGATTTGCCTATTGGTGTTTTAGTAACACATTCATGTGGGGCAGTGAGGGGGGTGGGGAGGGAAGGATGGAAAAAGAGAGCGAGAAAGAGAGAGAGATCTTCCTATTATTCCTGTGTAATCAGAAACAACATGGTTTCAGTCATTTATGTTCATAAAGCCTGAAGCTAAAAAAAGGTCATAGATATTACAATGCTCCATAACAGATGTCACTTTTGTCACCCAGAGCAAAAGTATTTCAGGCTATTGTCAACAACTGAATTATTTTTTCATTAACTTTAGGATCTGGTGAATTGCCTGCAGCAAGATCATGCTGCTAGTCACTATTATTCATGTCTTTGTAACAACAGAATATAAGTACTGATGGCAACAAGTGACAAAGCCCAAAAACTGATATTACTATGCATCTTATAAAACTTCATAATACATGTCAGCATGAAATGTGCATTTACTGAAAAATTCATGAGACTAAAGAAAGTCAGATTCTGTGCTGGAAAATGTTATAACGTTTGCTCAAAGTTTTATTGTAACACAATATTTAAGCTGACTGAAATTAAAAGCAATGAAGTTATGCAATCGCAAGCCTGAGTTTTTTTTTAAACAACTATACATGGACTATTTTCTGTTTCTACTGTGGCTCTAATTTAGGCTAGTGGGCTAAGTGTGTACAGTATCTGGCAAGCTGCATATTGTACCCTGACAAGGAGGGGTCAAGATTTCGGTCCCTAATACTCAAGCCAATTGCTCGTAGGCAAATGCTTCTGTCATCTTGCAATGTATACAAATACAAGTTTACAGTAAACTAGGAAAAACAAAATTTAAGACTAGGGCCGGGGTTTTCCAGCCCGGTTGCGGGCAGGACCCGCTGCGGGCGAGGCGGCGCCCCAACCAGAAGTCCAATAGTTCACGGCGGGACCGGAAGATCATGGCGGCGGGTGGGTGCAGAAAATCCCGCCATAGTCATAGTTAAGCAAAGACTGATGAATACATGGAATGGACAGGAGGCAAAAATTCTGGAGTAGCTGATGCTTCAATGGGGAAATACACGAGTATCTTTCTGGACTGTTAAATAAATAGGGCCAAAATACTTACCTAACCCATTGTCTCATTTTTGAGACTGGAGGGAATGAAGAATATTCAGGCATGTTAAGAACGCTAGCTAGGAGCTGCCTCTTCACTATTCTTCTAAAACTTGTTGTTAGGCAAGCTGTAAGCGGGTCCACTTATGAGGAGCTTGCTATAAATAAATGATTTTACGCCTTCAATAAATAGCTTGCAGGCTCTGTTGCAAACACCAAATCACATACATTTAGAAGGATGTATTCTTTTTAAGAACCTGACATATGGATTTTGGAGGCGAAGCATTTAACTTAAATCCTTTCCAATATCCTATCACTAACCTGTGACCTTTCAGTTTCTCTGCCAAATCAGCAGCTTCTTCACTTTCATCATTCTTATTCCGCAGAGTATATACAGACATGCTCGGGTGTTCAAACAGTAGGTTTTCTGGAGGATCGATTTCCAACCTTGCCATTGGATGTTGGACTGTAATGGAACAAGACATCACTAAAATAGACAAGCCAAATCATGGAAGGAAGATAGTACCGTTAATGGGGCTATTTGTCCACCGATTTCTGCTCATCATGTTCTTAGGCCCACTGGTTCCAACATGCCTCCCTAACTGAATAATAAATGGCCAACAAATCCCCAAGTTCATGCAATGGTCAACAATATATCATATTGATCAAAAGTCTTTCGTATAGAAAAAAAAACACACAAGTCCAAAAAAAGCACATTCTGTGCCCCTCCAATGGATTATCTGGGTAAGATATTGAGAGCCAAACAGAACAATACGTTTTCAGATTGGGTTCTCAATCTTTATTGGGCTAGCCAATCTTGGTAGGAATACAAAACTCATTTCTAATATGCTCATAATGGAAATGCTTGAGATTTCTTCCTTACAGAGCAAAAAAACCAAAAGCAGCAAATGCTAAACATTGGGAAGAAAGGAAAAAACATCGAATTAAAGTTGTAGAATCAAAGAGAAGGGTTTCAAAGCAACTTTTGAAAACAAGGAAACAGAAAACTGGAGAGATTTGCAGAATAATGGAGCTTATGATGGCTGCAGGAGAGTAGAGTAGAGGGAAAAGATGAAGAAAAACACAAGTGCAGAAAAAAAAGTATCAACATACAAAAACAGCAGCCCAAAAGCCTGCCTGATCAAGGTGAGAATAAGACTTTAGAATTCAAGCTAGTTGGGATTTGAGGAACTAGAGAAGGTACAGAGGACAGACCTAGCATCCTGTTAGTTAGGGAGCAATTCCCATTACATGTGTACTTGTGTAGAAAAGATAACAAATCAACCATGGCTTTGGTACCCTTCTATATTCAGTAAAATATCCTGCTGACCTTTACTGCCTCGCTTCATACATGAATGCTAACTTTGGCAACAAGAATAAAATCATAACCTAGCAAGCATTTGTCTTCAGTAGGGGAGAATTGGTGGAATTCAAAGGAGTGGGACTACAAATGTGTGAATCATTTTAGCAAAAATCCATGGTCAGATTACAAGAAGCACTGCTCTGTATATTATTAACATATCCTCCTCCACCAACTGACCCATTTATATCCATATTATCTCAGTTTTCAGTCTACTCTATAATGCTATTTCAATAGTTTCAACTGCTAGTGACAAGTGGCTAAATTGTAAAGATCAAATGCTGATTAGGTTGATTTCAGTTAAGGTGCTGGATTTTGTGGAAAATCTTGCTTCTGTGTAATTAAAGCCAATGCTCTTGCATGGATACCACATGAACCAAATCACAGGGCTGCGAAACAATAGTATAATTTTCTAACTGTACATCCAAATGCCAGATTATGATAATTTCAAATCCATTGATAATTAAAAGTTGAGAAAAAAAATCACAATTATATAAAATACTACAATCGGAGTCAGCAGTTGATTTCAGTTGAGAATTTTTAATCTGGTTCTGGGAGGCTCAACCACCCCTTGTCTTAGTCGAGGCTCAATTCAAATCAAAAGGATATTTGTTCTATTGAACTTGCCATCAGTACTGATGACAAGTCTTAAGTTTGGATTGAAGATCTCAGAATTTCCTAATTTGTCCGAAAGTCTGGGCTTTCGAAATTTGATCTTGTAGGCGCACCAACAGAAGTATTCTAGTCCACTGGGTAAAAGGTAAATGGTTCACTCAGGAGCTCAAGTTGTATTCAAACTGGTGTTGATTCAATGCAATATAGCAGTGCCACATATATTTTCATACCCTGCCCATTTTATACCATAACAACAGAGCTTCAACTATTTCATTCATTTTCATGAATTTATTTCGCAGCATCTCCACTCTCAACAGAAAGTTATTTTTACCAATGACAAACATAAAGCAAATGTTCAGTGGGGGCAGGGGTTGGTGGAAGATTCAGTTATGCATTTACTTAATGCATACTAAAATTATTTGTTGACATCTACTGCTAAATATTATATTGTAGTTAATTCAAACCATTTCCAAAATTGGACTTACAAATCTTTCACAACCACCTAGATATAGGAGGTAGAATCTGAAGATTCAAGTTCTACCTTGGATAGTCACAATAATCCAGTCATCTTCCTCATTCTCATACAGAACGTTGTTCATGTCACTGTTCTCTTCATTGTCTCCTTCATCCACCTCACCCAGGAAAAAACGGGTGAGTTTTCCAAGCATGTTTGATGTGTGCAAGGCTTGGTCTGAGCTATGTACTTCCAACAGAGCTTCAATATGGAGTGTTATTCCCTTTATTCCTATACAAAAGAGTGAGATCTGGGCTTTAGAAAAATTATATATTGTAATTCATAAATTAGGTGTGTGCATTAGAACATGCAAATAATTCACAATAGTGACAGGTAAATTTAAACCACAATTTGAATTTAACCCAATGTGATAGTGCTATATTATACAATATGAAAATATTGCAGCCTTTTAACAGACATGATGAATGATTTGGAAGTCACGTCCATAGCAGCAGCTTTCAGCAACAGTTATCAAGATCCCTGGATCAATATTCTACCTTGCATTTATAGTAGTGCCTTCAGTGTAGTACAACCACCCAAGGTGCTTCACAGGAGCGTTAACAACTTTTGATACTGAGCTACACAAGGTGATATTAGGACAGGTGACCAAATGCTTGGTCAAAGACATAGGTTAACCTCTGGAGGAGGGCAACAGTTGTTCAACTATCCACCATTACCTTCTTAGGATGACTAGGAACAGTCAATAAATGTGACCTTTCCAGATTCACCCACACCATGAAAAAGAGAATATTGCCACAACCAGCTAGATTATTGTCCAACAACAGAAACACATTGATGAAAACTTTTCTGATGGTGTGCATGGATGATGTTATGTTGATGCCCTGTGAAGAACATCCAAGAAAAAAATTGCAGTGATGTGTGTTGTGTTGACTGTGCTATAATTTCACTACATTCTTTTTTTTTTTAAAAAATGGCTGCACAATGCTGATTTTTTTTTTCTTTTATCCATTGGATGTGGGCATCGCTATTGTCCATCCCTAATAAGAGTCAACTACATTGCTGTGGGTCTGGAATCACATGTAGGCCAGACCAGGCAAGGACAGCAGCTTTCCTTCCCTAAAAGGGACATTAGTGAACCAGGTGTTTTTTTTTTTTACAATAATTGGCAATGGTTTTGTGGTTATCATCAATTTTTTTTTACTAGATTCAAAGTTCACCATGTGCCATGGTGGGATTCGAATCCAAGTCCCCAGAGCATTACTCTGGGTCTCTGGAATACTAGTCCAGTGAGAATGCAACTGTGCCACCTCCTCAAGCTCATGCTGTCCCCACATGCAGATTATTAAAGGTGTGGAAATGATGGCCTGGATTTTGTTCAGGTGGCAAAGGAGTGGCGCTCGTTGGGTTCATTGTACTTGCAGCCTTTGCATCTATGCCACCTTTGCTTCTATCTCAGTTGATTCCATGCCCTAAACTCAAAACACTAGTACACAGAATATGGCTCGCTACCAATACTTTGTTCGCTTGTTAGGAAAACAAACAGCATGCATTTATATAGCATCATTAACATGATAAAAAGATGCAATACAGTAGTGCTACAAAACAAAATTTGACACCGAGCCACACAAGCAAGTATGTGTAGCTGAAAGCTTTATCCTAGAGGTAGGTTTTAAGCAGCATCTTAAAAGGAAAGAATTTCAGAGGGTAAGAAATGAATTCCAGACCTTAGGGCCTATGCCAGTTGAAGGCATGGAAATCATTAGTGGAGTTATCAAAGAAAAAAAATATAGGGATGCTCAGGAGGCCCAGATATCTTGGAGGGTTGTGGAATTGGAGGAGATTAGAGATAGCGAGAGGTAAGCCCATGAGGGATTTGATATTTGAGAATTTTTTTTTTAATCTGAGGCCTTAATTGGGAATTATGAAGGTCAGTGAGCACCAGGGTGATTGAGACTTAGTGCAATTTAAGACATGGACAGCAGAGTTTTGGGTGGCCTGGCCTCAAGTATACAGAGGTATTGATGTTGCTGCTGGAAAAATCTAACAAAATGAAGAGAACCCTCTTATTTTATTGCATCTTCCTAGTCATGCTAAGAAGGTGATGGTGGGTCTTTTCCTTAAAACTATTGGCCTTGTGGCGATGGTACTTCTAACATAGTATTAGGTAGGGCATGTAGCATTGCACTCTAATTCTGGCCTCTTGCACATGCTCTTTTGTTGATAACTCTACCATTAACAACCATATCTTCGATGCTTCAGCACAATCTGCAATTCCCTTCTCATCACTCTACCTTTTTACCTCTCTCTCCTCCTTCAGATGCTCCTTTAAAATCTCTTTGACTAAGCATTTGGTCATCTGCCATCCATTTGATTGTGCCAGTAAATAAATTATTTTGTCCTCAATTCACTTTGAAGAAGTGAGGAGAAACCAGGAGAACGCTGTAGAGATGGGGCTACATGAGGGGCTGGATTTAATAGAGCCTACCAGAGCAGGCTAGGTAATGGATGTGCCAGGTATAATCATGGGGAAGGCCACTATGCCATTGTGCCAGCAGAAAATTGACCCCCATTAAGTCAGTCAGTGGCGGGAAAATGCTGACACGGAGAATCTGCCTGCTGACTAATTCTACTCATTAATGAGCCACTATCCCCGAGTCCACTGGGATTCAGCAGTGGCTCAGGGATTCTCCACAACTCACATGGATTTCCTGTACCTCCTGAAGGCCACCCAGAACACCCTGTCAGATTTGACAGTGGCCTCCAAGGGAAGTCCCTCTTTCAAAGGCACTTGGTGCCCAATCAAGACATATGAAGGTTCATGCCCCCTGTCAGCTACCCCCTTCCCTTGCAACTGACCCCACCCCCCCCTTTCCCCAACTTGCCAGCAGCCCCCTCCTCATGACCCTCATCCATTCTAGGCCTCTGGTGGGTGCATTACCAGCAGCAGCCACTACTTCCAGTAGCACTGATGGGCAACAGAGAGCTGCTCACCTCCGATTGGCGGGTTGCTCTCAGGGGACGAGATTTCTGCCACCATGGTCCTAAATCCTGAGGAAATCTTAATCTACAAAAAGCACTACAAAGCTTCTTCAGCAGCACTTCTATAACCCACAACTTCCATCATCCAGAAGGTACGGGCAGCAGGTGCAAGGTATGCCATCACCTTCAGGTTCACGGATAGTGAGCATCAGCATCACAATTAAGGCTAACCTAACAACCATGTTTAACTGTTCCAACAATGAACACAGGATAATGTTCAGAACCAACAATGACCATGGGGTAGTGTTCAGAAATGGGAATTCTGGCCAATTCTTCCTTTTCATGAACCTAAAAATCAATTATAAGATTGCTGTGGCTAAGATTAGATCAGGCAGTTTATTTACCCACTGCACCATCGTTGGAGGAGCTCTTTTGACTTTTTTGTCTTCTTTAAACCTACAGGAAGATATGTTAGTAAAGTGGATTTGAACACTTACCAGGAAGATCTACAAAGTATGCTAATCTAGTGAAACATCAAGAAAATGTTTTAATTTTAAAACATGATGTAAACAGAAACAAAGAATATTGTGCACGTATTTAAACATAACAACAGTGCATCTGGCAGTCAGTCACAAAATGTTCCGGTCATTGCACTATTTATAAACTTGCATGTGAACGAGAGATTGTTATTGTACAATTTCTGCTGTGATTGGCTGACCACTTACCAGAGTTCAAAGTCCAAATTAGTCCAAAGACAACAGTGATCCTATGGAGCCAGGAGACTGTTTGCAATTACTGGTAACCTATGTAAATATGCCTGCATCCTATGAGTCAAGCCAGCTATTTCTGCATTTTTATAAACTCATTTTCTTAAATTTAGATTGCTTACCTTAGAATTGAAGCAGTCAGTAGTAGGATTCCTTATTGCATGTCAGTTTTTTTGTTTGTTTTAAATTACATCACTTTGCATCAATTTCAACTCACTGTACTTAAGGCAGTGATGCAGGATAGGGTACTATCCAAAAGAGTGAGATTTAGTGACCTTTGCATAAAACAAGATGGTTCAACCAGCAACTTGAAGAGAGAACTATATAATATAAATGGGGAAAATATTGTAGGTTTTTATACAGGAGTAATAGAAGTAGATTCAGGTGTGAATTGTAACCCAGTTTGGACTTGCATATACCTCTAGTACAAAAAAAGGGATTGTACATAAACAGCAGGGGAACTATCTATTGCTGTGCATATTTTACAATCTTCCAAGAACAGTAATAATAGAAATTATGCTGTCACATAAAGACTTTAGCATGCAGTTAGTTGTCTGTGTCCAATAACGTGGTTCAGTTAAGGATTTAGATCACAGATTATCTAGGTTATTTTTACAAAAAATAGACAAGTGTTGAGGGAATTTTGGATCATTGTGAATTCTCTCTAAATTGCACTTTTCTCCATGTAACGGTATCTCTGCTTATCACCCATTATGTCATATTGACTTCAATGTCGTCTCCCTTTCAAGGAATAGAATACAAATGGTAGAAGTCATGCTTAGGCTATACAAAGTCCTGGTTAAACCATACCTGTTTTGGACACCACACCTAAAGGAGAATATACTGACTTGAGGGAATGCAGCAATTGTTTACTAGCATACCTGGGCTCTAAGGGTTAAATTACGAGTGATTACAGAAATTAGGGTCACATTCCCTGAAATTTAGATGGTTAAATGGGTCTCTTTCTGGATGGCAAGTTGTAACTATTGGGGTGCCACAGGGTTTGGTCCTTGGGCCCCAGCTATTTACAATCTATATTAATGACTTGGATTCAGGGATAGAAGTTACTTTAGCTAAATTTGTAGATGACACCAAAATAGGTGGGAAAGTAAGTTGGAATGAAGAAATAAGAAATTTACAAATGGATATGGACAGGTTAGGTGAATGGACCAAAGTTTGGCAGATGGAGTTTAGTGTGGATAAGTGTGAGGTTATCCATTTTTGTCAGAAGAATAAAAAGGTGACTTATTTAAATAGAGAGAAATTTCAGAATGCTTCAATGCAGAGGGATCTGGGTATCTTCATGCACGAATTGCTGAAAGCTGGTTTGCAGGTACAGCAGGTAATAAGGAAGGCAAATGGAATTTTGGCATTTGTTGCTAAAGGAAGAGAGAGTATAAAAATAGGGAAGTGTTGTTGCAACTGTACAAGGCATTGGTGAGACCGCACCTGGAGTACTGTGCAGAGTTTTGGTCCCTTTACTTGAGGAAGGAGGCTGTTCAGAGGAGGTTCCCATGATTGATTCCAGAGATGTGGGGCTTGTCTTATGAAGAGAGACTGAGCAGTTTAGGCCTATACTCACTAAAATTTAGAAGGATGAGAGGAGATCTAATTGAGGTACATAAGATGTTAAGGGGAATAGACAAAGTAGACGTGGAGCGGATGTTTCCTCTTGTGGGGCATTATAGAATAAAAGGCCATAGTTTTAGGCTAAGGGGTGGTAGATTTAAATCAGAGATGAGGAGGAATTATTTTTCTCAAAGGGTTGTAAATCTGGGGAATTCACTACCTCAGAGTGCAGTGGATGCCAGGACGCTGAATAAATTTGAGGAGATAGACAGATTTTTAATTAATAACAGGTTGAAATGTTATGGGGAGAGGGAGGGAAATTGAAGTTGAGGCTGAAATTAGATCAGCCATGATCGTATTGAATGGTGGGGCAGGCGCGAGGGGCTGAATTGCCTACTCCTGCTTCTAGTTCTTATGTTCTTTAAGGGGTGAGTTGATCAAAGTTTAAGATAGAAAAAAAGAACAGATATGGTAGTTAGAAAGAAACCATTTTCACTAGTTAGGGAGTATAAGACTAGGGACAGAGTATAAGACTAGGGACATTGTCTAAAAATTAGAGGAAGACCTTTCAGGACCAAAATTAGGAAACACTTCTTCACGCAAAAAGTGGTGAACTGTCATTCGCACATAGCAATTGATGCTATAACAATTGTTAATTTTAATCGGAGATTATTATTGAGTCAAAGGTATTAAAGAATATGAGGTATGTCCATCTTACTCTTCTGTGCACCTCCCAAACTAGTGAGCATAGCTTAAACTAAGCACCAGTAATTGGAGCAGACCTTCCAAGAGCATTATATTGTCATGCTTCAGTATATCATGAACTTCTCAGACAATACTTCAAAATTTTGAACAAAAGATAAGAAACTGTTCAAATGGCTGCTGCAAGCTTTAGGCAGTATCAACTCCAGCCAGTCCTGAGACTCATTAAATATGGACATTCACAGCCATCTGGTAAATTCACACAGCCCTTACTATTCCAGCTGACTGTTTCACCATGGACAAAGACACATCAAAACTCAATGTGTGTTAGACGAATGTGAATAGGTCAGCATCGCTCTCCCATTTTACAATGGTGGCGGAAATTTCAAAGTGTCAAATGACAACACAGGACGTTTATTGATCTGACCAGCCACCTTGGAAAAGGACTTTGAACTTGTAACAGGTCACTTGGGTGAGACAATCACGTTTGTTGCTTTTAAAACAGCAAGAATCAGCTCTGCAGAGACAGAGACACCATCAGGAAGCCATGGAACCAGCTGCAGTTAACTAAGCAGCTAAGCCAAGGTAATAAAGAGTGGGAGACAGACTCTCCCTAACCTGTTCTAACCTGAGAATTCAACTACAAGAATACAGCTTACTAAGAAAGTTATACTTACAAAGGCCTTTTCTTCAATGAAAAGCATCAACTCTTCTAAGAAACCACAGGCCTGCCATTAAAGAGAGTCTGAGACAATTATACATAGCAATCACATTTTTTCCCCTTCCTCTGTATTTAACCTTTGAGTGTATGATGGTGAATGCAAGTCAATTGAGCGAGATGCAGTGTTTTTAAATCTCTGGGGCAAATGTAGTATAATAAATGACATTCTTCATTTTAAAAACTCTAAAAAGCTTTGCTGTTAGAGTTATTGAAGTTGGGACGATCACTCTGAAGGTAAGAAAATACACATACCTCACATTGATCATGGACAATAAGAAAACATCAATTTGTCACAGCAAAATTTGATGCTGCAGTTGGGGAAAAATCCATTGCAAACAAGCTAAATCTGACTTTAAAGGAATTGGAAGTAGAAGGGAAAAGTAACATGCCAAAATTGTTGAAAAGGAAACAAAGGGATTACTGCAGTAAGCTTCATGAGTGCTAACAACACAAAATAAAATAGCTACTTTCAATGTGAAAATTTGAAAAAAATTAGCATCCCTAAACATGGAACAGCTAAAAGTCAGAGCTGAGCAGTTAGAACTCAATATATGCCATAAAGCATGGACACCTGACGTACTAAAGGTGCTGTCCAAGCATTTGGCTTCATTCCAGATTCAGAACAGAACTTGAAAATAGACTAGGTTACCTTAGCCAAAATTCACCTAGAAGGGAGGTGGCTAGAATTTGTTTCATGCAAAGGAAACAGAGAGTGAAAGGGAATTCCAGAAAAGAAACCTAAGGGAGGGATGAGTATGCTTTCCAACTCGAAAAGCTTGAAAAGGAATTACAAGTTCAGAAAGATTGGGAACTAAGACAGATTGCAGCAGAGAGAACCTGACTTCCTAGTGGTAATGTAAATACTGTTCACCCAGGGAGACATTTTAATTTCTTAAAGTATTCCTGATTTTTCCCAAAGTTTGAAGGGGAAGGGGAGGATGTGGAAACTTTCTTATGAACATAATTAGCAGGAGTAGACCATTGGCCCCTTGAGCCTGCTCCACTGTTCAATGAGATCATGGCTGATCTGAAGGTAACCTCAACTCCACATTCCCACCTACTCCTGATAACTTCTCAACCCCCTTGCTCATCAAGGATCTGTCTTAAAAATATTCAAAGACTCTGCTTTCACTGCCTTTCTTTACAGCTTTTGTAGCTTTGAAAAGTTTGCCAGAGCTTGGGAGCTATAAACCTGGAAGGGAGTCAGAGATTAGGTGTACAGGCCATGACACTGCAATTGAAAAGTTTGAGATATTGATCAAGTGCATTATACATGTCAGGGCTGCTGGAGGTTATATGAAGGAAACAAATATTTGTACATATACTGGAGAGCCCAGCCACAAGGCGGCTCTTGGGAAATGTAATATTTCACGTTAGAGGCAGAGATGGGCTTCTATGTACATATATTTTGTTTACAATGAAGGCAGAACATTGTGCCTCTGCAAAAATAAGAATCAATTGCACCACATTCAGAGGTCTCGCCGGTAATATTTGTTGAGGGGGGAAATAAGTCTTTGGAGGAATGTTTATGGGCAAGCTCGTGCTTCATTTCATAATTACTGGTTTGTAAACATATATCCCAAATTGTAGGCGAGGAACCCTCATAGATGGCCTTAAAATGCGGATTTTTTTGCAATTGGTTTAGACGCAACAATCAACCAATTAGATTCGGCAATACAGAGATCGTTCCAGTATCTGATTGATTGAGGAAACAGTAGTCTCTGGGGTCTGACTGAGCATTATTCTGGGGCGTGATTGATTAGATTTACGGATGTAAATTAGTTGAAGAGATTCCTCATTACAACAGACTAGTCTTTTTTTTAAAAGAAAAATTGATAGTATATGCAAGCATTTTTGGTTTAACCAAATAACCTATAACTTCATTTGATAGAGTTGACAAATGTTACAAAACCCAACAGGTTTTCCAGGAAAGCATTGACCTAGTTTTTGCAATAATGAAGATCACTGTTGTAGTCTTGAATTGGTGGAATCGGCGTCGAACAGGTCACTATGTATATTTAAATAGCAATTAGCAGTAAAGAAACATATTTGCCCGGCTTTTATCACGCTGCAAACCTCGCACTGGATCCGGTTTCATAACAAAGGACAAAAACCAGACACCATTAGTTGATCAAGACTTTTACGTATTAAGTGACCTTTATCTTTGTAAAGCACAACTTGGAAAGTCTATCGTAATCTCCCAAATAGCTACGTGATGTTCTCGGTAACTATTTCCAACCTGTCACTCAAACTTAAAGATGTGTCTGAACATGCTCACACGGACATCAATAAGGCGTCCCAAAGTAAACATCAATAGAAAACTCGATTCTGAGAGAACAACCATGTGCTACAAATAAACAGCATTTAGTAAACATTTTCAGGACAGAATAACCAATTCATCGCTTTACAATGTAATTTACATATGGAAAGCTGTAACCCACGCGTATAACTAATTGCAGTTTATAAAACGTACTTGCTAATAAAAACAAGCTGTCGAGAAAGTTACCTTTTAAACCGTTCTGTTGACGAAAGGGAAGATTTCTACCCCAAAATGACTCTAATCCCAACACAATCTTCTGAACAAGGAAACTGTCTCCAGATTTATTTTGATCAGCTGTTTGCGTAATCAACGATTTTCAAATAGCCTCGCTGACTCCGCCTGTCAAATCCCATTCCCATCTCCAGTCCAATAAAACAGCTTCAGCTTCTCCCATCCCCTCCTCCAGCCCACCGTGTTCAGTTTGACCAGTGCAGCTGCTCCATTTGAAACACTGCTTTGCATTTTTGGATTTGGCTCAGATAGTGTAGCGTAAAGGCAACTACATGGGTCCTTTTAGTGTTTAAAAACTGTAGTAAAAATCAGATGTAAAATAATTACCAACTTGGCCTTCCTGGTTTCATTGAGAAAATGTACCGTCCCTTTAAGAGATGTATTCCACTTGTCCTGTCCATTCGTGAAGTATGTTTTAAATGATTCATAGTTGAATTGGATCAATAAGGGTGACACAGTTTAATCATGAGTTGGAGAAAGATTAGGGTTTCCTAAATCTAGCAGGTCCAATCTCTTAGTGCTTCAGCAGACAGTCCGAAAGAATCCGAACTGATCACGAAATAAATCCACCAGTATACCAACCGAGAAAAAAAACAAAAAACTGCGGATGCTGGAAATCCAAAACAAAAACAGAATTACCTGGAAAAACTCCGCAGGTCTGGCAGCATCGGCGGAGAAGAGTTGACGTTTCGAGTCTCCAGTTCTGTTGAAGTGTCATAAGGACTCGAAATGTCAACTCTTTTCTTCTCCGCCGATGCTGCCAGACCTGCTGAGTTTTTCCAGGTAATTCTGTTTTTGTTTTACCAACCGAGAAGTTCAGATTAACATTGCGAGTACTGAGTCGTGTAGGAATCGGCCAAAATTAGGATAAAACAAACTACTTAACGCAACTGAGCAAAAGGTGGGAGGGAAAATAAGTGCAAAGATAGCAAGAGATGAGAAGTGGCGTGGGATACATGGAAATATGGAAGCATACCCTCAAAAAAATCAAATGCATGTAAAATAGTTCAGGAAAGAAACTATAGACAATTTGCTCGTGATATTGTTTTCCCACCACCAGCTGCTTTCCCTATGCGGTAACACTTGTTTGGCCACATCTTCCTGCACAATTGCCTGGGGCCCCAGCACTCCTACCAGGTGAAATATTTGCGTCTTGTATTTTGTTCCGGAAGATTTTGGTAACAATCTCTTTAGCCTTTATATGTGACGGGAATGCCAGGTTATCTTCACCTATCAATGATGCCCTTGATGTACCCACTGTTCACACAGCATTTTATTTGTTGCTCACAATTCAACCTCCTCTATAAGGGAAAGGTTAAAGCCAGGCTGTATGACTATTTTACTGAAAATCTATTTTTTAAAAAAAAATGTGTCCAAACACAGAATAGTGACAATGATAGTGATAATGTGCTATTTAACTTCCTTTACCTTTGCTGAATAATCTCAAACAAAATAGGAGTATAGAATTGTGGCAGTAATGTTTCCCAATCAAATCAAGCTTCTTTCTTTCCTCTAAAGATATTTTTGATACCTTTAATAAAATTAGTGAAATGATTTGGAACTTAAGGAAATTAATTGAGTCTACCAGTCATAATAGTGAAACTTCATTTCCAACACCTTATGTCCACAGCATACTTTACAAAGCGAGGAAAGTTTACACCCAGCAAATGTTGAACTAGTAGCTTAAACTGAACCTGAACTCACCTCATTAGAGTGGAGATCTTCATTGTGAATGGAAAGCCTTTTTATGTACAGAATCATGAAGCCACATAGCAGGAGGCCATCAGGCTCATCACACTGGTTCCAGCCTTTTCCCCATAGCTTTGCAAATTTTTCCACTTCAAGTATTTATCAAATTCCCTTTTGTTTAATGTAGATAAAGTTTGAGATTCAAGACACTCGCTGAGAGAATAAAGCCATTAGATTCCAATGGCTTTGAACAAACAAAAATAAACTTTTGGAGATCAAGCCTCTGACTTCCCTCCAAGCCACTCCAACTCAGTCTGCCTCACCTCCCATGGCTTTATTCTTGTCTCTCGAGACTCCACTCCCCTGGATTTCCGAGTCTCCACTCCTGCCTCTATTTACTGGTGCAATTTTAGCTCTTTAATAACTGGCTAGCTTCACTGGGCTGGCACTGCCCCTTGATTTCACCAAGCTCCAATCTCCTCAGCTACACCAAGCTATAAATGGATCCCAGGGTTTCTTCTAAACCCTAACCCTTCCCAGCATGGAACCAGTGATCTTCTGCCACCTTCTCAGCTCCCCGGGGCATCTCCTGAGCCCTAACCACACAAAGCCAGCTAACAGCAATGCTTTTGATACCTGGAGCCTAACAGAAGCACCTTTTTGGTTTGGCCTTTTCCCCTGCTTACAGAGCACTCACTCCCCCAGCAAACACACTGTTATGACTGATGCAGTTGGTGAAGCTGAGTGATTTAAAAATCCTTAAAACTTTAAACAACTGTCATAACCTATAATTTTAAGTGTTATGTTTGAGATGCGACTCTGAATTCAGGAATTAGACACCAGTTCTCAAGGTTTTACATTAAACTAAATGATACTTTTTATTAATTTACACAGGCTAAAAATATATATGTACACAAGGCTACAAATTACTATTATCATAACTTTTAACAAATTCCCAAACTAATCTCCATTAAGGGAACAGCAACCCATTGACTTAACCAGACACTGGGGAAAGCATTTTCACCTTACAAATTCAAAATGAGGTTCCTTTCACTTGGTTCCTGTGGAGCCAGTTGGAGGCTTACAGCTGCCTTTTGATCTCTCATTGCCTCTGCTCTGCACATCTGAAAACTGAAGTTATATCTACCACCACTGATTGAATTCAAATTCTCATTGTCTCATCAGCTTCTTTGAACTTCACCTTTTAACAATGAAACCCCTTTCATAGTACCAATTTAATTAATAATATAAACATATTGCTTGGTGTCTGCTAGAAAGGCATCAGTTTTCACCCTACTTCTTGAATGCTCTATTCAAAAAATGCAAATACACGCTATCTCTCTTACATTTCAAAACTAGTACATATCAAAGCACCCAGACTAGCTGGTTTTAATCCAATTAAGACATACCCACAGACTAAACCTCTATTTTAAAAGAAAAATATTTCCACAAAATATTATATACATTAATACTTCATGACACATGCAGATAAATTGAAACCCTAGAACTTTAAGCTCCACCCAGCTCCATGATGATATAGCATTCCAGGGCTCACTGAATGTTTTAAAATTATTTGTAGCTTTAACTCCCAAAACAGGGCAACTCTCTGGGCGACATTCCTTTGCAAGCAGTGTAGACACCTTGTCTCCAATTCTCCTGCTGTTTAATGATCTGCTAACCCCTTAAGCTAACATGCCAGTGAGTCTTCAAGCTACTTTAGTTGTATTTATCCCATTTTCTATAATTAAACTTTAAACTTCCTAGTACTAAAATTTACCTCTAAAATATTACAATGGAATCATGAACTAGGTGTTTATTAAAAATTGCAATCTATGATCCTGGTATCATTCTAGCAAATCTCTGCACCCTCTCTAAACCATTGACATCCTACCCAAGTCATAGTGGCCAGAATTGGAATAATATTCTGGCTGGGGCCTAACCAGTACTTTGTAAAGGTTTAGCATAACTTCCTTGTTTTTGTACCCTATATCTCTTTATAAAAAACCAAGAATCTTTAGGCTTTTTAGTAGCTTTCACAACTTGTCCTGTCGCCTTCAAAGACTTGTACATGTATACACTCAGGTCTCTCTCTTCCATCATGCACTTTAAAATTGTTCCATTAGTTTATATACCCCTCCTCATTCTTCCTACTAAGTGAACTACTGCACACTTTTCTGCATTATCTGCCAAATATCTGTCCCATTTCTATATTGTTCTGAAGTCTGTCATTATCCTCCTCACTGTTTAATAGATTTCCTGAATACTTATAGCTAAGAATATTAAGTGCCAAGTGCTCTACTTATTTGAGCCAGGTTTCTGTTATTGCCATTATATCACAGTCCCATGTGGCTACTTGTACCTGCTGCTCACCAATTTTATTTACCATGCTCCATGTATTTATTCACATGGACTCTAATCCCACATTAAACTGCCTTGCATTTCCCTGTGTCTGATCCCTCCTATTTCTGAACTACTCTATATTCTAATGCTATTTGTCTTTTCCAGTTTTCTGCATTCATTGTATCTCCTCTGTCGTACTTCATCCTGGTGCTGCACTCACTGTCAAATTAGCTTAAACCCTCCTTCACAGCGCTAATAAACTTTCCTGCGAGGACATTGATCCCAGCCCAGTTCAGCAACACACCAAGCTTGTATAAATTCCTCCTGCCTCAGATTCCTCCAGGAATCTGAGGTCCTCCCTCTTGCATCTATTCTCCAGTCACACATTAACCTATCTTATTGCTGCTATATTCACTAACACATGGCACTGGGAGTAACCAGAGATTATTCCTTTGAGGTCCTGTTCTTTAATTTCCTCCCTGGCTCTTGAAACTTTACCTGTAGGATCTCAATTCTTTTCCTACATATGCTATTGGTTCCAACGTAGACCACAATTCCTGGCTGCTTCCCTTCCCCTTGGAAATTATTCTTCACCCATTTAGTCCATTTACCCTGGCACCAGGGAGGTAACACACCATGTATGACTCACACTGGTGGATGCAGAGATGCCTGCCTAAACCCCTGACTATTAAACATAGGAAATGGGAGCAGGAGTAGACCATTTGACCCCTCGAGCCTGCTCCATCATTCAAGTCGACCATGCCTGATCTTCTACCTCAATGCCATTTTCCTGTATTATCCCCATATCCCTTGATATCTTTAATATGTAGAAATCTATCAATCTCTATCTTAAATATACTCGATAACTGACCCTCCACAGCCCTCTGAGGTTGAGAATTCCAAAAATTCAGCACCTACTAAATGAAGAAACTCTTCCTCATCTCAGTACGAAATGGCCTACCTCTCATTCTGAGACAGTGTCCCCTGGTTCTAGACACCCCATCCAGGAGAAACATCTTTCCTGCATCTACCCTGTCGAGCCCTGTAAGAATTTTGTATGCTTCAATGAGATCACCTTTCATTCTTCTAAACACCAGAGAAAATAGGCTCAGCCTCCTCAATCTCTCCTTATAGGACAATCCCAGGAATCAGTCTGGTGAATCTTTGTTGCACTTCCTCAGTGGTTCCCTAGCTAAGGAGACCAAAACTGTGCACAATACTCCAGATGTGATCTCATCAAGGCTCTATACAAATGTAGCAAGACTTCTTTACTCCTGTACTCAAAACCTCTTGCAGTAAAGGCCAACATACCAACTGCCTTCCTAATTGCTTGCTGTACCTTGCTGTTAGCTTTCAGTGACTTATGAACAAGGACACCCAGGTCCTTCTGGACATCAACACTTCTCAATCTCTCACCATTTAAAAACATACTCTGCATTACTGTTTCTTCTACCAAAGTGGATAGCTCCATACTTTTCCACATTATATTCCATTTGCCTTGTTCTTGCCCATTCACTTAGCCTGTCGAAATGCCCTTGAACCTCTTTGCATCCTCCTCAACTCACATTCCCATCTAGATTTGTGTCATCAGCAAGCTTGGAAATATTACATTTGGTCCCTACATCCAAATCAGTCATATAGTTTGTGAATAGCTTGTCCCAAGCACTGATCCTTGTGGATCCCCACTAGTTACAACCTGCGAACCTGAGAATGACCTGTTTATTCCTACTTTGTTTTCTGCCCATTTAACAATTCTCAATCCATGCCAGTATATTACCCCCAAAACCATGTGCTCAAGTTTTGCTTAATAACCTCCTGTGTTGGACCTTATTGAAAGTCTTCTGAAAATCCAAATATGCTACATCCACTGGTTGCCCCTTATCTATTCTGCTAGTTACATCCTCAAAAAACTAACAGGTTTGTCAAACATGATTTCCCTTTCACAAAGCCTGCCATTATTTTCTAAGTGTCCAATTGCCACATCCTTTATAATAGATTCTAGCATGTTTCATGCTACTGATCCCTGGCTAACAGGTCTATAGGTTCTTCATTTTCTCTCTCCCTCATTTTTAAATAGTGGGGTTACATTTGCTACCTTTTAAGCTGCAGGCACCAGTCCAGAATCTATAGAATTTTGAAAGATGATGACCAATACATCCACCATCTCTATGCCAACTCTTCCAACACTCTGGAATGCACATCATTGGGTCCAGGGGATTTATCAACTTTCACTCCCATTAATTTCTCTAGTACTACTTTTTGTCCTAACACTAATTTCTTTCAGTTCATCATTCCCGTTAGTCGCTTCGTTTTCTAGTATTTCTGGGAGGTTTATTAAAACTTCTTCCGTGAAGACAGATGCAACGTATTTGTTTATTTTCTCTCGTTTATTTTCTTTGTCATTTCCTTATTCCCCATTATAAATTCTCCTGTCTCTGCCTGTGATGGGCCTACATTTGTCTTTCCTGATCCTGTCTTTTTTACATACCTGTTTTTACAGTCCGTTTTTATGTTTCCCGCTGGTTTACTTTCTTATTCTATTTTCTCCTTCTTTATCAGTTTCTTCGTCCCCCCTTTTCTGGATTCTAAAATGCTTCAAATCCTCAGATTTACCACTTCTTTGGCATCTTTATAAGCCTCTTCCTTTGATCTAATGCACTCTCTAACTACTCTTGTTAGCCATAGTTGGATCATCTTTCCTGCTGTGTTTTGTGCATGTAAATGCACAATGTAAATTTGTTGTAAACCATGTATTAATTTTTTAAATGCTAGTCATTGCCTATAAACCATCACATGTAGTAATAGCTACCATAATATAATTCCAAAATACAACATCCAGTTTGCCCCTCATACCTTTGTCATTTCCTTTGCTTAGATTTAAGACCCTAGTTTCAGATTGAACTACATCCCTTTCAAACTTAATATAAAATCCTATCATATTATGATCATTCTTTGCTAAAGGCTCCTTTACAATGAAATTATTAATCAGCCCTTTCTCATTGCTCAAAACAAGATCTAAAATAGCCTCCAGTTAGTTCCTCAAAATACTGTTCTAGAAAATCATCTTGTATACATTTGGGAATTCGTCTTCCACAACATTAGTTCTAAATAGGTTTACCCAGTCTGTTTGTAGATTGAAGTTCCCCATGATTACATGATTATTGAATCCTCTATGACGACTGAATTTCTACACTTTACTGTGACTCCACACAGCAGCCCCTCCCCCACTCTCATGCAGTCATTTGCTCCATGCTGCCATGGATTTTCCCCATACTGCATCCCATGAGGGTGTGGTCATTTTCACTGCAAACCGATGTGAGTATTACTCTGCTAGAGGATTCCTGCACTACCCACCTCTCCACCTCTTCCTACTTTGCCACAAGGTTCCACTTGCTATTCTCCTGAAATCTGTGTAGCTGCAATGTGGCCACCTCCTGGAATATGTGCTCCAAGAAATTCTTAACCTCCCATATGTTCTGTAGTGACTCTAACTGATCCTCAAGCTCAGAAATCTTGGTTATATATATGCTGGAGTTATTTTAATAATTAGCATCCTCTGTTTAGTTAATTTTTTAAAATTCAGTTTTATGTCTTTAGATCTAATTAATTACCTAGGTTATTTATACATCTGCTGTTGTCACTTGCTTTGAACTACGAGCATCTTCTTCCCTCTCTGCATCACCAAACTCTCACTCTCAGCAGATTCCTGTTGTCAATCATTAGCAAATTGACCCGGCTCTCACCAGGCTGAGTGCTTAGGGCATCATCAGTAATTGTATCTGACCCATTCTTCAAATCATAAAATTATAAGATGTGAAATGAATTGAAGTTGTGTTTAATTTATTCAAACAATTATCTTACTTAGCAACTTTGTACTTCAGTTAAGTTAGTACAGGCCCAACCTTGTGAATGTTCTCTTACACCCCCTGCTGGGCATGTACATGTATTTTCCTGGTTGGCCAACTGCCTTACTGTAAGATGTTGGTGTGGAAAGCAGAGCTATATTGTGTTAAGGCTATATTTTAAATGAATCGTCAATTTTTCAGTGACATATGCAGAAACAGCTGTGTTGACTCGTGTTGCACAGATATTCAGTACAGCATAAATGGTGCAGCATCTTTAGATTTGTATGCCATGTTAAGAACGCACACCAGTACCTAGGGATTTTATGTTTTGCGTTACAGTTGTTTCTTGGCATTAACTACAAAATGGACTAATATTGAAAAATATTTATTTGAGTATTGCTGAAAAAAAATACTTTTTTTGTTGAAGCTTTTCATCTTGCACACATCAGGACCGTTCACAAGAATACCAAACGTAAAGGGGAAAACAATTTATACTGTATGAGGAGAGAGTGCTGATTGGTTTGTAAGTGGACTGTAATTGGTAGAGGCGTGCCATGGAGAATGCACCAGATGAGGGTGACTGACAGTTTATTGCCAAGCATTGTTTGAAATTTTAAACCAGGCAACTTGACTCCAGTTGGTCAGGTCATTGCCCTGAAGAATTAATCAATGAATGGCCGTCACTTATTTTGTTTAGCTGAAACAAGTGCCATATGTGTACTTGTTCTTTCTGTCTGCAAAGAACAGGGACCTGTCTATTAACATACGTAGCTTCCAGTATACACAAATGCATCACATTGCAAGCTCGACCGAGAATCTTAATTGGTTGCCAGCGTAATTCTTAGCACACTGAGGGTTATTTAGCAAATGTTGTCCAATCACGGAATCGCATCTAATATTAGACACTCTCTTGAATTTTGCAAGCACAGGCTGGTTGGGCACGGTCTGTACCTTGTCTGTCACAAACAGTGGAAGGGACATGCTGTTTGATATGATCCACCAGTCTTTGGGACATACAGCTTACATTCCTAGCATCACATTGATATTGAAATTCATATACCACATTACTCATTTGTGTGATAGGCAGAACGTTGTTTTGGCTTGATGGCAGCAACAGGTTAGTGGTGAATACCACACGTGTTGCTACTGCATAGTAGCAGCATGAAACAGCTAGCTTCACCTGTTGCTCAAATTTTTGAGATACCTTACCCTTCCAGGGTAATCTGAGGCACTTTGCAGTGCTGAAAGTGACGGCCTTAGGCCTGTTCATAAGTTTGCATGAAATGATCTGATCAGGGTAGCCATTACCCAGAGGTTGCCTTTGATGTGCCCTATTTTAGCATCAAGCTTACATGGTGAACAAATGGTTCAGGCCTTATTTACAAGGTTGCCAATAAGGTCAATCTTACAGCGCGTGTAAATATAAAATTTCCCAACTCGTACATTGACCAGTGAAGGTAGGCAGACTTGCAGTAGATTGAGGTTGAGAACCCCTGGCAGATTTCTCAACTATGTCAAGGAAAGCAAGTGAATTTGAGCGCAGATGGAGCCCATTAAGACATGAAAGGGCATCATTACATGCAGCTGCAGATTTAAATATAGCTACCTTATCATCCACATATCAAAAATATGCAAGGAGGAGGAGGTTAGGTGTCATTCCATTGAAGACACATTTCCCATGGAACCCAAAAAAGATGTTTGAGGAGCTGGGCCTAGAGGGGATCCCATGGCACCACCAACTATTTGGCCAAACGTGGTGTTATTAAAACTGAACTCAACTGCATGAGTTGCCAAGTTCATAAGTTCCATGAATACTGATTCACGCAATGGTGGCAGGTCTAATCGCCATGATGTAGCGCTGTGGTGCAAATATCTATGACTTCCTTAAGTAGAACATTGGTGAATAGGCTAGCAATGTCAAATGAGCACATGGACACAACATTGCAATCGATATGCAAGTCCTGTATGGCGTTCGCAAGTGTGAAGGAATCCTTCACGGTGTATATGGAAAACTTGCTTAAAACTGTTTGTAACAATTCACCCAACCATTTGGCCAATTCATGTTGTGCAGAACTGGCCATAGATAAGATAGGGCGTGGAGGGACATCTTTTGTATCTGACTAGGGCAGCCCATACATACATGGACTCTGAGTTGTGAGGATGAACACTGCCATATATATCCACACGGCAGCTCATCGCTCTTATACAAGTCCAGCAAGCATTTTTGTTTAGCTTACTTTTTAGCTTACTTTCGAGCAAGTCACATCCAGTCGCGTTGAACAGCAGGTCCAATGGATATGAATGGTATGCATTTTGTAGATATAGTCACTCTTGTTAAGGGTGACTATTCGTGCACCTTTGTCAGATTTACTGATGTGTTTGTCTGGATTGGTCTTAAGGCCTGGTAACGCTGTAAGACATTGGCATTGCGTTTGAAAATCAGACAGGTCATTCGGAATTCTGCGATTTGTGCACTAGATCAGATCGGCGCGCTTTCAAGGAGTCAGCGTCTTCAGTGGATGCTGGTTTGTGACGGGATAGCTGGAAATAGAGGAGTTCGAACTCAGCAAATACCACTTCCTGTTTGATTTGGAATGAAGGCACACCAAAATTGAAACCAAGAACAAACTCCTTGCTTTCTGACAGTACACAGTCAGAGATTTGTTACGTGTTTAGTGGTGTCACTACTTGTGTTGCCAAACCACTTAAGTGAGTTGCTAGTGCAGACATATTTCAAATGGGTACTGTTTATGGTGCAGTCATCTATTGAAGCAATATAGTGGCACAAATGAATCAAATCGAAAAATGAAAGAAATTTGTCTGCCACAGACTAAGCGTGTTGTAGGACATGAAGATGAAAAGCTTCGACAAAAAAATTTTTTTTTTTTGGGCAATACTTAGTTCTATACTACCAAATGCCTATAAATATTTACTCCTTATCCTTCTTCCTCTGCGAGTGTACTTAGATTATGGTAACCAATCTAGAATAAGGCAGTAGAACGTGAAAAGCTGATTACTAGAAGTTCAATTGAGAATGACATCTTAAAGGAAAAGCCATTTAAAACACCAGTCCTAGTTGAGATATTACAGTACTTCAGAATTGTGTTCTCCCATTTGCTTTCTGACTACTGTCACAACTCTATTCATGTCTTTCCCATCAGTTCAGCTTTCACCTTATATATTACCTTATTCACACTTGGGACCTATTCAGTAACATTTCACGAGCACAAATTGTCTCCCTTACACAAACTCGGGGCCTTGCAATTGCAACTTTTTCACCATAACGAGCTCTGTTACTGTATGCAATCAACCCCTGTCATTTTGAATACACTGTCCTTCCGTTGATTGTCCTCCACGCAGTGTGTTCCAGAAGCATCCAGCCATGTGCTTGAGTATCTTTTGTCAGAGTATATTTGGAACATCATACAGAAGTGTTGAGATAGGAGACAAGGCCCATGCACTCCTTTTGCACAGTCCATATTACATTTCTCCAGTCTTTTAAAAGCATTTTCATTTAGAATAACATATCCTTCTGATTAATTTTGTTTAATAGACACATCGATTATAGGAAACATTTTATTTTGAAATAAAAGCTTGATGATTGGTACAGGCATTTCAAAGATACAGTAGCCAATGCAAGTTATATAGTTTTAAAAGGAGAAAAAGGACTTATAGATATGATAGACATTGGCAGTGATGATGAGAGTTAAGGGGTTTTATTAAATCACTTAATAGTCAGGAACAGCTACTATAAAAACTGAGCTGAAAATCTACCACTATAGCAGTTTGCATTTCAGCTTCTGAAATTTAGCATTGAGCCTCATTTCAATAATTGTGTGAATGTGCATTGGGCTTGTCTGTAGCACAACCTCCATTCTCCCTCCAAAATTTTGCCTTGTTGAATGGGTGTTGATTTTCAATACTATAGTTTATATACACTTCTACATTAAAAAAGGAATACAGGAGAAGACCCACTAAAATGAATGCCAAAAAGTATAACAGATATAAATATTCAATTTCACTACTATTGACCACAAGTGTGTGAGAGAGAGTAGTCTGGGCTGGGGCGACTCAGCCTTTGATTTCCCTCCTTGTTGGTAACACACTGCATCAATACTTTGTTTTAAAATAATTACCACTCAAGCTTTTGGGAAATACAGTAACGAAAATAAGTAAAGTAACATAATGTACGTAAAAATTTACAAAATACAATTGGTATATAAATATGTCCCTTTTGCTCAAAAGAAAACAATAAAGGACCGACTTTATAAGGCAATGTTGGTGCAGTCACACTGGTGGTGAACACATTATAATACTGGGTCTCATTTTATGGTATGCCTGATTTAGTGATGCAGAGTTTGAGGGAAAATGGAGGCTCTGCCACTAGTGCACCAAAACCACATTCACACTGTTGTTTAAATCAGGTCCAATGCTAAATTTCACAAATTTCTGTTTATGTTCTGTTCTCCAATACACAACCAAACAGACTCTCTTTGGCCTAATTCTTAAAGCAAGGCTGTTCATGTTTCAGTTTGGAGTTGTAATTCTTTTTCCAATGACTAATTTTAATTTTTCCATTAAGCATCTTGTTTTTTTCTGTGTATTTGTGTCTTTTTGCTGAAGCTTTCTGTCTGGCAATCGAGAGTTGCCTGAAGTACTAATGCTGCTGTAGTACAAGTTGCAGCTAATAAAGCTGGGGACATTGGATCTCTGATTGTTCCCAAAATGTTCCATCATTTGCAACAAGTCATAAGGGATAACCTGTTAAGGTTCATAGGCACCTCACGTGATATATTCACTGTAGGCTTAAGGTTGTCATGAATTGATGAAGCATTATAATAGGGCATTTATCTATTAAATGTCACTGTCAAATATGTTTAAATGAATGTTGTTAAGTATCTTGAACTGTCTCTCAAAACTTCTGCTTAACTGTTTAGTTAAAATCTGTTACTAAATCTCACTACAGACTTCAGAGTTATAACACAAGCAATGAACCCTACAGTCAATGACAAGTTAGGTTATGGATTAGAACAAGTACATGTGATAGTATAGCTATATAGAAGCACAAGTTTAGAGCTTGGAGCACACTCTCCATGTAAATAGTATAAAATAAATATTGATCTTTTTATCTCTTCTTAGTATAAATATAGTTGAGTAGAGCATTTGAAAGTTAATGAGAGATTTTCCTCTTCTTTGTTTGATGTTAGTATTTACTTGAAGGAAAATCAGGTAAAAAGCTCACCCAATTTTACATCCATTAACATAAATAGTCAAAGATATGGCAGCTAGGAGTGCCATGGTCTATAAATATGGTCTAGTTATTTTGTGCTATTTACATAAAAAGTGTGCTCTAAGCCCTAAACTCATGCTTCTATATAGCTGGATTATCACATGTACTTGTTCTGATCCATAACCTAATTTGTCATTGACAGTAGGGTACTGTGTTATTTGCTTGGGTTGTAACTTTGAAGTGTGCAGTGAGATAAAATAACATATTTTATACTAAACAGCAGAAGCATTGACAGATTGTTTGAAATACTTAACTACATTCATTTAAACATATTTGACAGTGGCATTTAATAGATAAACAGATTATAGTATTGTATGTATTCATCACAAACTTAAACTTACATGGTTATGATATAATAATGCCTCAAGCTATTCTTCAGTTAAGCTTCATGGTCTAACCTGACTGTATAGAACCATTAACCGCAAAAATGGAAGTTTACTGATTAGTCTACATAATAATGTTCACTTGTAGAAAGGTTAACTAGAATGAAACACTTGGCTGTCCTTCTCTTATAGGATTATGAAATGTTACATAAATGAGTCACATGCAGATTAAAAATAAGAGTAATAACATGCAATTGTGGTATTAGCAATTGAAAAAAAATAAACTTTTTCATTAGAAGACAATTCGAGAGAAGCAAAAATAAGCCATAAGAAGAAAGATGAATGTTACTGTTGTGGAGGTGACAATAAAGTGCAATTGACAAAGGTAAATGGAACTGAATAAGAATTGGATGATATAGGGATGACAGGCTAGTAATAAAACGTCAGTCATGGCTATCTCTATAGAAAAAATATGAAAGGCGCTAGAATTTAATCTGATTTGTTTTACATAAATATCAGATGGATTTTCAAGAGGCATTTGCTACAGTGTCACACAAGAGACTTGTGAGCAAAATTCTAGGTCATGGAATAAAAAGGAATGTAAGCACTTGGATAAGAAATTGGCTAAGTGACAGGAAACAGGGAGCAGTGATAAGTGGTTGTTTTTCAGATTGGAGGAAGATTTGTAGTGAGTTCCTCAGGGGTCAGTGTTGGGACCCTTGTTCTTTGTGATATATATTCATGTTCTAGACTAGTTTGCAGGGCATGATTTCAAAATTTGCAGATGATATGAAGATTGGAAATGTTGTCAACTGTGATGGGGATAATCTTGAACTTCAAAAGGACATAGATATGTTGGTGGATTGGGCAGTTGGGCAGACAAGTGGCAGATGAAGTTCAATGCAGAGAAGTGCGAGGTGATTCAGTTTGGCAGGAAAGATATGGTGAGACTATATAAAATAAAGGGAGAGCCTTTAAAGGAGGTACAGGAACAATGGGAACTTGGCATATACGTACATAGGTCATTGAAGATGGCAGGGCATGTTGAGAGAGCATTTAATAAAGCATATAGCGCCTTAGGCTTTATTAATAGGGGCACTGAGCACAAGAGTAAGGAAGTCATGTTGAACTTGTATAAGACACTAGTTAGGCCTTATCTGGAGTACTGAGTCCAGTTCTGGGGTACCATACTTGAGGAAGGATGTGAAGGCATTGAAGAAAGTACAGAGGAGATTCACAAGAATGACTCCCAGGATAAAGAACTGTAGCTATGAGGATAGATTGGAGGGGTTGGGACTGTTTTCCTTGAAAAAAAGACTGAGAGGAGACTTGATTGAGGTATTCAATTTCATCAAATAAGGGTTCTATGCTATCATCTATATTATTTCTATGCCAGTATTGCTCTGTTAAAAATGGAACACATCAAAGAAACCATGGCTCTTTGAATAAGTCTATTAATAATATTTTACTATTTGTTTCATGAAAGTGCTTTCATTTCATAATTTTTCTGAATCTCAAAGCAGCAATTTGTTTTGAATAACTAGCTTATTACTAATCAGAGCTTATAAATATTTCACATGGCTCGTTTGTAAACAACTTTCTCCCCCCAAAGGTCAGAAAGTTTGACTTGGGTTTCAGATTTGAAAACCATACCCAGGTTATGGCAATTGTATCTAAAACACATGGGATTATTTTTTTCCTGAATGCAGAGGTCAGGAAAAAGGAATCCAAGACATTTTGAACACCGAATCTTCAGCTTCTTTATGTTGTCCCAAGATTTCCACAGCTACTGTGGGCAGAGGTGTGACATGAAGTAGTTTGTGAGCTCACTCAGCCTGTGGGAAAATTATGAACTGGTTGATTGTGGCAGACAATGCCTCATTCACTTGCTGTCAGCAGAAATGCATTTCATACAGACTTGCATTTTATACATGATCTCGTGAAACGATACTGTGGTATAAAAGTTTAGGGCAGCTTTGACTTTTACTGCCACAGCCTTAGACAAGATTGGAGCCCTGTGTTTAAAAGGTGGACATCCATTTTCCAAATCAAGCAGCAGAAGACATTATGAATCACAACTGTTTTGTTAAACTGTAGTTCAGTACAAATACCATTTCCAACTCTTCCCTTCTAAATCCTTTCCCTGTCCAGAAGCAAACACCCAGCTCTTCAATGAGCATCACCTGATCTCAATTTTCTCTGAAGCTTGCCTTGGTTTACTCTTAAAGGGACTGGCCTTTCTAACATTGTCACCCTGCTGATGTATGCTGGAGCACATATCATGACATCGCACACCACCAGTTTGTGATTCTTCATCCGTTAATTTTGATGATTAGAAAATCATGGATTGAATTGCCACAATTTCATTATTGCTGGGAGGGCAGAAGCCCAATGCTCGCTCTACTTACAGCTGTGACTGTACTTCTAAAGTAAATGGTTGTATGTAAAGTTCTTTAAGATATTTCGAGGATGTGGTATGGTGTTGTTTAATTCAAATTATTTCCTTTCTATTTCTGGAGCATGCAAGACACACAAAGTTGCCTCAACCCAAATGACTTGTGGTGTAGAGATATTTTCAGGATATACTGACTATCACATATCAACTCATGTCCTTTCTCTGCTATGTGATCTGCCCAAACACTGAGGTGGGTGTGGCAGGGAGTAAAACTAATGGGGCTAAAAGCTGACAAATCTCCTAGACTTTGATAGCGTAGAATTTTAAGAGATGGCTGCAGAGTGAATGGATGAATTGGTCTTGTATTTCCAGAAATCAATAGATTATAGGATGGTCCTCCTGGATTGGAAGATAGCAACATAACTCTGCTATTCAATGAAGGAAGGAGAGAGAGAGGAAACAGTTCCCTAATGTCAGTGGTGTGGAAAATACTAATATATTATTGAGGATGTGGTAAGAGGGCATTTAGAAAATCACAATGATTAGGCAAAGTCAACATGATTGTATGGAATGGAAATCTTGTTTTGAGAATGTAATTAGCAGGGTAGATAAGGAGGAATAAGCAGATATGGTATATTTGTATTTTCAGAAGGCATTTGATAAGGCACCACAAAATAAGTTGTTCCACAGGATTAAGGCTCATTGGATGGGGTGGTATTGCATGTATTGAGGATGGATTATTGGGTAGGGTGGTAATGCATGTATTGAGCATTGGTTAATGGATACAAAATAGGTGGCAGGAATAAACAGATCATTTTTGAGGCAGCAATGTGTAAATAATTGTGCCAACAGGATCAGAGCTTGGCCCAAAGCTATTTACAATTTATAACGATGGGTTAAATGAGGGAATTGTCTATTATATATCCAAGTTTACTGACAGTACTAACCTAGCTGTTAAAGTAGCTGTGAGGAGGATTTAAAGCAGTGCAAAGGCATATGGACCGGTTAAATGATTGGGCAAATGGAGCATAATATAGGGAAATGTGAAATTATCCACTTGGTAAGAAGAATGGAAATACAGAATATTTCTTAAAAGGTGAGAGATGAACAAGTATTGATATTCAGAGATTTTGGCTGTCCATGAACTTGAAGCACAGAAAATTAACGTGCAAGTGCAGCAGAAATTAGGAAGACAAATGGTATGTTAGTCTTTATTTCAAGGGGCCTGGAGAATAAGTATGAGGAAGTTATGCTGCTATTATATAGGGCTTTGCAGAGATCACACTGTGTACGATTTGGACTTCTTACCTAAGGAAGGATATAATCACCTTGGAGTAAGTGCAACAAAGGTTCACTAGATGGATTGCTGGGATGAGGGGGCTATCTTAACAGGAGAGATCAAGTACAATGGACCTAAATTATTTGGGGTTTATAAAAATGTGATTAATTGAAACTTTTAAAATTCATTGAGGGCTTGACAAGGTAAATGTGGAACATCTGGAAGAGGAGAAAATAGTTTCAGGATGTTGGCCATTTAGGATTGAAATGATGAGAAGTCAGTTTACTCAGAATCTTTGAAATTCTCAAGCCCAGAGAGCAATGGATGCTCAGTTGATAAGTATATTCCAAAGGGCCATTGATATGATTTTGGGCACTAAAGAAATCAAGGAATAAGGAAGGAAAGTGGAGTTGACATAGGAATTCAGCCATGATCTTATTGAATGTTGGCACAAGCACAATGGGGCAAATAGCCTAACCCCATTCCTATTTCTTATGTTCATGGTTTATCTGATATCTAGTGAAAAAAAACGTTGATAGATTGGTGGGGTCATTAACTATTTAATAGATCTAGAAAGCTACTTTAAGCTTAAAAAAAGGGACATAAACAAAAGAGTAAATCATGAGTCAAAAGGCTGAGAGTTCAAAACCCATACTAAGGCTTGTAATATATTGCTTTCCTGAGGGAATGCTGCATTGTCGCAGGCACCATCCATTAGGTGAGGCATTTAGGTAGATGTTAACAATTCCATGGCATCATTCAAAGAAGAATAGCAAGTTCTCAGTATCCTGGCCAATATTTATTCCTTACCAAAGAAAAGCAGATTAATGCCAATTGTTTTGCTGCATGTGAGAGCTTACTATATAATTAAAGGTTATGTTTGCTGGGATAATAAGTTTTTTAAAAATTAGGATAAACACTTTAAAAAAGGATATTTGTGACAAGATAAAACTATAAAAATAAAAGTTTTCCTTTCTTTGGAAATATCCTTAAAGTGCATTTTTGCCTTCACTATTGAAAGTAGACTACTTCAATTTTGGAAAATTTACCAACCCTCACCCAATCTAATGTTCACTATTACTCACAATACAAGTTTGTCATGGAAAAACTAATCCATACTGGTCTTTTGGTTAAAGCTAGCTTATTTTCAAAACAACTCCTCCACACTACTAACTTCCTAATAGCTTCCACACAAAGTGCTCCAGCTGTACCTTTTTATTCTATTCAGTTGGGATAATTAATGCCCATCACCTGCTTAACTAGCAATTGGTTTTAACAAGATGATCGCCATATTAACATTCACAATGGAAAAATGTATATGCACATTTCCAGCTTTATAACGTGTCACCAATCACAAATGCAGTTTTTTTTGTATGAATATAGATTGGAATTCAAAAGTAAGACTTTTAGTTCGATTATTAATTAGGACTCCCACTGATCAAACTGCTCATCTTAATGCATGAGTACACTGAACCAATATTGAATCAATTCCTGATGCAATTGGTGATTCACGTATTGACTGTAGCATTACATGGAGCACTGTGTCAGAGTTGGTGCTTTTGAATCTTATAATGCTGATGGAGCTATTTGGATTGAAAATGGTCTTTGCTAAATAATAGTTGAAAAATAACTTTCGTTTTTTTTTTCAGGTTGATTGTGAGGCTAAAGCAGGCTACAGCAAATGCAAATTGATCCAGAAGGACTTGGATATTGTCCTCAGTGTGCACAGTCTTTGATGAGTAGCAGCTCACAAATAACATCTTCTATGATAATGAAGGCAGTCAATGTACAACAACTAAAGATTGAACAACCTGCCATCAATACTGAATTAAAGGTAATCATCATGGCCTAGGCCATTCATGGCATCATGCAGAAAATATGCTGAACAAATTCTGGCCAGATACATCACTGCTTAATATTGCTAAGTTCTGGTGAAAGTTTCAGAAATATCATCACCATTTGCCTGGTGCAGTCTGGATGCCGCTTCTACTCATTGTGTCATTACCACAGAGAAACATGCTGTCGAATATTCATCCTGAACCTATGGCTTTACTAACTTTCTGTCCTATCAGCATGATATTATCATACATTGTGTACTTATGTGAGCCGTTTCCTTTTCAGTGGTGGGACAGGGTCTTTTTACCAATGTGTTGATCATGTTTACTAGAACGCTAACCTATAGAAATGCAATTTTGTTTTAGAATTCCTGCTGTTATGCCTATTTCATGTTGGCACCATTTAGTAATCCTTTTGCAGCATGAGTAATGTCTAAAGGTGAAACTGAAACTGTTATGGTAACACCTTCATCTATTACTTTAAATGGGTCACACTGTAAGATATGCTATGTAGTACTTCCACCACAGGTGGTACAGTGGCATGAGTCAACATAGTCCACCTGCTATTTTCCCCTATTACAGCATACACAATTAAAAAACATCCCATTTCCTCTGACTGACCATAAAATTCACTAGCAACATATTAAAAGTTTTGCAATTAGCATGCACTTCCTGTGACATTTTCCCAGTCACACCATTCCTATCACAATTTGTTGATAATGTCCCTATCATTATAAAACAGCATGAGAAAATAAATGTTCTTCCATATAGCTTTTAACAGTAAACAATGATAAAATGGCTAACGCGCACAACAAAGTTAGTCTAGTTTGTATGTGCCAACAGTCTTTTAATCTGATAGACTTCAGCTTACATATAACTGGCTTGAAGGAAAAAATGTCGTTCCAAGTCAAAACAGGAAAACATTCTTGAGCAAATCGATGAGAGAAGAAAGAAAAGGTTAAGAGAAGAAGAGGGGTAATAGAAAATATTGGTCAAAGGAATTAATTCAGTCTACAATCTTTAAAGTTTAAATAAGAATGAGGTATTTGCAGTAGTTCTACTCTCACCAGAAAGGAAGTCTAATTACTATACTCCGCTGGAAAAGGGAAAGACAAAAGTGATTGGTGAGGGAGTTAGCTGGCACTTTGAGAGAATAGGACCCAGCTGACTCAATTTTAACTCTGTGCAGGTGAATGGGTTTTGAATGAGTTAAAATTTTCCCCAAGGTTTCTCAGGTTGTGATTATAAAATGGCTTACATAACACTCGCAGCCTATAATAGAATAGGTACTATTACATTCAGATAAATCTACGGAAGTGTTGCCTTGTTAAATTCAGGTAGAATTTGGAAGTAAGAAAGTAATACACCAAGCTAGATGGCTTGTGAATTTCTTGAATCAATTTGTGTACTATCTGTTACTCTCAATGTTGTCAAGCCAGCTAGAAGGAAACCTACATTGATTTATGAACACATGAGAGGCAGTTTATTGACTCATTTCTTAATATATGGATTGATAGCGACCCAGAGGCCTAATTTGCAGGATGACACTGTTGAGATATACAATATCAGGTAATCATTGGGCAGGATTTTATGTCCCGTGGTCAGGCACATGCCTGACCCAATCCGGCGTAAAATAGCGTGCAACGATGCTGGGCGAGCATCACAATGACATCACGCACTTGTACGAAGTTTAGCTTGGTGGGCGTGAGCAGGTGCCCGAGTTGCACCCACCATTAATTAACAATCCATTTAAGGCCATTAATAATCCAACTGACACCAATTTTTCATTACCTGTGCAATTTCGCGCTCATTACACAGGCAAAACGGGCAGGCAGCCAGTTGGCATTTTAAAAAACCTCATCCAAGGGCGGGATAAAAAGGGTCAGCTGCACTGCCAGTGTGAATAGTGAGGAGTTTGGTAAATAGTTTGCTACTGGTGACTTATTGGTACCTGGCAGCTTCATCTCTGTTTGGGGCTTCATTCTTAGCATTTCCAGGATTCCCTTCAGGACTCATTGGTATGTGCAAGGCCCCTGGAGGATTCAGACTGTGTGGACCCTTCCAGGTATCAGACAGGCTTCCATTACCCTGATAATAGGAATTGTGGTCTCCGCTGGAGGCACCTCCTCTGAGGAGGAAGAGATGGGGAGAAGGGCGAGGAGGCCAGGTGTCCCTATGGAGCTTCCAGGGGAGGGACCTGTGGGAGGAGAGATGCAGGCACAAGGGGAGCAGGGCCAGCAGGGAGTTCAAGGCAGAAGCGGCTGCAGAAGATGCCACTATCCTGCTGCCGAGGTTTACAGGTGGCGATGCAGCTACCTCAATATGTCTGAGGTGCAATGCCGCAGATGGTTCCACCTCTCAAGGGAGACAGTGACTTACATTTGTCAGGTGATTGGGCCTGAGATCAGCTTCGACTGTGCGGGTGGACACCCAATGCCAGTGGCTCTGAAGGTCACAGTAGCCCTCAGCTTCTATGCCTCCGTCTCTTTCCAGGGCTCAGTGGGGGATCATTGTGGAGTCTTTCAATCAGCTGTCCATGGTTGCGTCAAGTTGGTGACAGAAGCTCTGTTCAGGCGGGTACTGACATTTATTCTTTACCGTACCGTTGAGGCCAGTCAGGCTGAGCAAGCCAGAGGCTTTGCAGCCATTGCTGGGTTCCCCCGTGTCCAGGGTGCAATCGACTGCACACATGTGGCCATCAAGGTGCCAGTGGGTCAGCCGGATGCCTTCATCATCAGGAAGGGATTACACTCCATGAACGTGCAGATAGTGTGTGACTACAGGATGCAGATTCTGCGAGTCTATGCAAGGTACCCAGGCAGCTCCCATAATGCTTACATCCTGAGACACTCCCAGGTGCCGGGGCTCTTCAGTGCTCCAGTCTGGCTGGATGGATAGCTGCTGGGTGACCAGGGCAATCCATTTAAGAGGTGGCTCATGACACCTCTCCACCATCCAAGAACAGAGGCAGAGAAGCGTTACAATATGAGTCATGCCTCCACAAGGTCGGTAGTAGAGAGAACCATAGGTCTTCTCAAGATGTGCTTCTGATGCCTGGTCTGTTCAGGGGGTGCACTACAATACCCCCCAGGGTGGGTGTCGCTGATTGTTGGTGCATGCTGCGCTCTCCACAATCTGGCACTGGCACGGGGGGACCCACTGGAGGAAGAGGATCTTGATGCAGCTGCACAGGCCACAGATGATGAGTCCAGTAGTGAGTCAGAAGAGGAGCACGGTGAGGAGAACGCTGAGGGCGTGGAGGCAGACCTTGGTAACCTCCAGGGAGGCAGGGAAAGCAGGGACACCTTGATCCAAAGCTCCTTCAGCTAGGTTACCAAGATTCAACAGCATGCCAGAACTGCAGCCTCCATCCCAGATGTCTGAAAGGACCCTTTCATTTGAACACAAAGAACACTCAGTGCCTGTGCAATAAAGTTTAGAGCCACTTATGTCCAACATTGCATACTGGCGTACCCTGTACCAATGTGATAAAAAGGTGAAGCATACTCAGGCCATGATGACAAACACAAAATTTAACTCATTTTTACAATTCCAAACTATTTACATAAACTTCCCTGGTCTTCATTCCCAGACCAGTATAGATAAAGTAAACATAAATAAACATAAAATCACCCATGAACTGTCCCTCTTGTGCTCATGGTGCCTTTAACTTACGTTTGCGAGTGCTATGTCTTGGTGCCCCCCCTCGCTGGCACCGGCATTGGGTGCAACAGAAGCTCTGTGGTCCTCTGGCATCAGGGGTGGCACTTTGGGGTCCACAGAGTGAGTGTGTACTGGCGAACCTAAAAGGGAGAACAAGGACATGTCATTAATTTAAGTCACCACACTGTCACTGTGCATGCCAGGCACCCTGATGAGGCAATGGAGATCTGCATCATGATGCCATCCTCTTTCAATGATAAATAGGGACTCCAGGTTCGAAGTTCACATCAGTAAAGAGACAAGACTAGAATGGTTGCACAATCCGAAAGTCTCTCCTCTTTGCACTGCACTCTTACCTTCGTCTGGCATCCCCACCTCTCCACACCTGATTGCATGTGGAGCATGCCGGTTCTCAAGGTCCAGGGCATGTTGCTCCAACATGCTGAGCAGCAGGAGGTTGGGCGTCCCTCGGCATGTTCATGCCCTCTCTGCCTGGTTATGGCTCATCTTCTCCTGAATGAACAGAGGAGCATTGATTAGTCCACTTTCCACCTGCAGCACCATTGCAGCCTGGCCAACCCCAGCTGAGGAACACCTTGCAGGGCACATCTGAGTTGTGGTCCTCAAGCTGCAAGGCACTCAGTCCAAGCAGCCAGGGCTCACCCCCTTGGCAAGCTCTGGCAACATTGACAGTTGGCACTCAGATTCGAGCACCCCTGAGGTCCACGGGGAGACGATCATATATTAACACTTCTGCACACTTACTCATGCCAACATGGTACCCACCCTTCCTGAGCGCAGTAGGTTATTGAAGTGCTTCTGGCACTGCACTCAGGAGCGCTGCACCACATCATGGCTGCCCACCTGGGCTGCCACTTCCTCTATGCCCTCTTGGTGAGGTGCAGTGGCCTCCTCCTTCCATCTCTGGGGACAAGGATGTCCCTCCTAGCAGCCACCTCCTCAAGGATGATAGTGAGACACTCGTTGGAAAAGTGATGGACCGAGTGCCCCAGTCGCACTCGAATCCATTAGGAACGCTGAACACACGTCCTTCCGTGACAGCCTTCCAGGGGCTGCCTAGGCTGTTCTTAAACTGACCGCTGCGTCGCCTTTGGACCCGGTGGCTGACAGACCCGCACCCCTGCCCCTTCCCGACCAGTGTGGAGCCGTGTTTCACGCTGGGCGGGCCTTAATTGGCCCTCCAGTGTGAAACTGTGGTTGGAGGCCGATCGCCGGCAGCGGACTTGTTTCCCGGCCGCTCCTGAGCCCGCCCACCGTGCCCGCCTGACGACCTCAAAATCCTGCTCATTATGTATTTCGAGACCCCACAGGAAGATCATCTATCTGCTAAAGTTACTTGTAATCCCCATAACAATTACTGCATATACCGCAACATTGTTCTAGCTGGAAATCACTTGCATTACTTAGAAACTGCAGTATTTGTGCATTTAATGATACTTTGAGAAATGTGCTAATTGTATAACAAGAACTATGCTTAGCAAAATTTTGGATTGGAGACTTGATAGTGAGAAACTCTAAAACAAAAACAAAAGTACCTGGAAAAACTCAGCAGGTCCGGCAGCAGCTGCGGAGAGGAACACAGTTAACGTTTCGAGTCCGTTTGTTTTGGATTTCCAGCATCCGCAGGTTTTTTGCTTTTATCTTAGTGAGAAACTCCGCCCTGTTACAGCACAAGTGAGCTTCAGCAAGAGATAAAAATGCTCTCTTAGGCGTAATGGTGAGAACAGATGTGCAAGTAATTCCGAAAATATTTCCAGGATGGAAAAGGGAAGAATAAAGGAATTTAAACACTTGTAGATTAGGCAAATACTACAAGTCCAAATTAGATTCTAATGTAAATAACTGAGAATACTTTTAATTGTATGGAGGATGTTGAACTTCTGGGAAGTTTGGGTGGTATCAGTGATGGACGTAATCACATTCCCACCTCTGACACCCGTCTGAAAAGAGAAACTTGTTAAGAAACTTTTGTTTACAATGGTTTCCTAAGAAGGGTTGCTGACAAAGAAAATACCACGGTGTCTTTCTAAAATGTATTAAACAAATAACTATTGCTTCTGTAGAGCAATAATTCCAGAAAAGCATTAAGTGCCTAAATTATGATCCTTTTAAAGAAATGTTAGATTTGAAGATTTTTTTGGAAAGCATTTATTGTAACTAACACCTCTGTGATTATAGAACCTTCAGTTCAAACAAAGACTGCTAACAGATGTTTTTAACACATTCCAAATCTCCTTCTCAGAGAAATTCCAGTTAGTGTGATGTATCATGTAATAAATTTAATGGTCTGCACTATGTTGTACCCTTAAATATTTCTACATTATGCTTTCAGCAGGATTTTTCAGTTGGTATGAAGGGGTGGGCCTGACATGCCGACATGTAAAATGACGCACAATGACGTTGGGCGTGCATCCTGATGTCATCTCGCTGAGTTGTGATGTTTTGCTTGGCGGGCACATGCTGGAATCAGCTGCACGGCCGCAGATATGTAAACAGCTTGTTAAGGCCATTAAGGAACTAATTAAGGTTATTGTAAATGTTGCCTGTCCAACCTTAAAATTGGTGGGCAGGTGAAAAGGCCAAGTGGGATGCGGTTTCCTAAAGCTTTTATTTATTAAATAAAATTTTTCATAAGTATAAACACATGTCCCACCTCATGTGACATAAGGGGACATGTTTAAATAAATTTTTCAACCATTTATTTAATTATTTCAACATCGTTTCAACCTCCCTGAGGCAGCTCCATGCCTCAGGGAGATTGAAACGCTCTTTCGCATGCATGCATGAAAGAGCGCTGGCCCTGACTCTCCCTCCTCCCCCTGCCCACACAGAACACTACCGCTCGTGTATTACGCTGGGTGGGCCTTAATTAGCTTGCCCACATAAAATGGAGGTGCGCAGCTGATTGTGGGCATGGATCGGCTCCATGACCACCCTCAACCGCTCCTGCCGAACATGCCCGCCACCTGAAAAATTCATGATGTATAGGTAGGCCAATGTATTTTAAATGTAACTAGTTTAACTGCAGTCTGAAAGGATCCTTTTTGTTAAATATCTGCAATGAGAGCAAATACAGAATACTGTCTGGAGAATGGCTTCTTGGACTCCTAAGGAGTGAAGAGGAGTACTTGTTTCTTTGTATATTAAGACAATTCAAAGCAGTTGAAGGTTGTCTGTCAAATGTTTTCTTTTGGGGACTGATAATATGGTCAAATTTACCATCGTGTGGAGCTCACGGTCTTCAATTACATCAAGGAGATGTTGTGTCAGAAGGAAAAACCAGAACTGGTGTGAATGATGATCACAGGAAGATAGGAATTGGGAGCAGGAGTAGGCCATTTGGCCCCTTGAGCCTGCTCTGCCATTCAAGAAGATCATGGCTGATATGATTGTGGCCTCCAATCCATATTCCATGATCTTCTACCTCAGCACCATTTTCCTGCATTATCCTCCTATCCGTTGATATCTTTAACATTTGTCTTGAATAAACTCAATGACTGAGCCTCCATTGGCTTCTGGGTTAGAGAATTCCAAAGATTCACCACCCTCTGAGTGAAGAAATTCCTCCTCATCTCAGTCCTAAGTGGCCTACCTCATTCTGAGACTGGGTCCCCTGGTTCTAGACCACCCACTCCCCCCTCCCCCCCACAATCCCCAGCCAAGGGAAACATTATTTCTGCATTTACCCTGTCAAGCCATGTGAGAATTTTGTATGTTTCAGTGAGATCACCTCTCATTCTTCTAAACTCTAGAGAATACAGGCCCACTCTCCTCATTCTCTCCTCATTGGACAATCCTGCCACCCCAGTGATCAGTCTGGTGAACCTTCATTGCATTCCCTCTATGGCAAGTATATACTTCCTTAGTAAGGATACCAAAACTGTACACATTACTCCAGAGGTGATCTCACCAAGACGTCTTTACTCCTGTACTCAAATCTTCTTGCAATAAAGGCCAACATACAATTTTCCTTCTTAATTGTTTGTTGCACCTGCAAGTTATCTTTCAATGACTTATGAACAAGGACACCCAAATCCCTTTCAACAACAACATATGAACAAACATGAACATATGAATTAGGAACAGGAGTAGGCCATTTGGCCCTTAGAGCCTGCTCCGCCATTCAACAAGATCATGACTGATATGATTGTGGCCTCAAATCCATGTTCTGCCTACCCTGACAACCTTCAACTTCCTTGTTAGTCAAGAATCTATCTACCTCTGCCTTAAAGATATTCAATGACCCTGGGAAGAGAGTTCCAAAGACTCAGAATCTTATGAGAGAAAACGTTTCTTCTCATCTCCATCTTAAATGGGAGACCCCTTATTTTTAAACCATGTCCCCTAGTTCTAGTCTCTCCCACAAGGGGAAACATCCTTTCAGCATCCACCCTGTTGAGTCCCCTCAGGATCTTATACGTTTCAATAAGATTACCTCTCATTCTTCTAATGCCAATGCATTTGGGCCCAGCCTGTCCAACCTTTCCTCATAAGATAACCTCCCCCGCCCCGCATCCCAGGTACCAGTCGAGCGAACATTCTCTGAACTGCTTCTAATGCATTTATATTCTTTCTTAAATAAAGAGTCAAAAACTGTACACAGTACTCCAGATGTGGCCTCACTAATGCCCTGTACAACTGTAGCAAAACATCTCTACTCTTATTCCCCTTGCAATAAACACCAACATTCCATTTGCCTTCCTAATCATTTGCTATACCTGAATTAGTTTTTGTGATTCATATATCAAGACACCCAGATCCCTCTGTACCTCAGAGTTCTGCAATCACTCTCCATTTAAATAATATACAGCTTTTTTATTCTTCCTGCCAAAGTGAACAAGTTCATCTTTTCCCACGTTATATTCAGTCTGTCAATTTTTTGCCCACACACTTAACCTATCTATGTCCCTTTGCAGAATCCTTATGTTCTCTTCACAACTTACTTTCCTACCTATACTTGTGTGACCATTTCCCAATCTTTCAACATTTAAGAAATACCCTGCATTTCTGTTTTTCCTACCAAAGTGAATAACTTCACATTTTTCCACATTACATTCCATCTGCCATGTTCATACCCACTCATGTAACCTGTCTAAAGCCCTTTGAAGCTTCCCTGCATCCTCCTCACATTCCCACCCAGTTTTGTATCATCAGCAAACTTGGAAATATTACATTTAGACTCCACTTCCAAATCATTGATTTGGATTGTGACTAGCAGAGGCCCAAGCACTGATCCCTGCAGTACCCCACTAGTCACAGCCTACAAACCTGAGAATAATCCATTTATTCTGACTCTCTGTTTTCTATCCATTAAACAATTCTCAATCTGTGCCAGTATATTGCTCCCAATCCCACCTACTCTAATTTTGCTTACTAACCGCTTGTGTGAGACCTTGTCACAAGCCCACTTTATATAGGTCTTAATACATCACATCAACTTATCTATTCTGCTAATTACATATTCAAAAAAACAGGTTTGACCAACATGATTCCCCTTTCATAAATCCATGCTGACTCTGCCCAATCCTATCATTATTTTCTAAGTGTCCAGTTATCACATCCTCAAAAGATTCTCGCATTTTCCCTACTACTGATATCAGCTAATAGGTCTGTAGATCCTCCTTTTATCTTTCCCTCCTTTCTTAAATAATTAGGTTACATTTGTTATCTTCCAATCTGCAGAAACCGTTCCAGAACCTGTAGAATTTTGGAAGATGACCACCAATGCATCCACTATCTCTACAGCCACCCCTTAAACACTCTGGGATGAAGATCATCAGGTTCAGGGGATTTATCAACTTTCAGTCCCAATAATTTAGGGAGAAACTGTTTAACTAGCAGAAAGCTTGGTAACCAGAGGACACAGATCCAAGATAATTGGCAAAAGTCCAGAAGTGGGGATGGGGAGATTTCCCTTTTAAAGATAAATTATTAGGCTATGTAACACACTGTCCATCTGCCAGGATGCTTGATGCTCCTGGCTTCTGTGCCTGGAAAGTACTTGATGTGAGCAAGATGTGAGCATTCGTAGTTCATCAGCATAAGCAAAGCCCACAGGAGTGTTCAGGGTCATGGTCTGGAACACTATAGAACATAAAATTCAGACCCGGTGATTTTGGCTATCTAGTAGGATCAATTTCAACTTGCCTCCACAGCGTCTATAGCTGGTGTACAGTGGGCATCTCATATGAATTTTCATGTGTGACCCAGCAATTAAAGGACAGCTGTTAATCCTGAAGCAAGTTAACTGATTCATTTCATGCATAAGCTTACAAGTCATAGTTCATAGGATGTCTAGCTAAGGAAAGTGCTTTTTTTGTTGTGAGCAAGGGATGACAGAGCATCTTGACCTCTGTCATCACTATAGGGAGACATTGAATTGATAATCAAGCAGTATTCCACAAGGAAGGAAAATTATAAGGGTCATCTTTACATACCATCTTTTGGAATTGACAGAGGTTTGGGCTATTTTTGGTGAGGGAACAGTGGAATATAACCCACAAAACTAAAAATATAAAAATTGTTAGAATTTGTTCTGTGTCCTTCTATCGTGGACTGTAGGCACAGGACTTGGTTCTCAGATAGATTGTGCACGTGCTCTGGCATCTGCTTAACACTTGTGTATTGCTACACAAGTACTATATCTAAACAGGCTACAGAATAAGTACGTTGCTCCTAGGTAAGATTCCAACCTCTCTAAAGAATCGAACATGTGACTGATGTCAGTAGTACATCATCATCTATATCATATATTAGCATATCCCTTCTGTTAACTGTATATACTGCCCAACTGATGACAAAGACTTCTTATTTCAGAAATATTTAAGTCACCTCATGCCTGTGAGCATTGATGACATGATGTATTTAGTGTGCCATCTTTTGGAGGTAGATTACAGATTGCAGTAAAAACTGTTTCTGTGGCTAGTGTAACAGAGGTCTCTTGTGTTTTGATTGGTGGCCCTCTTAGAATAGCAGCTGATAAACAATATTTGTTAAACTAGCTTAACTTCTAGTCTGAAAGTGTGTATTTTATGTTGGTGGTTCTCAGCTCGCTGGCAGTAAGGCCTGTCTTGGTCAGGTACAGCAAACGGCTGTATACTCACCCATTAGCATCACTCTGTGATAAAGTGCCAGTGACAATCTCAGTGGCTTTCTCAGTAACTCAATCTCACCATTGATTTTAATTGAGACAGAGCTATAATAATTAGCTGTTTAACTGTTTAGGGAGAAGCTTCCAGCTGACTCTCTAAAACTCACTGGTAAAGCTGCAATCTGTTTAGTTCCACTGGACGGAGCATAGCAGCATGTCTTCCTCCCATAATGGAGGCTCAAAATTCCATGGGCTCCTAATTATGTCAAAGGAGTCCAATGTAACTGAAGCTCCTGCTTATTTAGGGGCAGGGGTGCTGACTGCCTATATTGGTGCCTGCTCAAAAACTGTATTGGCAACAAGAGGGTAGTTTTAAAAAAAAATGTCTCTTAAGTACTCTGTCCATGCTATAAAACTGGCTGGTGATGAGACACAAGTTGTGAGTTTTTGGATCAAAAGAGTCATTTTGATGGTTCCACTGAAGTTACATCAATGCCAAATAAAGCTAACAATATTATTCTATCTGCACTGGAATAAATAGATGTCTTAACATGACAAACGTAACAGGAAAGAGCAGATTGTTTCTGACCTCCCACATTTTTCCTCTTTAAACAAGGACTTGCCAAAAGTTCAAGATGGAAATTTTAAATTTCTTAACAGAAGCAGAAGAGAGTATTTGAAACTTCTAGATGCAGAATAAAGGGTAATTGGGAGATAAGAAAAAGTTACATCACAACCCTCTGATAGAAAAAAAAATCACTTTGGCACTAAGACTGAATTTTTAAAACTATTTCTCAGCAAAAAAGACACAATAAATTTTGTTGAAAAGTTTCCAGTGAACCAGTAGAGGAACTGAGTTGTTTCTTTGCTTTTCTTTTAGTGTATGTGGAGTGGCTAGAGAAGTGTTTCACTGCTAATAATATGCTTGATGTTTCTGATAATCTGGCTGTTAATCAGGCAGCGGGGGAAGGAAAAGGGTGATATTTCTGGTTGAAATAGACCCAGGAGTTTATGAAATACTCAAGAATTTGCTAGACCCTGTGAAGGCAAAAGACATGCTACAGCCAGGCATTTTTGAGCAGCGCTACAGCCCCATTCCACTGGAGATTGCAGAAAGCTATCAGTTTGGAATCAGGAATCAGTTACCCAGTGAGGACATTGGACACTTTACTGTGGCTTTGAGAAAGCTGTCCATCCATTGTAATTTTGGAGAATTTCAAGAGAGATCATTGTGGGCCAGATTTGAATGCAGTTTAAAAAGTGAAGGCATTTACAGTAAGTTGCTGACATTGCCAAAGTTAACTTTGGACATAGCTTCCAAACAGCATTGGACATGATGGAATGTGACTCAAGAAAATTCAGAGTTAACAGCTGCCATTCATCTGCTGAAGTAAATAAGCTGCAGTTGCATAAGCAAGAGGCCCTTATAACCGCATTTAGTAGTAGCAGTGGTGCTAAAAGATTCTATTACTGGTGCTTAGGCCAACATTGGGCACAGAATTGTCTATTTATGAAGGCAGAGGGCTACCATTGCAAAAAGAAGGGGCATCTTGTCAAGGCATGTTGAAAGAATGTAAATGGAGAAAATGCTGCCTGAAGGAAATAGCAGTTACTGTGTACAGTTTGTGAACAGGACCAGGTCGATTGAGGGGTTGGTTGAGATCCTTATTACCCAAAGCACAAGGACGTCTAGTGCAAATTCGTAGGGCATCATTGTATCATTGGTTGGAGCTCCGGTAAACATGAAGGTTGACATAGGCATCAGTCAGTGAGGTTCCTGAATTGCTATACCATCATAAGGTCAGTCAGGCATCAGCTGGAGAAATCGAGCTTAGAATAACAAAGTTTATGGAGGAGGGAAAATCCCCATAATGAGAAGTCTGTCAGGGCTAGTACAAGGAGCATTCTGCAAAATTATCCATTATTGTAGCGAAGGGTGAAAAAACAGCCTTGCTAGGAAGAAACTGGTGAACAGCAGTTAAGTTAAATTGGAATGCCTAGAAGTGAAATTCACAGTGCAAGACAACATGATCAGCAAGTACTGCAGATGCTTTAGTGAATCTGCCAAACATATCAAGGATATACGGCCAATGTATCGGTCTAGAGGAATGCAAGATCAGTTTATTGCAGACATTGTCCAGTACCCTATGCTCTAAAAGAGAAAGTAGAGCAAGATCTGAAACGATTTGAGACTAAGAACATTATATTTGAAATAGAAGAGAGTAATTGGGCTACTCCCATAGTGGTAGTTCCAAAATCAGATGCTGGAGTAAGAATATGTGGGGATTTTGAAGTAACCATAAATCAGGTACTGGAATGTAACCCACGCCCGATACTGAACATGGAAGATATGTTCACAATGTTGGCAGGAGGCCAGTTTTTTTTCAAAGTTCGGTCTGACAAATGCCTATCTGCAACTTGAGTTAGATGATGAGTCTAAGTCATATTTGACTATTAATGCAGACATTGGTCTTTTTCAGTTTTAATGGCAGCCCCCAGAAATTTCCAAGGAGTGATGAACCAAATATTGCAAGAACTTGAGGGAGTAGTGTGCTATTTGAATGACATACTTATTCCAGCTCCAGACAGGCAAACCCACGCTGACAGGCTGGATAAGATGCTCTAATGTTTGGAAAAGCATGGAAAAGCCTTCAGGCGAAGGCACACGAGTGTGAAATGTTCAAAACTCTGCAGAGTTTTTGGGTCGCAGGATAGACAAAGATGGGTTACATCCCACCAAGAGTAAGATTCTTTCAAATGTGCCACACCTTCAGAATATCTCTGAGCTCTGATCATTTTTGGGCTTAGCGAATTCCTATGGCAAATTCATACCAAATTTGGCAACATTTTTACATCCATTGAGTGAACCTTTGAGGAAGGGACAAAAGAATGTGACAAAGCATTCCAGTTGTGTAAAAGTAAATTGGTAAATGGTACAATGGTTGTACATTACGATGTGTCCAAAAAGATTTAGCCAGCATATGTCTCTCCATATGGAGTAGGTGTTGTGATCTCTCATGTGTTAGATAATGGTGAGGAAACCAATTACATTTGCCTCATGTGCCCTCAGTGACAGTAAGTGCAATTGTGCTCAGGTAGAATGTGAAGCATTGCCTTTGATTTTTGCAATAGGAAGATTTCATAAATACTTGTAAGGTTATAATTTCACAATTGAAACTGATCATAAAGCACTGACAGCTACTTTGAATCCAAAGTCTCCAGTACCCAGTCAAACTGCTGAAGTTGTAGAATAGTTATGGTAATGAGATAGTGATGTATGTCATGATGTAACAATGACATCAGCAGTCATGTGCAAGAGACAGAGAGGACAAGATGGAATAATCTGTACAAGAGAGAGATGTACTTGCCTAGAAGCTTAGAATGTAGAAAAGTGTAAATAAAGGAATTTTTGAAGAAACATATTGGAGGTAGACCTGACTCACTCATAGGTAGAGGGAAACCTAATACTAATCTGCAGCAGGCAAGAAGTTACCTGGTATTTAAAGTGTAAACCAAACCATAAACCAGAGATGGGTTTTGATTTTGTCTGCTTTTCAGAATGACGTTAAGTACAGATATCAGAAGATCATTATAATACCGATGGAATGCCATCACAGGTAGAGTTCAACAGGGAAGATGTCTTTTTCTTTTAACACATAGATGAGTTGCCAGCACAGCACATGGCATTGGTAGAACAACTCATAGGCACCCTGTATTGGCAAGGGTATAGGAATATATTGCAAATAGGTGGTCAACACAGATACTGAATCTCGACATCAGGCCATTTTTTACGCATAAGTATACGTTAATAAACATTGTATTATATGAGGAGCCAAAGTTGTAATTCCTGAATGGTATAAATCGCAGTTGCTATGTGGTCTTCAGGATCAACATTTAGGGGTGAGCTTGACAAAGAGCCTAGTGAGAAGCTATCTTTAGTGGCCAAGGTTAGATAGGGACATAGAAGACACAGTGAAACAGCATAGAGTATGTCAAGCTGTAAAAAAGAAGCTGCCATCGGTACCTTTGCAACCACAGAAATGGCTAGCTAGAGTGTGGCAGAGGCTGCATATAGATTTGAAGAATTTGAAGGGTTACAGCTATACATTGTGATAGATAGTCATTCTAAGTGGGTTGTGAGGTTTCCAATGAATTGAACAACCAGCACAGATATTTTGCATAGTTTGTTTGCTGCTTATGGGTTCCCAGAAAAAATTGTGTCTGATAATGGACCTCAGTTTTGTTCAGAAGAATTTCCAAAATTTATGAGAATGAATGGGGTAAAACACACTAGAGTTCCATGGTATCATCCTGCTTCAAATGGACTAGCAGAGCGCACAGCACAAATTATTAGGCATGATCTTGTTAAGCAAATCCTAGATACAACTGGGGAAATGTCTGTTGTCATTGAATTACAAACTGATGAATTTTTTGCTGATTTATTGTAACACACCTCACACTACTACCAGCAGAATGCCAGCTGAATTGTTTCTTATAAGACAGCCTAGATAAAAGCTTTCATTGCTGATGTCACATTTCGCACAGTCAGTAGAAGGGAAATAATCCAGGCAAAAAGAGAGTCATGATAGGGGTAGGGTGAGAGAAAGAAGTCTGAAGGTGAACCAGAAGGTTAAGGTGAACGAACGTCATCATTAATGGTTGGAGTGATTACCAGGAAGAGTCATGAAACTATGTGGCCCTCACACACATTTGGTCAAGATGTTTGGTTGTGGAAAGGTAAGGTTTGTACATATAGATCATGTCTTATCTCATGAAGAAAGAAGTTGTGAAGAATCAAATGAGTCTGATGAATTGGATAGTTGGGATATGAGTAGAGTACCAATAGTTACTCCAGCAGAGGTTGTGCCTGAACCCAGTTCAGATCAGAGTTAGAGTCAGACAGACGTGTGTGATAAAACGTAAAATTCAAATGAAGATCAAGATTAAAATCAATCTTTGTTGGAGAAAACTTCACCTCAGATTTGGGACAAAATGGGTGAAGGCCTTTCTCCAGGTTCTGGAAGTTTGGGTCAAGAAAGGAGGCATCCTCTTTGGAATAGCAAAGCAATTGAATTTGTAAATAAGTGAAAAACAAGACATGAATATAAGTAGTATAGAATTTGAAAATTGTGTACTTTCTCATTATTGAGGGGTGTAATAGTGTAATTCATCCAAAGGACAGCACTTACAGTATTGCAGCACCCCTTAGCACTGCAATGACCAGTTTACGGATCAGATCCCCTTGTAGGTCTTGACCTTTGGTTCCAACTCTGGTTGAACACCTTCCCAAAAGCTTCATCACAGAACCTCCAAACAGCCTGCCCTGTCAGCCTCCCCCCTTCCTTACGCATCTCCCTTATCCTTAAACTTAATAAATGAAGGTGTTCAAAGTAAGTGAAAAAGACAGTTTTTAATGACCCTTAATTTTTCTCCTGGTTTGCAGTATCCAGGAGATGAAGTTTTAATTGCTGCAGACTCCGGGACAATCCTGGACAGTTGACAACTCTATCTTGAACCCATAATCTGATGCTGTGGCAACAGAGCCAAGCTAACATGCACGTATCATTCCTCTGGGTTCCTGAATATGGTGATCAGATAATTGGGTTTAATAGCCTGACTTTCTGCCTCGCTCCTTCACATATTATTTATTCACCTTTCTGTTTCAACAGGACACTTAAAGATCCTGTAAAATTTCTCTGTTGTCCCAATACAATATTGTGCAGCATTGCCACAGAAAATATCCTGGAATTCTGGGCTTTCATGCTACATTTGTGGGAATATTTGGAGTTTTTGATGCTCTTCCCTGTAACCTCCTCCAGCCCTGCAACTCTCTGAGATCTTTGCACTCCCCCAGTTCTGGCGACTTGGACATTCCTAATTGTCATCAGTTCACCATTGTGGAGGCTTCCCTTCAGCTCCACTCTGGAATTCCCTCCCTACACCGCTCCACCTCTCTCCTTTTAAGACATCCCTTAAATACATTTTATTAAATTAAAGGCGTTATAAAAATACATGTTGTTGTTGTTAAAACCTATCACCGGTTCTAATTTGTGGCTGGATGTCATTTTTTGGGTAGCGTTTTATAAAGGCGCTATATGAATGTAATGTGCTGTTGTAAACAGCGGGAGCTGCAGCCTGTATGTTTCAGATGATCTTTGTCACTTTCACATTCACTGGGAGACTCCACAGAGATCACGCGATAGTCAATCTGCTGCCGACCGCTCCCATATCCCAATATTGGAAAGCTGGAGCTGTCCTACGGATTCTGTTGAGCGACCCTAAAACAGGTATCTTGTGCACAGAGATTACTATTAGCCAGCGGAACTGTGGCGATCGTCCCCCGTTTTATTTTTGTGTTTAGGGCGAGAACTGTTTCCGGGTACCTTTCAGGAAAGCGGGATTCAGGCCCTGGAAGTTTACACATTGAATAGGGAACAGTGATAAAAGATGGCGAGCTGAGCAGATGCAATGAATTTGAGAGGGCTTTGTAGTGTTAAGGGTAACAATACGATTTCTGTATTGGGAAATGGTGTCAGTAATCGCGGACTGGAATGAATACTGTTTCCGTGGTTTCCAGTGTGTGCTGTTGTCTATAGTGAAAACAATGCTGGGTGAACCTCGGGGGGCTAAATTGAACAGCCCCCACAGACAAAGGGCTTTGGGATGTTGCAATGCGCCTGTTCAATGTGATGCCGCCGGCATGTCAACTTTGTGCTGTCTGCTTAATTGTAGTGTGCAGCCCTGACTGGCTGCACTCCGCAGTGGAAGCCAGAAATTGTAAGAGGATAGAAAAAGACAATCAAAGATACAACATTGGACAGAGCGTGCTCCAAGGTTCTCAGACGTTGCACTGGCCACTTGCTGGACCTGGTGCAAAGGAGAAATGACAACCCACAGATGGCCTGGAGACCCTCCAGACTAACTCTCAGAGGGTAAAACAACCAGATATCTGTAGCAGGCAATGCTAGGAGTTAAGCCCCGAGAACCTAGCTGTAGAACCACACAATATTTAATGACCTCACACAAGTGCCGAAGGTCAGTGAATTCATTTCAAATGCCACATTGTACCTAGTGCACCACTTCCACATTGCTCGTTGCACCACATCCAAGTAACTCACCCAACAACAATCCTATCTAACATTCATAGATGAACCTTATTATTAAACACTTAACACTGCTGTGAGCCTCACACCCACATCTCTAATGTCAGTGGCTTCTTCCAGGCTGCGACTAACATAATTGAGTGTCTCCATTTCTGTATTCACCAGAAATAAAACCAGAAAATGCTCTGAAGAACAGCCAACCAGGCTCAAAACATTAACTTTGTTTTTATCTCCATGCTGTCAGACCTGAATTTTTCCAGCATTTTCTGTTTTTATTTCAGATTTCCAGCGTCTGCAGTATTTTGCTGTTACCCTTTATTCACCAGGTCATGGATGTCTTGGTGACCACATTTTGGAACATATACCTGTAAGAGAAGTTGAAATTAGTAATTGTGGTGGCCCATGTGATTTAAGGGAAAAATAAAACAATATTTTAAAGTTGGGGTGATGGTCCCTTTAAGGACTAGATTTCTCAGAAAGAAGCTTAGGTTTAAAAAACAGCTTGTTACCAGTAACTGATCACGTGACCAAGCTCTCTGGGAGAGGAGCAATACAAAAAAAAGTCAACCAGAAGTTAATTTTAGGGGTGAGTAGGTTCTCGAGTCCAGTGCTGTGTTTAAGCAATTTTGTTTTTAGTTTGATTCATAGATGTTACAGCACAGAAGGAGGCCATTCACCCCATTATGTCCATGCCAGTCAACAAAGATCTGACAACACTAATCCCATTTTCCAGTGCTCGGCCCATAGCCCTGGAGGCAATGGCAACACAAATGAATATCTAAATACTTCTTAAATGGTACGAGAGTTTCTGACTCAACCACCCTTTTAGGCAGTGAGTTCCAGACACCCACCACCCCCTGGGTGAAAAAAATTCTCAACTCCCCTCTTAGTCTTCTACCTCTTACCTTAAATCTATGCCTACTGGTTATTGACCTCTCTACTAATGAAAAAGTACTTTCCTATCCACCTTATATATGCCCCTCATAATCTTATACACCTCTATCAGGTCTCCTCTCAACCTTTGCTGCTCCAGGGAAAACAACCCCAGCCTATCCAATCTTTCCTCATAGCTCAGACTCTCCAGCCCAGGCAGCATTCTGGTAAATATCCTCTGCACCCCCTCCAGTGCAATCACATCCTTCCTATAATGTGGTGACCAGAACTGCACGCAGTACTCCAGTTGTGGCCTAACCAGCGTTTTATACAGTTCCAGCATAACCTCCCTGCTCTGGTATTCTATTCCTTGGCTAATAAAGGCAAGTATCCCATATGCCTTCTTAATCACCATATCTACCTGCCTTGCTACTCTCAGTTCTGGCTGGGCCATGTATAGACTGTCCGTGGACACGATAGGAAGAAGCTACTCTCAGGAATCTGTGGATATGCACACCAAGGACCCTCTGATCTTCAGTACTTTCCAGGGTCCTACCATTCATAGTGTAATCCTTTGCCTTGTTAGCCCTTCCAAAGTGCATTACCTCACATTTTTCCAGGTTGAATTCCATTTGCCACTGCTCTGCCCATTGACTAGTATATTGATATCCTCCTGCAGGTTAAGGCTATCCTCCTCACTATTAACCATCCTACCAATTTTCGTGTCATCTGAGAACTTCTTGATCATACACCTTACATTTCAGTCCAAATTGTTTATGTACACCACACAAACAGCAAGGGCCCTAGCACCGAGTCCTGTGGACCCCACTGGAAATAGACTTCCAGTCACAGAATCATCCCTCTACCATTGCCCTCTGCTTCCTGCCTCTCAGCCAGTTTTGGATCCATTGTGCCACTTTGCTTTGGATCCAAAGAGCTCTTACTTTCTTGACCAGTCTGCCATGAGGGACCTTCTCAAAAGCCATGCTGATGTCCATGTAGACCACATCAAATGCATTGCCCTCATCAACACTCATGGTTACCTCCTCAAAACATTTGATCAAACTTGTCAAATATGACCTTCCCTTAACAAATCCATGCTGACTATCTCTGATTAATCCATGTCTCTCCAAGTGCAGATATGTTCTGTGCCTCAGAATTCTTTCTAGTAACTTCCCCACCATTGAGGTTAGACTGACTGGCCTGTAATTTCTTGGTCAATCCCTTCCTTTTTTTTTTAATAATGGGATAACGTTAGCAGTCCTCCAGTCTTCTGGTACCTCACCTGTGGCCAGAGAGGATTTGAGAGTAACTGCCAGGGCCCCTGATATCTCTTCGCTTGCCTTTTGCGACAGCCTGGGATACATCTCATCCAGGCCTGTGGATTTATCCACTTTTAAGGCTGCTACACCAGCTAGTATCTCCTCTCTCTCTCTCTCTCTCTGGTAATTTCCTCTAATATTTCACATTCCTGCACCCTGAAGTCTGTACCTGCATTGCCCTTTTCCATGGTGAAGACCGACGCAAAATATTCATTGAGTATTTATTACAACAAGTTGGATGCCGGGAGCATCTCTTTTAAACAGGGTTCACTTGAAAATCTGGGTGCTGGCCAAAAGCTATCAAAAACCTTGATAACTGAAGAACTCTCGTAACAGTGATTTGGACTTCAGGGATAACCAAGCAAGAGAGAGAGCATTTCTAGATGCAAGGCTTCAGAGCTAAAGAACATTAGAACCAGCAGAGTTCTGATTTGAGGGGCTATGCTTAAAACGTTCGTGATGTCTGTGGTGAACTGGGAGTTTACAATTTTGGGACACTTGGGAGGAGATTTGGAGCGACTACCTTATGGAAGTGACGGGAGTTCTAAGAAATCTCAAACCTTATACGAATCTTTGAAATAGTACTCAGACCAAATATTTAATCTTCCAGTATAAAATAAAAACAGAAAATGCTGGAAAAACTCAGCAGGTCTGGCAGCATCTGTGGAGAGAGAAACAGAGTTAATGTTTTGAGTGCGTATGACTCTTCTTCAGAGCTAAAGAGAATTAGAAATGTGCTAATGTTTAACCTTGCAATTTCTGATGAGTATCTGACATGGGTTTTTTGGGGGGTTAAGTCAAATGGGTGTATAAGGAAATTTGAGTTAAGAAGTTTCGTTTATTGTATAAGTAACTGTTCATTGAAATTTTAAAAATTTAACATCAATGACTAGTTAAGCTAGAGTTAAGTTCTTTGAATTTTGTGCAGTAAAACAGCCAGCCTTGTGGGTAAATTCTTTTAGTAAAGATGGGAGATGGTGGTGTTGTGGTAATGTTACTCAACTCCTAACCAAAAGACCTAGGCTAATGCTGTGGTGACACGGATTCAAATCCCACTTATGTAGCTAATGGGATTTAAATTCAGTTAGTCAAAACATTTGGAATTAAAAGCTAGTGTCAGTAATGGTGACCATGAAACTATCATCAAAAACCTGTCTGGCTGTTTAATGTCCTTTAGGGAAGGAAATCTGCCATCCTTACTTGGTTGGATTTATATGTGACTCCAGACCCACAGCAATGTGGTTGAATCTTAACTAAATACTGAAATGGCCTAGTAAACCACTCAATACATGGGCATCAAACTCTGGCCTTGCCAATGATGCTCATATCCCAACAAAGAATTTAAAAAAAGCCTTGATTTTTGGAGTTCCAAAATAAAAGTTACTGGTCTCTACCAAGATCATAACATAATAAAAGATAAGGAATACTTTCAGTGCATGAGTAATGTAGAGGGAGTATTATACATAGTATAAATGTTTATACCAATCGTAAAATATACTGATTCATGAAGCAGGGTTAAAATGCAAATGTTATACTTACCAGCGTGGGAAAATAACATGTTGATATCTACAAGATTTCAAAGTGATCTTGAATGGGCTTGTGGTAATATGTGAGCATGTCTAATCTCACTCTGAGAATATTCTACAATTCTATACTTTACATTTGCTATGTATACATTAAGTCAATTATAGCAACTTGATGCTGCTTCTTGAGCTTGTATGGTAATAGATTTCAATGTTTCCCCAAGCCAATGTTTCCCCAAGTCTTGTGACCCCTGCACACTCCAACATAAGCAGCAACAGTTAACCCATGGTTTCCATGCTATGATTCTATAAGATAACTGCAGTGGCCAAAATGTTCTTTGACATAGGTATTAGACAACTGCTGACGATAATAGCTTTGAAGCTGAAAGGTCAAGTTCTGAAAAGACTGAAGAAAACTACCTTCTCATAATCTGTTTATTAACAGCTTCAGCAAACAAATTGGGGATAGTAAAAATGCATATTTGTAAATGATTGCTTTTCCAATGACGTCTGCTTCTAATACATTTTGTTATGGTTGACCTACAGTGATGTGTGATTTCTGAATCCTTTAGTTCAGCAAGATGCCTGTGCACATTGATGACATGATGCGCTTAGTGTGCCATATTTCAGAGGTGGAGAAGTTGCAAGTTGCAGTGAAGAATTCTGGGAAGGGGGCACTTCTGGCTGGTGCAATGGCGTTCGCAGGGGGCTTGGTCGGTGGTCCTCCAGGAATAGCTGTTGGTAAGTGTTTGCTGTTAACCTTAGAGAATGAAGTTTGAGAATCGCTAATGAATTAAATCAACACTGAATGTGCTTGTTTTAAGTTATCCTAACAGAAACAGTAACCCATGGGATAAATGGATAGATGCCTGCATTTAAATACTGTGGAGAGAAATTTGGTGTGTGCGCATTGAGCATTTGTATGATAACATCACTGGCAATAACTTGCCGACAATTACCTTAATCAAAAAGGGTTTGTAAAGAAATGAATAAAGGTGTTTACAGAACACGTGATTTAAGAATAAAAGGAAAATACTGCGGATGCTGGAAATCTGAAACAAAAACAGAAAATGCTGGAAAAACTCAGCAGGTCTAACACCACCTGTGAAGAGAAAAACAGAGTTACTGTTTCGAGTCCGTATGATTCTTCTTCAGAGCAGGTGAGATCTGAAGAGTCATTTGAACTCGAAATGTTAACTCTGTTTTTCTCTCCACAGGTGGTGTTAGACCTGCTGAGTTTTTCCAGCATTTTCTGTACATGATTTAAGGATTAGTGGCGATACTGACCGAAACCTGTACAAGTGCAAACGGGAGTAAAATAGCGCGTGATGACGTCGGGTGAGTGTCCTGACATCATTGCGCAGACGCGCGATATTTCGCTTGGTGGGCTCATGTGGGTGCCGGAGTGGCACCTGCCAGTAATTAACAGGCCACTTAAGGCCATTAACAATCCAACTGTCTGTGATTTTTCCTTGCCCACATGATTTTCTGGTTGTCACATGGGCAAAAAGGGCAGGTGGACAGCTGACATTTTCACAAACCTCATCCGAGGGTGGGATAAACTGGGTTAGCATCATTGCCAGTGTGAGTAGTGAGGAATTTTGGAGATAGTTTGCACCTGGTAACTTATTGATACTTGGCAGCTTCACCTCTGTTTGGGGCTTAGTTCTTAGCTTTTCCAGGCCTCATATCAGGACTCATTGCTGTCAGCCAGGCCTCCTGAGGATTCGGAATGTGTGGACCCTTCCAGGTATCAGAAGCCTTCCCTTACCCAGGTAATGGGGATTGTGGTCTCTGCTGGTGGCACCTCTTCTGAGGAAAAGAGAGGGGCAGAAGGGAAAGGAGGCCAGGTGTCCCTATGCAGCTTCCAGGAGAACGACCTGTGGGAGGAGAGGCGCAGGCACAAGGGGCACAAGGCCAGCAGGTAGTCCAAGGTGGAAGGAGCCACAGAAGACACCACTATCCTGCTGCCAGGGTTCACAGGCAGCGATGCAGCTACCTCAATATGTTTGAGGTGCAATGCCGAAGGAGGGTCTCTCTTTCCATTTGCCAGATGATTGGGCCTGAGATCAGCTTTGACTGTGTGGGTGGACACCCCATGCCAGTGGCTTTGAAGGTCATAGTGGCCCTCAACCTCTATGCCTCCAGCTCTTTCCAGGGCTCAGTGGGGGATCTGTGTGGACACTCCCAGTCAGCTGTACACAGTTGTCAAGTTGGTGACAGAAGCTCTGTTCAGGTGGGTACTGACCTTTACTTTTTACCGTATGATCGAGGCCAGTCAGGCTGAGTGAGCCAGAGGCTTTGCAGTGATTGCTGGGTTCCCCCGTGTCCAGGGTGCCATCGACTGCACACATGTGGCCACCAAGGCACCAGCGGGTCAGCCGGGTGCCTTCATCAACAGGAAGGGATTCCACTCCATGAACGTGCAGTGTGTGACCACCGGATGCATATTCTGCAAATGTGTGTAAGGTACCCTGTTAGCTCCCATGACCCTTATATCCTGAGACACTCCCAGGTGCCGAGGTTCTTCAGTGCTCCTGCCTGACTGGATGGGTGGCTGCTGGGTGACAAGGGCTAAAAGAAAAACAGAATTACCTGGAAAAACTCAGCAGGTCTGGCAGCATCGGCGGAGAAGAAAAGAGTTGACGTTTCGAGTCCTCATGACCCTTCAACAGAACTGCTTGTCCAGGAGAGAAATGGAAAGCAATGGAGGTGAACAAGGCAAAAGAGAGATACGGAAATCTTGTCGCAGAGACGAACAGAACTTCTTCAAGGTAGGCATTTCTTGAAGACAGTGGCAGTCAATTAAACACAGAGATAAAAACAAAAAACTGCGGATGCTGGAAATCCAAAACAAAAACAGAATTACCTGGAAAAACTCAGCAGGTCTGGCAGCATCGGCGGAGAAGAAAAGAGTTGACGTTTCGAGTCCTCATGACCCTTCAGCAGAACTGGTGACAATGGTGACAAGGGCTATCCGTTGAAGAGGTGGCTCATGATGCCTCTCCATTACCCAAAAACAGAGGCAGAGAAGTGTTAAAATACAAGTCATGGCTCCACAAGGGCGATGATAGACAAGACCAGTAGGTCTTCTCAAGATGCGCATCTGATGCCTGGACCGTTCGGGTTGCACTACAATACCTCTTACAGTGGGTGTCACTGATAATGGTTGCATGCTGTGCTCTCCACAATCTGGCACTGGCCCGGGGGGCTGACTGGAAGAAGAGGATATTGATGCAGCTGCATAGCCAACAGGTGATAAGTCCAGTAGTGAGTCAGAAGAGGAACACGGTGAGGAGAACACTGAGGGCATGGATCCAGGCCTTGGTAACCTTCGGGGAGACAGGAACACCAGGGATGCCTTGATACAATGCTCGTTCAGCTAGACTACCTAAGATCAGCTTCAACCTCACACCAGGGCTGCCTCCTCCAACCCAGGTGTCTGAAAGGACCCTTTAATTTGAACCCAAAGAACACTCAGTGCCTGTGCAATAAAGTTCAGAGCCATCTACGTCCAGCATTACATACTGGAGTACCCTGCACCAATAAAATAAAAAGGTGAAGCATACTCAGGCTCTGATGACAAATACAAAATTTATCTCACTTTGACAATTACAGACTATTTACATAAACTTCTCTGGTCTTAATTCCCAGACCAGTCTACATTTATTAAACATAAATGAATATAAAATTATCCGTGACCTATCCCTCTTGAGCTCATGGTGCCTTTAACTTAGTTATGAGTACTATGTCTAGGTGCTTCCCCCACCTCACTGGCAGCAGCACTGGAGACAGTCTGCTGACTCTGCTGTCTTGTTGGCCTTGATGACCTTGGCGGTCGTCCCCTGGCCAGTGGAGTCTGTGCTGGTCCCGCCTGGGAGGGAGCGGCCAGTTCCACAGCTGGCATCTCCCCAGTCATTGCAGCCTCATCAGACGCCATGGTCACTGGTGGAGGGGCAAAGGTGCTGCCGCCATCATCCAGAGCATCTTGAAAAGGGCCCGCAGAGACGACAGGCAGCTTGTGCGCCAACATGAGGTCGCTGTGGACCTCGCTGCACACAATTGATCGACAGACACCTAGCTGGGATACTGGGTGCTTCATCCATCTCTCACAGTGACCACCTGAGGTCATTGCCTGTGTGCGGGCTTGCAGATCTGAGTGCAACCCCAGGAACCCCTCATTCTGTTCCTGTAGCTGCCTCCATGAGAGTCGCCGCTCTCTTAATGAGGAGGCAGTGCGCTCGCCCGTGACAGTGAACGCTGTGTCCACGCTCCATATGGACTCCTCCATCATGGAGACCATGGCATGCATACCCTCATGGATCTCTGCCAGATCCTCCTGCACATCCCACTGGACATCTAGCATCTGCCGCCTAAAGTACGACTCCAGAGGCTCATCATCAGCCTTCAACTGAGCATTGCCCTGGTCCCCAGCAGTCCTTGGACTGTCGGCACCATGAACAGTCTCTGCCTCCGCCTGCACCTCAAGTGAGTGTGAAGTGCCCTCACCAATGTGCACCGAGATACTCACTGCTGATCTAATGCCCACTGAGTTGCTGGTATCTGCGCTGGTGCCTGCTTCAGAAAGTGGGTGTGATGCAGGTGACAGTGATGCCTGGTGATCCCCGGCGTTGGGTGGACCTTCGGGGTTTCCAGTGGGACACCTGCTGGCAAACCTAAGCGGGAGAATCAAAACATGTCATTAGTTAAAGACATCACACTGTCACTGCACATGCCAGGCACCCTGGTGAGACGATGGAGATCTGCATAACAGTGCCATCGTCTTCCAATGATCAATGGGGCACCATATTCAAGGCTCACATCAGTGACGAGACTGCATTAGAATGGACTGCACTGCACAATCCGAAAGTCTTACCTCTGTGTACTGCGCTGTTATCTTTGTCTGGCATCCCAGCCTCTCCATGCCTGGTTGCATGGGGAGCGTGCCGGCTCTCCAGCTTCAGGGCATCTTGCTCAAACCAGGAGAACATCAACAGGTTGGGGCGGGGTGGTGCCTCCACCTGTACGTGCGCTCTTGGCTTGGTTATGTCTTGTCTTCTCCTGAAGGGACAGAGGAGCATTGACTAGTCCACTCCCTAGCTGCAGGATCATTGCAGTCTGGCCAAACTCAGCTGTGGACCACTTCGCAGGGCACATCCCCCCTGAGTCATGGCCTGCGAGCCGCAAGGCACTCAGTCCAAGCAGCCAGGGCTCACCCCCTTGGCCAGGACTGACATCATTGACAGTTGGCACTCAGACTCTAGCACCCCTGAGATCTACGGGGCTGGGGGCTGGCCACACCTTAGCACTTCTGCACACTGACCCATGTCAACATGGTTCGCACCCTTTCAGAACGCAGCAGGTCATTGAAGCGTTCTGGCACTGCATCCATGTGCACCCCACCATGTCAAGCCTGCTCACCTGGTTTGCCACCTCCTCCCATGCCCTCTTGGTGAGGTGTGGTGGCCTCCTTCTCCCATCTCTGGCGACAAGGGTGTCCCTCCTGGCAGCCAGCTCCTCCAGCAGGACCGCGAGGTACACATCTGAAAAGCGGGAGGCTGAGTGCCCACACGACCTGCCCTTCCGCCTGATGTTTGCTGCCGCACCACATGTGCATCTTCAGAACAACAGCCAGACATCCTTCCTTGGCAGCCTTTCTGGGGCTTCTTGGGCCTCCTTTATGCCAGCTGCCGGGTCGCCATTTGACCCAGCGGTGAACAGGTCCCCACCCCCATTCAGCCCTTGCCGGCCAGTGACGAGCCGCGTTTCACGCTGGGCGGGCCTTAACTGGCCCACTCAGCGTGAAATTGCGGTCGGGGCCCGAACATGGGCGGCAGTCGGTTTTGCGGACACTCCCGGACGTGCCTGCCTAACGAGGGCAAAATCCTGGCCCAAGTTGTTTGGGAAAACTGGAGAGATAGTAGGACTGCTTGATACTAGTTATGGTAGCCTTAATGGTTATGGTACTTCGCCAGCAATCCACAATGGCAAGTTGGGTAAGTTAATTCAATAAATCTTGTAACCAGATCAAATAACTAAGAAAGCGGCTGGAGTGATGCAAAAACCCAACTGGTACACTAATATCCCATAGAGAATTGAACCCTCCAGCCCTGCCAGCCTAGCCTACAATGTGGCATCACTCTCATCCTACATTGTTGATTTTTAATGCTTTCATAGCAACTAGGGATGAGCAGTAAATCTGGCCTTGCCATCATCCTAGGAAGAATTATTAGAAATTAAATTGATGTCAGCAGAGTTGTAATGGCCTCAAGGTGGGTTTGACAGACATTTCAGCTGGCCCCATTTTTACAGGGTTTTATTGCGGGTAGCTGAAATGTTTCAGGTGGTATGCCCCTTTTTTAAGTATGCAAAATGAGGTCCTACGCGCCTCATTTTAGAAGGGAACTGTTAGAAGGATGAACTGTGTGTGCCCTGACCATTGTTAATCGTGTATATATACCAATTCTCTTAACTTCTGTCTCATTTTTTTCTTATAATTAATCCATTTATACTGTGGATCATTCATGTTGCCTATCTTGCATTTTTTCTAATGCAGACCTATCCCTCTTAAAGTATGATAACCAGAAATGCTCACATTATTCCAAATGCTTTCTGACCAGTGGATTATTTAATCTCATTATAACCTTTATCAGTGTATATTCTCCCATTCTGACTAAATATCCCAGTATTTCCTAACATTGCAAGTACTGGGTCTAATATCATTCCCAGTTTCCTTTCAAAATCCCTCTAGGCTATTTCAGTCCCCTTCAGTGTATATGTCTTTGTAGTTTGTTCCAATATACAATACCTCACATTTGACAGCCTTGCATTTGATATGCCATTTGTCTATCCAATTGCATAACAGACCTAAGTCCTTCTGCAAATCTTCAACCTTTGTTCCTGGTTTTGTCCCCGAATAAAACCTTACTTAAGTATCCGCTGCAAATTTAACAATCCTACATTTGGATTCAGTATCCTGGAGTGCTAGGACATGGTACACTCAAAATCCCTGTCTGTGATATGACAGAGACAACGTGAGCTTCCCCCAGAGGCTCTATGTGGCATTACAGAGAGACAGTATGAGCTTCCATCACATAGTGCAAACATGGGATGGACATGCCAGAATTGACTGACAAGGAAGTATTCAATGAACGGCATGACACTAGGAAGTTCTGAGGAACAAAGGGACCTTGGTGTGTGCATCCATAGATCTCCGAAGGCAGAGGGGCATGTTAGTGGGGTGGTGAAAAAGGCATATGTGCCACTTGCCTTCATCAATCAAGGCTATGGGCCAAGTGCTGGTAAATGGGATTAGGTGGATAGGTCAGTTGTTTCTCACATGGATGGGCCGAAGGGCCTCTTTTGCACTCTGTGATTCTGTGAAGAGTGTTTAATGTGAGTTAAAAAGGGATGTAACTGAAAAGAGTTCTGTATTATGCACTTCCTTGAGGCATTTGTCTTTTATAAAATTGGTGCAGTATTTAAATGCAGCTTCTGGTCATTGTGAAATAAATTGAAAGTCCATAGTGAATAAGTACCCCATGTATTTCAGTAGATAAATCCACCATTTAGGAAGAATTTGAGCCATATGGACAGGAAGAGTTTGATCACTAGTTAATGCTGAATTGACTGATTTTAGTTGGGTGGTTTACAGCATTTCAGTTACCTTCTGCATTCCAACTGGGGAGAGGAAAATAATACAATTGCAGGGCTATGGGAAAAGAGCAGAGGAGTGGACTAACTGGATATGGCTCTTTCAACAAGCTGATACTGGCACAATGGGCTGTATGATTCTTTAAACTATGTTGGAAAGTGCTGATGTGTGCATGCAAGGTGAGGATGCGATCCGGCCTGGCTGTGATATCCTTCATCATTAAATCACCTGCTGACACTCACTATTCTGGCTCCTGTCTAAACAATAGCTCTTCGGTCAAGGGACCTGAGGGCTGCTGGAATTAGAGGAATGTAGCCAAATATGAATCAACATCTTCAGGAAAAGAGGAAAATGCATTTTTAAAAAGTAGAAAATAAACAATTTTGAGATTTTTATCTTGGATTTTTATTCTCCCTAGGTGGTGCAGTTGGTGGGTTGCTGGGTGCCTGGTTGACTAGCGGACAGTTTAAACCATTACCTCAGATTATTATGGAACTGCCACCTAATCAACAACTGGTACTGTCTACTGATGTGCGCAATATTGTCCAACATTTGGACTGGACTGATGCAGTACAACTGATATCATTAGTGATGGGAAATGTCGGCCTGAAGAAGGAGGTGATGGCAGCAATGAGTGCATTTTTTTTAAACCAGCTCAATGCTGAGGTGCGGCACTTTGACTGAAACCTATGCGAGATGCCTTTTCTAGAAATCTAAATTAGATTGCATATGCTGGAACATAAAAAAAAAAGCATTAATTTTGCTTGTAGAAATTCAAAGATCTATGAAGGATTTAATTCGGACTATTCTACAGTGGCACTGGGGAATCTACATGATGAATTCTCCTGGTGAAATGTTCATGAATGTTGTATCTAACTGACTTCAGAACCAGGCTTTTTGAATTTGTTTTAGTTTGTTGATGACCATATCTCTGGCTGTTGAACTGTCGGTATAATTTGGGATTAAGCCTGGTTTGCAAGCAAAGAATTATTCTGCTTGAGAATATAGGATAATTGGACCTGACTTTCAAAGGCTTGTTAATGCTGTTTCAATTATATGGCAAATAGTGAGCAATGAATTAAGTTGGTAGTAAATCAAAAAATTGGTACCTATAGCAAAAATGTGATCATTTAAAAGACAGTGAATGGATGCATGCTGGAATGCTCTAAGAGAGGACACAACACGCCCCAGTGTCACTCCTGAAGTTAAAAATGTTGAATTAACTATTGATCTGACTAAGGATGATGCAAGGACAAGGAAGTGTAGATTCTGATCTGAAATCTTAGTGACCAAATTGTAATTTGAGAAGAATATAATGGGCAAGGTGAATATGGTACTCCATGCAGTACCAATACAATTTATTACAAAAAGTTACAGGGGTATGCTGCTGAACATGACACCAAGGAGTTCAAATGGCCAATGAAAAGTTCCTTTATGCATTAGGAGAAGCACATTGTGAATGCAAATTGTAAAAATGGGATTATAACAGGATATCATGTTACAATAGGGACCAGACAATCAAGTATAACTAATCAGAACAACCACTGGCTAAGTCTGCTGTATAACACCAGCTTCTAATGTCTTTCTGGGACAAGTATAAGATAGAGATCCCATCAGGAGCCTCAAGAATCACAATCTGTTGTACAAAATCCATAATGTAATTGGAGCCCCTCCATTCACCACAGCTGCCAATCAACCAGTTGTGGCAATACCAGCATTTACTGACTAGCCATGGCACCAATAGCAATCAGGAATAAACATGAATAAATTTTGTCACTCCAGGATTGCTAAGAATGACCCTGAACTGATATAATGTCTTGTACTTGAAGAAATAGTCCAGAGCTGGAGGTTAACAGGGACCATAGAAAATTTCAGAACATGTGCTTATGGACTATAAAAAACCCACAAATGGGATCACCAAATCAATAAGCAGATCAGGTGGAAAATGTACATAAGGTGGACAATAATAACAGCAGCAGCAAAGGACATTTTGATGGTGCTGCCAGTGAACAGAAAGATGCCAGCAAATGTTTTACACCGTAGTGTTAAGCAGTAGACACTCAACAGCAAGGTAGAGAGAAAGTGTTAAAAGCTGTGGCACTCTGCTCCCCCCCTCCACCGCCTCTTGAAGGAAAGAGCCTCTGAAAACAGGGAGTGAGATAACGGAGGATGGATTGGATTTGGAGAAGGAGTATTAGACAGCAAGCAGAATTTAATCCACACAATGACGATCTCGGAGAGCCAGTGAGAGTCCCTGATTGCTGGTGAGGGAGGGATGGAAGAAGGGATGGAGGGGTGGCTTTCAGTGGGACTCCCCTTTCCTGATGCTGGATTCCTCAACCAGGCACTGGATACCTGACAATAAGTGACCTCACCAGGAACCCTGGGTTTGCTCTTGGGCTTCCCATATGGCGACTGCGCTGCATGTTCCTGGTTGAATACCAGCGGAGGTAGAATGTGGCCCTTAAGCGGGCATTGCTTGCTCATTTAAGGGCCTCAATTGGTGTCGGGTGGGAAGGCGGTCCAGGAGCCTTCCTACCCCAGACTTAATCTGGGAAGAGGTGAGAAAGCGGCAGGGTCCCCACCCCACACCACTTACCCCAACTTATGCCCCCCGCCTCAAAACTTGTCTCAGGGGAGGGCATTAAATTAAAGACCAACAAGGGTGTAGTGGCTGAAAGAATGGCTTTTTTTTAACCAGTTGATACACTGCGTTGAATTTTGTTGATATATATGCGAGATGCTAAACACCTTTGAAAATGAGGTCCACTATATTGTCAAAAAAGTTTATTCAACAATCAATATTGTTTATTAAAAATAAAATAACCATTGTGTGGCTTAACAGTAATACAAATGTGAAACACTTTTTAGATGTTGGAAATCTGCATTAAATACAGCAAATGCTGCAAATAATCAGCAGTTCTGGCAGCATCCATGGAGAGTTAATGTCAATGACCTTTGTCAGACTTCTGCTTCTTTCTCCACAGATGCTGCCTGACCTGCTAAGTATTTCCAGCATTATCTGATTTTGTGTGGTTTAACATGACTATTAGTGAAATGAATTGAGGTGCAAACATTGTGGAGCAATCCAAGGGGTACAAATACATTTTGGATGGTAGGGCAAACTGTATGGTAACAAAATGGCCCGATTTTCTTTCCAATGCCGAATGACTATTGACACTTTGCATCCCCACCCTGGATGAATTACATGCCCATGAATCTTACAATGGGTAAACAGTAACTTTCTTCTACAAAATACTGATGAAGCTTAACTTCAAATTTTGCGGTCTTTGCTGACATAAACAATCATTTTGAGTTCCTGGATTTCTCATGTGAATGCTGCTATTAGAATTTCAATTCAAATTCTAAATCAGCTTTAAAACAATTAGAATATAGACTGTTCAGTCTATATAGAATGTTCAATGATATCCCCTCTTCTGAGTTATACTTAACTTTTCAGAGTAAATCCAGATAAGGCATTTATTTTTGGAGAAAATTGCTCCCCATCAAAATAGAACTAGAAGGTGCCCATGTTAAAAAAGGAGTAAAGTAAATGTGGAGAAATGAAAATGAGTTAAGCAAATTAAATAATGAAAGCCAAACACTAAGGGATTATGAGGTACTTTGTGAGAATTGCTAGTATCCTACAAGTGTGGGAATCTACCATGCAAGGGAATACATTTTTCTGATGTCAATCTGTAGGCTTTATTCAAAAGCAATTTATTTACACATTGTAAATAAATACTTTCCATCATTTTTTGAGCAGCAATTAGGCATAATTTGCAAAATTAAGGGAATCCCAATGCTTATTGTTTTGCAATTAGGTGCAAAACATATTGGTAAACTCCTTAAGAAAAATCTTAACTGCTTTAATTGCTAAACTGCATCAAAATACATGTGCTTTAGTATTAGTCTGCATAATGTTTACACTGTTTTCATAATATACAGTAAATTATTGTCTTTAAAACTCTCCTGGCACAGAGACTTATTCCCCAGATACACATATTAGAAAATTGATCATTCTGTGCCCATAATTCTCCATCCATTATGGACAGAAGTTGGGACAACTTGTGCCCAATTTCAAATTGCCTAGCTTGCAGTACTAAATGTAACTTACTGGCTGGTGCTACAGTTTAATTTATTGAGTTATTAACTCTTGGTTTAAATGCAGCCCAGATTGATAGGATGAAAATCACTTCTCTTACAGTACTAAGAGTCTTATTTAAGGTACACTTGGGCAGTTTGTTTTTTCAATTTAATTCCTAACCGGTACAAATTATTGGTAGGGCAAAATTGCCCAAAATGGAAAATAAATTCTCTCTAAGTTGTCAAGATCACCCTGAGATGGTGTAGTTGGTTTTACTTTTAAAAATCGAGGCAAAGTGCTTTTCTCTGGTAAAATATATTCTTAAAGAAATAGTCTGGGCAACTATTGTTTTTTGAGTTTGGGGGAGTGGTAGAGCTCATTCCTGGAAAATATGGAATTCAAACAAAAGGTACTGGAAATACTTAGCACATCTGACAGCATCTTGGGAGAGAGAAACAAAGTTAACATTTCAGGTCAGGGACCTAGAAAGTATGGGGTTTGTCCTGCACAGTAACTGCAAAATTATGATTATCACTATTTGGTGGACAGAATGGCAGGCATCCATTATGAAAGCTTTTTAGAAGAATTTAGAAGAATGTATAAATCATTGAGTTTGTGAAATGAATTACATCTTAAATTGTGTGTGCATGGTACATGAAATAAATAGCAGTTTATGTTTTAAATAGGATTTTGGCCAAAAACTCATTTTATTTTCAGCATTTTAACATACAATGTTAAGAGGCAATCACGGTCAATATATGGTGCATATAATATACAATTTTGAATGAAACTGAAACTTTTAAGAATATTTAAAATATTTAAAACCATATAAAGGTGCTGCTGTGAACCACTGAATGACCTCAGTTAATTCAGACAATGTTGTTTGGGGCTTAGCAATGTGCCACATCAATGGCACAGGCCCGATTGCATTGCCTAACAGAAAATGTTATGAAAATGTTAAAAAGTGCACATTATGTTTTCACATCAGCTTGATGACATAATGATTGTATTTGATAATTAGGTGATCATGCAATAGCTTTCATGTTCCAAGGTTCTCCGTTTCATATCTAATATTTATCAGTTGGTATTATAATGCTGAAAGGATCAGCATTTGTGACCACTGCTCAAAACACATACAAATTGTGCTCATCTCCTTATTAATTCCATTTATAAAACGGGAATCAAGATCTGTAGTTTTGAAGAACGATGTGCAAATCTAGTTTACTGCACCTATGGGCCCAATTTTAACTCAAAATGGGTGGGTTTTGAATGAGTTAAAATCTCGCCCTGCATTTCATTAATCTGACAATTTGTGAGGCATTGCTTGCATTCTTGATGAAAGCATGGTAACAAAATAGTTAAAACACAACTTGCAGTGGCAATGTATAAGTGGCTGGGTAGTGACAGCCCAACCTGTTGCTCTTGTTTACAGAAAGGTGAACTAACATTGGAAGGTGAGGCTTTTTGATTAACTTTTATTTCAAGTTAATAAGTGTCACAATAAGAGTGCTAGACTTGGGGATTTCTTTGAAATTATTTTAATAGTGACTTCTGACTTACTTGTACAGCAACGTTCCTTTTAAGTTGGATGCCGTATGTGATAAAATTAAATGGTCACCTGTCATTGGAAGTTGCCTTGAACCTTTCCCCTGTCTGTCTTGTCCCATTTTAGAACAAAATTATTTTAATGGGAAGTCCGGCAAAATTCAGTGGTGATCAAAATTGTTGTGATCAATAAAGAGCAAAGAGCTTCCTCGAGGTTATCTGGATTTTATTGGCTGGGGGTCAGCTTTGAAAGTGAATGAACTTCTGTGGGTGGAAAGTCAACTGTCAAACATGGTCATGATTTAAAAAGTTTCAAAATGGTGTAGTCGCAAAAACACTAAGTATCATTGAATAAAATATGAAGGTAAAATGAAGTCATGTTCGGTTTTGAAACCTAATATTTTGATAGGAAATTATATTTAAACCTTTGTGATAATTGACCAGTTTATAAATTATTGAGGTTTTTCTTGTGAATCTTGTAAATCTTTTTTCTTATTAAGTTATATAACTGAACCATTGGTAGAATATTCTTGCAGGATGTTGTGTAAAAATGTAACTTAATAAAAAAAATTACATTTGAAGCCTTGCCTGTGTCAATCTTTTGTTTCACCTGCGTTCCCATTTTATAAATTATTTCAGAAAATAAGCTATATTTTGACGGTGCAAACTTATTTTTACACTTGATGAAGACTTCTCCAGCAACAATGAGAGCTCTTAGCAGATGGTGAGTGCAGCCACTGGCATTAGAAGCAAATGTCCAAAATGCTAACCAGAAGTGAAAACACTTTAAACGTTAAATTCTCAGCTTCAGAATAAATCAAATATACACTTACTTAAAAAAAATACTCCAGGTAGAGCCTTGCTAGCAGCGATATGCCAATCATGGTCAAATTAGCATTAATGAGGTGCTAACGTCTTCAAGTTGGGGTCGGTAGATCCCACATTAATGCTAATGGGTAGCAAAAGCATTCAGCCATTCTCGGGTGGTAGATCATTTTAATATGAAAATCAGCAACCTGTGATATAAATATGGCCTCAATTACTATTTTGGGAGATGAGTGGAGCATGCGCTGACCAAGAGGAATCCAAACATATATGTTCTGGATTATTTTTATGGGGCACACAATACCACAGGCCACTACCACCCCAGGATTCCTGCACACTTGTGAATTTCCCTCCCATGGACACACTTCTTTGGAATCCAGTATTGCACTGGCCTAAATCATGAGCTAAATCATATCTGTTTGGGGAAGGCTGCTTGCCAGTTCTATTCAAAGGAGGCTCAGGCCTCAAAATGGCTCCTCTCCCTGTGCTCACACCATGGGCAGCTTGGCACCCCTCAGAAGGCTACACAATAGTTCAATATACTCCCTAGTGTGCCATCTATACTCATCCACACCTGTCCCTGAGACTCACCCAGGAAAATTGGGAACAAACAACAGCCTTCCATTTGAGTCATCCTGAAGACTGAAAATAACCATAGCATCTAACTTCTAACAACTAATCTTACTGAGTCTGAGTGCAAAGCAAAGTGGCATCACCATGAAATCAATTTTTAATTTGGAATAAAAGCTCTGCTGCCACATAGGAGACAATATTTTGATGAAGATAACGGTGGTATATAATACACAGAATTCAAGCAGAGAAAACAAGGGGTGGGGAAGCAATCATAACAGAAATAAGACAGAAAGATATTGAATACTTACTGAAATTGTAGATGGCTAGAGAAGAAGGAAAAGAGCAGAGAGAACACTCAATACTTAAATTCTCTGCTCAGTATTGTTTAACACAAAGTTAATGCTGTGAAAATGGAAGTCACATGCACAAGCTATGCATATTGATGCCTGGCTGACATGAGAGGTGCCCTCTGTTTAAGCTGCTTTTCAATTCATTAGGAAGTAAAGAGACAAGGGCCAGATTTTCAATGCAGGGTTGGGAACCTGATACCCAGATGAATTCTGGTCCTGACCCCACATCCGAGTTGCATAGTTCTCGTAATGTTATTTGGTCGAGGGGCCAGCTTGGTACCCAATTAGTAGCGCTGATTGCCTCCAGGAGGCAGGAGCTGCAAGCCTGGTGCCAGCAGTAAAAGAAGGTGGCAGCCATGTTGGGACTGCTGCTGCATTGTTGAAGAGCACAGGCAGATGCATGGAGGGCCAGACAATCCATGCTGACGGAAGGGGTCATGCAGGCTTGTTGATGATAGAGCACTGGAACCGGCACAAAGAACTCCAGGAATGGTTAGCTTTAATTAAATGGAGAGAACGTTTCTGATGATTTTGCAGCAAACCCAGTAGGCATCCACTAACATGCACCAGACTGTTTGTGCCAAATTGAAGATTGAAAAATTGCAATCGTGAACATACAGGCCCCAAAAGTTCATTGAGGAGTTTTAGATAATTGGCAGCAAGTGGGTTCCCCGCTCCCCTCCTCCCAATGGCCCTTTCAAACCTGTCCCAAAGGCATTAAGATCCCAAGGTGACCCCTAAGAGTGTGATTTATAAATTCTGCTCACATCAGGTTGCAAACCTGTGGCCTTTTGAAAATCCAACCCAAAAAGTGCCTGCTCACACTATGTTCTAACTATTACCCCTTCAATGAGAAATCATTAAGCTGCTAACTTGACTTATCCTTGTTGTTACATTGTCAAAATCAGGCACTCATCTAGGAGAGATAGCCTAAGAATTACTTTAAATTCATGCTAAAAATGCAGTCAGCAGTTATACGGAATGATAGGAAAGGAAATGGTTAATGCTAATTAACCCATGAAGGCTTAGGTGAACAAAATATTCTTTACCAGTGATAGCAGACAATTATCAAGACCACCGCCTGGGTTAAGAGCATCATAAAGATGCCTTCCCTTATTTGAACCTGTGTGTGAGCCCTTTCTGAATAAAAACCTGAGAAGTTGGGACTGAGGGAGAGAGACCTGGCAGATTTTGAAGTCATCAAGTGTTCCAACAAGGCTGTTTGAGGTGAATGACACTAGAAAGGCTGAACCTTTGTAATATATGTCACTCACGTTGGTCAATGGAATTGATACTTTGGTAATTAAGCTATGTAAGGTGGTGTTTTTAACACTAAAGTTTAGTGTTCAGTATGCAGATTTAATTCTAGATCTTTTGGTGTAAGTGTAAGGAGTAATTTATCTAGTATATGTAAAAGAGTATCTCCAGCAAAAAGAAAGTCTACAGAATTTTAAGCTAGTATGGCTATATTAGCCAGATGCAAGCAGGGGTACATTTATCACTTGGAAGTATAAGATTTCCTGACATCAAGGAGCATTAGATTTAAGTCAGTTAGTTCAAATGTAGTTACGAGTGGAAAAGGCAAAATAACCGAGGAGCAGAGGATTCAGCAGGAACAGTGGTGGCTCTGAAGAATCTGTGTAGCCAGTTAGGAAAGGCCTGCAGCAGCACTAGTAAATCTCTGTGGCAACTTTATAACCTCAACAATTGTATAGTTCTCATTCACTCTATTATGTGTTTTATTCTTTCACGACTCCTTCCATCACTTTGCCGATGATTGAGAATAGACTGATAAGGTGCTAATTGGCCAGGTTGGATTTGTCCTGCTTTTTGTGGACAGACATGCTTGGGAAATTTTCCACATTGCTGTTTAGGCACCAGTGTTGTAGTTGTACTAGAACTGTTTGGCTAGTTCTGGAGCACAAGTCTTCAGTACTATTGAGTGTGGTCTCTTGAGAGTTTTGCCTTTAATGCTGGATGATCAGTTCAGTAATATGCTGGAGTGCCAATACCATCTCTGCATGATCCCAGTCATGTCAGTGTCAATGACGACACCAGCCACATTTTGCAGAGTTGCAGTATAGATCTATATTGGGCCATATACCTCCTTTAGCAGACAATAAATGCACTTTATTGCCTGTAAAGGTTTGGACTTCATCTGTTTTTGTTTGTTTCACTGGTTTTATTTGCTGTAATCAAGCCTAGACCACAGCATTAATATTTTTGTGGTATGTTCATTTGAAAGCAGAGTTGGGATCAGACAACAGGCTGTTGTGTACCTCTATTTCTTTTCAACCTATCTTCTAATTGGATGGTAATTTTCACCAAACCAATGCTGGTGCCATTGCTTGACAAAATCACTTGTTAGTAACATTTTTGCACATCATATTACACAATGTCTTCTAGTTGAGAGCAGCATCATCCACAGACACTACTTTAAAGGAGAGCTCTGTGGTAATGATTACTGTACATATTTAGCAGAATCACATGTAAGCACCTAATGAAGTTTGAGGCTGTTCTGTATTGTATCTGAATGCACGCAGTATACGAAATAAGGTAAATGAGCTTGTGGCGCAGATTGAAATTGGCAAGTATGATATGGTGGGCATTACGAAGACATGGCTACAAGGGGATCAGGTCTGGGAGCTAAATATCCAAGGATATACATCCTATTGAAAAGGTAGGCAGGTTGGCAGAGGGACTGGGGTTGCTTTATTAGTAAGAAATGAAATTAAATCGATAGCAAGAAATGGTGTGGGGTCAGATGATATAGAATCTGTGTGGGTAGAGTTGAGGAACCGCAAAGGTAAAAACACCATAATGGGAGTTATGTACAGGCCTCCGAACAGTAGTCAGGTTGTGGGGCACAAGATACACCAGGAGATAGAAAAGGCCTGTAAGAAAGGCAAGGTTACAGTGATCATGGGGGATTTCAATATGCAGGTAGACTGGGAAAATCAGGTTGGTAGTGGATCCCAAGAAAAGGAATTTGTGGAATGTCTACGAGATGGCCTTTTGGAGCAGGTTGTGGTGGAGCCCACTAGGGAACAGGCAATTCTAGATTTAGTGATGTGTAGTGAGGCAGATTTGATAAGGGAGCTTAAGGTGAAGGAACCCTTAGGAGGAAGTGACCATAATATGATAGAATTTACCCTGCAATTTGAGAGGAAAAAGCTGGAATCAGATTAATGGTATTACAGTTGAATAAAGGCAACTACAGAGGCATGAGGGAGGAGCTGGCCAGAATTGACTGGGAGATGAGCCTAGCAGGAAAGACAGTGGAACAGCAATGGCAGGAGTTTCTGGGAGTAATTTGGGAGAGACAGCAAAAATTCATCCCTAGGAAGAATAAGCATGCTAAAGGGAGGACGAGGCAACCATGGCTGACAAGGGAAGTAAGGGACAGCATAAAAGCTAAAGAGAAAGCATACAATGCGGCGAAGAGCAGTGGGAAACCAGGGATTGGGAAGCCTACAAAGACCAACAGAGGACAACTAAAAAAGGAATAAGGAGGGAGAAGATTAAATATGAGGGTAAACTAGCCAGTAATATAAAAGAAGATGGCAAGAGTTTTTTTTAGATATATAAAGGGTAAGAGAGAGGCAAAAGTGGACATTGGGCCGCTGGGAAATGACACTAGAGAAGTAGTAGCGGGGAACAAGGAAATGACGGAGGAACTGAATAGGTACTTTGTGTCAGTCTTCACAGTGGAAGACACGAGTGACATCCCCAAAGTTCAAGAGAGTCGGGGGGCAGAGATGAGTATGGTGGCCATTCCCAAGGAGAAGGTGCTAGGAAAACTAAAAGGACTGAAGGTGGATAAGTCACCTGGACCAGATGGATTACACCCCAGAGTTCTGAAGGAGATAGCTGAAGAGATAGTGGAGGCGTTAGTGGTGATCTTTCAGGCATCACTGGAGTCAGGGAGGGGCCCAGAGGACAGGAAAATCGCTAATGTAACCCCCCTGTTTAAGAAGGGAGTGAGGCAAAAGATGGGAAATTACAGGCCGATTAGCCTAACCTCGGTCATTGGTAAGATTTTAGAGTCCATTATTAAGGCTGAGATTTCAGGACACTTGGAAGTGCATGGCAAAATTGGGCAAAGTCAGCATGGTTTCATCAAGGGGAGGTCATGCCTGACAAATCTGTTAGAATTCTTTGAGGAGGTAACGAGTAGGTTAGACAAAGATGTTATCTACTTGGACTTCCAGAAGGCCTTTGACAAGGTGCCGCACAGGAGGCTGCTCAGTAAGATAAGAGCCCATGGTGTTAGAGGCAAGGTACTAGCATGGATAGAAGATTGGCTGTCTGGCAGGAGGCAGAGAGTGGGGATAAGGGGGTCCTTCTCAGGATGGTGGCTGGTGACTAGTGGAGTTCCGCAGGGGTCAGTGTTGGGACCACAAATTTTCACTTTATACATTAATGATCTAGATGAAGGAACTGAGGGCATCCTGGCTAAGTTTGCAGATGATACAAAGATAGGTGGAAGGACAGGTAGTATTGAGGAGGCGGGGAGGCTGCAGAAGGATTTGGACAGGTTAGGAGAATGGGCAAAGAAGTGGCAGATAGAATACAATGTGGGGAAGTGTGAGGTCATGCACTTTGGTAGGAAGAATAGAGGCATAGACTATTTTCTAATTGGGGAGAGAATTCAGAAATCTGGAGTGCAAAGGGACTTGGGAGTCCTAGTCCAGGATTCTCTTAAGGTTAACTTGCAAGTTGACGCTGTAGTTAGGAAGGCAAATGCAAGGTTGGCATTTATTTCGAGAGGACTAGAATATAAAAGCAAGGATGTGCTGCTGAGGCTTTATAAGGCTCTGGTCAGACCACATTTAGAATATTGTGAGCAATTTTGGGCCCTGTATCTCAGGAAGGATGTGCTGGCCCTGGAGAGGGTCCAGAGGAGGTTCATGAGAACAATCCCAGGAATGAAAGGCTTAACATATGAGGAACGTTTGAGGACTCTTGGTCTATGCTCAATGGAGTTTAGAAGGATGAGGGGGGATCTGAATGAAACTTACAGAATACTGAAAGGCCTGGATAGAGTGGACGTGGGGAAGATGTTTCCATTAGTAGGAGAGACTAGGACCTGAGGGCTCAGCCTCAGTGTAACCTTTTAGAACAGAGATGAGGAGAAACTTCTTTAGCCAGAGAGTGGTGAATCTATGGAATTCAGTGCCACAGAAGGCTGTGGAGGCCAGGTCATTGAGTGTATTTAAGACCGAGATAGATAGGTTCTTGATTGGTAAGGGGATCAAAGGTTACGGAGAGAAGGCGGGAGAATGGGGTTGAGAAACTTATCTGCCATGATTGAATGGCGGAGCAGACTCGATGGGTTGACTGGCCTAATTTCTGCTCCTATGTCTTATGGTCTTATGGTGTGATTGGCCCTATAGACATTTGATTCCCTTGTGTATACTGGCCAACCCTAACTTTCCTTCACCAGCCAATGGAAGTGAAAATCTGGGGAGATGTGTAGCAGGCTGCTGAATTAATATCAAAAAAATTCTGTTTTTGTTTTGGATTTCCAGCATCCGCAGCTTTTTGTTTTTATCTTTGTTTTTATCTGCTGAATTAATATCGTCCATTTCACTCACCGTACAAAGTCAAAATGACACTCAGTGTGCCTACTTTTCATGGGCAAGGCTTGGCTATGGGTCAAGCTTTGCCTAACTCTCAAAAATTGGCTCAGAAAGTTTAACTTAAGGTTGGTATATTGAAATGGGGGCATGCATGCTGTTAATTTGGCCTAATTTTCTACTGCAGACCACTGGTTTCAAAATCAACTGACCTGCAAATTAGCACAGGGGTCAGAGGCTCAACATGGCAACTCATTGCCTGTGAGGCCCAGGAGGTGGCATGGGTTCTTGTATAGCCAGGGTTTTTGCTTTCTGATATTTCAAAGCCTGATTGGGACAGGTTTTGTCTGTCATGTAGCATTTTCACTTCTTTCCAATATTTTAACATCTGTCAGGATATTAAATCCATTACCTACTTCTCTGTAGAAGTAGTTAACAAATTTATACTCTTGCCCAGTACATGCTGTTCTCCTGACTCTCTTCATTTTGGTCAATTCTATAAGAAGGTAGCCATACCAGGTTGCGGAGGTCTTATGGCACAGTGAGTAGCACCCCTACCTCTGAGTTGGAAGCTCTGGGTTTGAGTTCTTCCCCAGGACCTAATGGCCAAGGACGTTGTTTTCATAATGTGGCTAAACAGGTTGATTATCAACTATAAATGCTTCCAATACATGCCATTGGCAGGCAGTACGAGTGGGAGAGATTCGTGTTCAGCCATGTGGAAAAAAAATTGGAGCTGCCACTATCACTATCCATACTCCAGGCTACAACATGCATGCGAAAGTGCATGTTGCCACAGCAACTTGGACTCTTTCAGTGATCTGTAACACACCAGCATCTACCAGGCTGTACCACATCAGACAAAGGGGCTCCACGCCAGACTTATCTTTCTCCAATACTAATAGACCTGATCCGTATTTCTACAGTTCATATTTCCACATCAACAGTATTTTTACCTTTGGTTCTTTCTGACTAAGCACTACTACTTTCTTGGCATTTTTTAAAGTTAGGTGCATCAGTATTTTTGGAACTCTGAAAAACTCCCTACTACAGGTCTTTCCTTGGGCTGTGAAATCTGATTAGTGCTATTTATAATCCAGCTGTCCAGTGTGAAATGTAATACAGAAAAATATAGGGTATAAATATAGTCACTAAATTGAAAAATACACATCATGTGCAGTGTGTGTCTATATTTAGTGCTTTACAAGTAATGTATCTTTCATCCAGCAGTAACAGATTTGACTTCTGAGACATTGGGACTTTCCACAGAGATTGTACTGGTCTCTCATAAGTCTAGTGGGGGATGGGTGGAGACCTCAGGAGGATGATGGCAATAGCAGAAAATGGCCTTTGCTGCCAGTTTCCCGAGGGTCCTCCATTCCTCCACCAGCTTTAATGTAGGAGGCCAATGTTACATATTCACTGGGTTACTTTATATCTTATATGACCGATGTATCTCAGAGCAATTCAGAGATAAGATTAATTCCAAAACCCACAACAGGTTCATTTACAATACTTTAAAGCATCGCAAAACTTACAGGATTTTCTAAACACATGGTGTCAGCCAGGGCCCATATCTTTTCTTTTGAGATTTTTCTGTTTAATTGGCTCTCTAGCTCCACCCACAGGCATAAGCAATCAAGTAATGGTACATAGATCAGAAAAAAGACAAACACAATCAAACACAGAAACCATTGACCACCACAGCCAACTTTAGTCATATATCCTGTGAACGTTGAAGAAACTTAAAAAGAATATATTACACATCTCTCAAATCATTATTATGAAATAACATTTTAATTGTTTCTGTATTGTCTTTGACTAATGTAGTATTGCTATACTTTGCTTTTATAATAAATGAAAATTGACTATTGTTTCCAGTAATCAATAGCTAATTATCCATTGCAGAGCTTGATGATTATTTGCCTTCATCTATTTCATGAGACTGCTTAGGGAGTGGGATGAAATCTGTTCAGGGGAGTGGGTCTGTGATGGGTGTTATGGCACAGTAGATGGTAAATGCTGAGCCGCTCAAATCACAGAGGGAAACTTGAAACAACTGCCACAAATCTTTTGCAATTTTAAGCTTCAGGCAGTCAGGACATCCACCAATGACTGGCGAGGGTTATTTTAAAATCTGATAACATCATTGGTGTGTCGGTCTGCTATTTTTATCTAAGGCCTGAACAGGGGAACTACTCATATCCCTCAGGATCAAAGTTGCTGGGAACAGTAACTAGGGGCAGGAGAGGCATGGAAAAGTAAATAATTTTGGGACATGACTACTGTTAGGGGGAACTAAATATATATAGTAAAAAGAGAATGCAGTAAGAATTTACTGAACATAATTAACATCTCCAGACAGCCATTGATACAAACATATTAACAGTTGAGGAAATCCAAGATGGACATTGCACACAAAAGAGGCTTTGAGTTTTTGTGTGAGTTACACAGAAGTCAAGAGATGAGTTAATGTCCAGTAACAGGGAGGACAGCCTTTGTCAGGCAGGGCGATTCAATTGGTGCAATGATGAGGTGAAGCCTTGAGAGCTAGACTGGAGATAAAACATGGCATGAAATTAGATTAAGTGTACTCCTTTCTCAGGGAAGGGGCAGATGGTTTTAGCTTAGATATGGGAAGGTGAACAATGGACAAAGAAGGAGCTTTGATGAAACACAAACAGTCTTGAGTTGTAAGAACCAAGGTCCTTGTGTACGTGTTTTAATTTTGATTGGATTGTATAATTATGTATACATGCTTTAGAATAGTTGGTTAGCAAAGTTACATGTTTATGTACTTAATACGATAGAGATAGTATGGAACCGATGTGTCGGTTACCAATTGGATATATTCAAATGTACTCAAATGTATTATGATAAGAAAAAGTAGAAAAGTACTGAAATGTAATCAATCAGGGAGCTGGGTCTTCATTCTTAGGAATGATTGCGGCTCCCTTGCATATGCTTGAATAAAACCGTTAAAAGGAAGTCTGAGTCTTGTGTGGTCGTTGCAGGATCGGAGAGCATAATGTCTCCCCTTCAGTGGCGTAGTCGGCAGGATTCACCTGGACCTCTGCGAAGGTGGAGCAATGATCTGGTGAGTATTTTCATTTGAAAGATACTCTCCGGTTGTTTGCGTCAGACTAGAACGGAGGTGTAATAGGGCGAATCCGAACATTTCGGCCAGGGAGACTCAGGTGGACATTTGGGACGATTGAGCCTCGGGAGACTCAGATCTCGGGGGAACTGTGGGTCCCTGTTTAATGTGTGAATGTGAGTATGACTGAGAAAATCAAACTCGAGTTCGATGCGGAATGGGGAGGTGAAGGAACCATGTCCCTTCACCTTGCCAGGAAACATAGAAAGCTGATCAGCAAAATGAAACAACGAGGTTGGCAGTCGGGCGATCTGCCGTCATGCTCTAAGGAGTGGTGGAAAGCTCAGATTAATGATAAAACTGACAAAACTACAGTACTCATTTTGAGTCTGTATCTGAAATGAACTAAACTAATCCGGATATATCTCGGTTGAGTTGCGCCGGTCGTAGCTGCAGATCGATTTCTCTTGGGGCCACCAACAGATATTGGGAATATGTGGAAGGATAATGGGGACCTGAAAGGTCTCCTACTGAATTTTTGTAACTTAAAATAAATGAATTGATCTAAGTTGCAAGAGCTGTTTGTGCTGAGGAGAGAGGGAGAAAGGGGGTACCCCTAGGGGAGTTAGTGAGCAGTGACAGGCAGGAGCAGAGAAAATGTGAGCTTCAGCCAGTTTGATTGTCCCTGTAGGTGGAGCCTCCAAGATCCCTTTATTCCCCCCACTGCTACTTGAAGTTTCATTTAGAGTTAAGTTCAATATTATAGGAATATAAATACACACCTTTATATATGTATTTGTTTGTGTGCAAGGAAGCATTTGTATATGAGCTTTAATGTGTTTTCTTCCCTAAGTTGTCATTTGTGTGGGTAGTTCAGCACTTAGGAGTTGAAAGCCCTATATTAGATTAAAGGAAAGGTATGCTCAAAGTTTTGAGTATAAGGTTTAAGTTGAGATTTCTGGCAAAAATAGCAATTTGAAGGTAAAAGATAAAACAGGGGTTACCTTTGTTTGAGATGAACCAACCCTTGTACCACCCCCTTGAAGACTAGTAGGGAATAACCCTCATCACCAGCTTCCAAGCTGATACATACAAGTTGGTATTCTAAAATTCTGCGGGAGAAGAAAAGATTACCTGAAATTCAAAAGGATTCTAGGAAAACCAAAAGACGTAAACACATGGTCTAGGTGGTTCCAATAGATAAAAAGGGGTTTCTTTAGAAGAGATGAATTAAATATGAAAATAAATCTGCATTCCAACAGCACTGTAATTTGAATTTGGGACAATCTTGAGATGTAAAGTGTACTGTAATTTAGCAGGTTACTTTTGAATAACAAGGATGCTATCCAAAATAAAGAATGTGTTGATAAACATATGGGACTTTTAATCTGGATACAAATCAATATACATGAGGAAGAGATAGTTTTAATCTTGATTGTGTAAATTGTAGCTCTTACAAAGTTTAAAAAATTGCAACTTGGTTCCTGATAAAATTCTCAAAAGGGAATTTTTATTTTAAAAGGTTTCACAACAATTGACACTAATTCAAATGCTGCAAGCTTTTTGTAATTGTCAGTCTGTTCCTAAAATATAAAGTTAAGCTCAAGACCTTGACAAATTTTGGCAGAAATCCAATTTTTGGCTGAATTAATGGATCTGGGATAATTCTAAAAAAAGGGTCAGACATAATTTAGTGGGTTACTTTTGAGAAAATAAAATGTTGTTTGAGAAGAAGATAAGAAAGCAAAACTCATGAGGACTCGAAACGTCAACTCTTTTCTTCTCCGCCGATGCTGCCAGACCTGCTGAGTTTTTCCAGGTAATTCTGTTTTTGTTTTGGATTTCCAGCATCCGCAGTTTTTTGTTTTTAAAACCTGTCAATGCCTGATTTCTGTTTTAAAACTGTTATGAGAATACTTTATTGGGCTGTAAAGTCTCTCCAGACAACCTGAACAAAATAAGTTGGTAGCTATTGCATGTGTAAAATGGTATGAGGAAAAGATTAAGGGTAGGAGAAAGAGTTAGGGAAAGAGGACACAATATACAAATTGTCTTGAGGGAAGTGAATTTGATAATCTGGCCATCAACTGAGATATTGGAACTGTGCAGAGGGAGATAAGCACAGATCTAGAGACAGAGATCCCTGTTGACATGGAATAGTTAATATGGCCTAAAGAGTAAGGAAACATCTAAAATGATCAAAACAATAGAGAAACTGACCTCAAGAGAATCTTAGGATGATCGTGGTCAGGAAAAAAACCTTAGAGGTAAAGCTATTTGGAATCTGTGGTTGAGGCAATTGAAGGGTAAGGAGAATAATACTTAACAACAATTTACCATAGGATAGATACAGGTAAAGGGAAAGCTGGGAAAAGGTGAAATAGATGTATTACTGACTATATTAATGTGCCTGCGAGCTACAAAAAGTAAGACCGATACAGGACTTAATCAAGGGAGGGAGAACATCTAAGGAATGCATACAAGACCTTGACTGGATCCCGGAGTGTGAGAGAGCGTTTGCTGAGATTAACTAGCGGCTCGCTACAGCACCTGCTTTGGGGCTTCCAGGCCTGACCTGCCCTTTTCATATTAATTGTAATAACAACTCTGGCTATTATACAGCAGTGATGATGCAACAACACGGGGATTATAAACATCCTCTGGCATACTATTCTAACAAACAGTCTCCAGTGGCCACAGGATTGACCAGGTGTGTTCAGGCACTCGATTGTGTTGCCTGGGCAGTAAAAGTCAGTGAACTCATAATGATGCTGGGATAGATAGTATCGCATACAGCACACACTTTGGTTCAAATATTAAACACGGGAAGACTTAAACTGTATTGGATGCTCGGAGAGCCCAGTGGGAAAGTTTGTTACTCCCCAAGAATGGTAGGATAACCATAGTAAGGGACGATGGAATTAACCCTGCAGGATTTATGAATATCAAAGAAAAGGAACATGTATGTGATGTACAAGGTGGCAATGGGCAGGTAAATAGGGTAAGAGAAGAGTCTTTGAGAGAGGCAGACATGACCCTCTATGTAAAAGCAAAAAACTGCGGATGCTGGAAATCCAAAACAAAAACAAAAATATATATACATACCTGGAAAAGCTCAGCAGGTCTGACAGCATCTACGGAGAGGAACACCGTTAATGTTTCGAGTCCGTATGACTCTTCAACAGAGCTAGGGAAAAATAGAAGAGAGGTGAAATATAAGCTGGTTTGGGTGGGGGGGGGGGGGGGGGGGGGGGGGGGCGGGGGGGGGGGGGGGGGGGGGTGGGGGGGGTGGGGGCGGTTGGGGGGGAGGAGGGTGCAGGGTGGTGGTGGGTGGGACAAGTAGACCTGGATAGAGGGCCAGTGATAGGTGGAGATAACCAAAAGATGTCATAGACAAAAGGACAAAGAGGTGTTGACGGTGGTGATATTATCTAAGGAATGTGCTAATAGGTGACATTAAGGGTAGAAAGCAGGACGAGCAAGGTACAGATAGTCCTAGTGGGGGTGGGGTGGGGGGATGGGATCAAAATAGGCTAAAAGGTAGAGATAAAACAATGGATGGAAATACATTTAAAAATAATGGAAATAGGTGGGAAAAGAAAAATCTATATAAATTATTGGAAAAAAGGGGATCGGAAAAGGGGTGGGGATGGAGGAGAGAGTTCATGATCTAAAATTGTTGAACTCAATATTCAGTCCGGAAGGCTGTAAAGTGCCTAGTCGGAAGATGAGATGCTGTTCTTGCAGTTTGCGTTGAGCTTCACTGGAACAATGCAACAGGCCAAGGACAGACATGTGAGCATGAGAGCAGGGTGGAGTGTCGAAATAGCAAGCGACAGGGAGGTCTGGGTCATGCTTGCAAACAGAACTGTTGCACAAGGACGATTATCAGGAGACAAATCAGTGCATGTAGCAGAACTCAGGGCCTTAATAGAAGCCCTAAAAATGGAAGAGAAAAGAGGGTGAACATATAGACAGACAGCCAGTATGCGTTTGGAGTAGTCCATGACTATGCTGGACCATGGCACAGAAGGGGATTCGTCACCTCCAGTGGGCAGACAATACAACACGGAAGACTAGTTAGAGAATTAATAGATGCGGTACAGGGGTCTCAGGAAATAGTTGTGATAAAAATAAAGGCCCACCGGAACAATGAGGGAGTAGCCAGGCTGAAAAGGCTGCATGGGACATGACCGACGAGATGATGAACGAGACAATAGCTGCCATTACCAGCCCGGAAAAGGGAATCCCAGAAATAAATATCAGGGACATTCACAATGTGGCAGGAGAAGAATGGAAGGAATGAGAAGTATGGGGGTGCAGACAAGGATCAGGATGGGATTTGGCGAAAGGGAGGAAGAGTCATCGGCCCTCAGGGTATTAGATGGATGCTGTTAGAGGTATACCACGGAAACCAACACACCGGACGGAACAATATGATAAACTTAATAAGTCAATGCTGGTGGTGGAAGGGAGTAAGAAGAGATGTGTCCAAATACTGTCAAGAGTGTATAGTGTGTGTGCACAACATAATCCAGGCAAGGCTATAAAAATTAGACTACAACGCCAACCTCGTCTCAGGGGACCTTGGAAATAGATACAAGCTGACTTCACTGGTCCATTGCTGATGTCAAAAGGGAAAAGATATTGTTTAGTAATACTTGACCAATTCCCCCGATGGGTGGGGGCATTCCCTACAAGGGACTGCTCAGCAACAACCATGGCTAGTATATTAGCGAAGGACGTAATATCTAGATGGGGATTGCCTATCCATATGGATTCAGAACAGGGTACTCATTTTACAGGAAGGGCCATGTAATTACCTGAAGGCATTATAGTAGGAGGAGGAGATGTAGGGCCACTGAAAGGAAAAATACTGAACTATGTAAGGGAATTAAGTAAGCAATTACATGAGTTGAGAAAGGAAGTTAGGGACAGACAAATGATTAATGATATGGAAACAGGCAAATCCAAAGAGCAACAACAGACCACCCAAGTGAGGAATAAGGTGATGGTCGAGGTGAGCCCTGAGCGAACAGGGTTTGCCCCAGGTGGCATGGACCATACGAGGTAATTATGACAGGTGATACGCGCACACTTGTAGATATGTAAATGGGAAATAAGTGGAAGCATTACACACAGTTAAAGATATATGATGAATCAGCAAGCGGTAACCCGGACAACGGGAGCCAATGTTAATGTTTCCACAGGTCCGTGACCTTGGCTATGGGCGTGTCAGTACTGGTATGGGAGGCACCGACTGTTAAGTCAACGATGACACCTGTCTCCGCCCAGGACAATATGTACTACTTTCCCAAGGAGGAATGAGGAATGGATAAAGAAGCCCAACACCTGGATCATGGATCAAGTCACCACACGAACACATCAGCTGAACAATTGGGAACCAGACCTCACCTATGGCAGCACAAAGGGTTGTAGGAGTAATTTACGCTTAACAGCACCAGGGCAGCCAGTCCAGCTAACACCCCTTGAATGTCAGCAAGGGAACTTCACAGGGTGTTGGTACATAACCGAGGGCAAGGACAATGATAAAATGACAAATGCACTCTTGAGGATATGCCCCAGTGGGTTGGTACACTCACCCAATAATATCTCGCTAAGCATAAGCACAGACACAAGTGGCGGACTAACAATAACTGGGATTTATAACAGTATGACTGGACTGGGTTGGTGGTATGGGGGATGTGCAATGAATGCACCCCTTACCAGCTTTTCACCAACAGACATTTGGGTGTATCAAGAGGTCTGCCAGATGGGCAGACCTACTTCCCTTTGTTTGGGAACCTGGACTTGAGGGGCAGTATTGCCAAGAAACGTGTAAATATGTAATAGATAGGCATGATTGTTATGATACATGATGTTTTACTTTGATTACGCTTGGATATCAAAGACCCACTTAATGTCCAGATTAGTAAGTGTCCCCCTCCGGACTGGATAGTCAAGATAGGAAATTGAAAACCATTACCACATGATGTAACTATGGTCGCCCTGGAAGTGACATATAATATCTCGGGACTACTGTCAGCACTGCATACAATTTGTCACCGCCACCAGGATTCCATAAAATGGGCTAGAAGCCAACTGAAGAGGATAGTCAATGACTATAAATTTCGAATCGTCCCGGGAGTTAGAGCAAAAGCACAGGCTAGGTTAAAAAGAAGAACACTAGGAAATATAGGAGGGCTATTTGGAGTGCCAATTCCATACTTAATTCAGGTCAGACCCACGACTTAAATGATTATGCCTCCTGGATGGCCACTGAGACAGCCAGAGGGTTGCACTTTGGTGCATGCGGGACAGGATATGCCCTGACAGCCGTGGAGATACAAAGTGAAGGTCTGCTACAGATCCTTAGGCAGACTGCAGATGGGATAATAGACACAAGCTACAGGGAGGGCATGCGATATGCTAGCACAAGATCTTATTGATGGGGTAAAATCCGACTTTGAAGATATCAGGTTCGGAACAATTCCCGAACACATGTTCAAGTCAGTATACCAATTAAACCTCATAAATTTATGCAAGGATAGGCAGGAATTGGTGGTTACATAACCTCAAGTTGGAGGAGAAGATGGAGTCATAAAATTCATCATGGCCATTCCCCAAGAACATCATCCAAACAGGGCATTTCTGAACAGGTATATGTTTGAGTCCCTAGGAGTAGATAAAGTGGGGATGGTATTCTGCATAGGGCTATGTGGATATATATCCCACATGAAAGACACAGTACTGATGAGTACCAGAGAATGTTGTACAGAATCAAGAAATTACATTGTATGTTCATGCCAAACGCTGGAGGTATTTACAAACACAAGCAAAGTTACTTTCACCACTTTACTAATTCACGAAGCATTTAAGGTAATTCAGGTGTCCTCAACGCAATGGTGCTTCATGAGCAGCGAGGCTGAGTTTCTTTATGGGGACTTACTTTGTGCTAGCAACTCGAATTTTTGCCGACAGGTGACCGATCCATTTGCTATAGGAGACTTTCATTTGCCAGGCAGAACCACAGGATACTAGTTTAGCCCTTAGTGGGATGACACATTGTTCATGGACCAAACTCCTGTCAGAATCGCACGCCTAGCCATGCAGGAAGTCACAAGAATAGCTCAATCAGATGTAGAAGTTTCTAGGGAGTAAATTGCGAGGGGGCATATGCAAATGGATTTAGCCACCCAATCGGCCAGGAGGTTAGCCCAATCAGCTACTTCCTATGCTACGGCCGGAAGATTGATGAATGGGTGGGAGATTGTTGGAATGGATATGACGATAGTCACAGGGATCATGCTCTTATGGGCTATTGGATTCTGCTGCAGCCAACGTAAAACCTGGAAAGGGATTCCCCAAGCACAGACAGTAACAAACCAAAGGTACACATCAGTTCCCCAACCTATGCATACTCCAAGGGAGAAGACAAGAGAAGGGAAGGCTAAGTTATACAACCAGATGGTTTAGGATTCCTTTGGTGGTCTGGACGACTGGCCACCCGAAGGCCAGAGAAGGAATTTTCAATTAAAGGTGTGGCCAGCTTGGGCTTTGCCAAGGGCCAAAATAGGGGACTGTTAGGGGGCAATTAAATATATATATTAAAAAGAGAACACAGAAGTAATTTGCGAACAGACCGCAAGCATGACCCAGACCTCCCTGTTGCTTGCCATTTCAATACACCACCCTGTTCTCATGCCCACATGTCTGTCCTTGGTCTGCTGCAATGTTCCAATGAAGCTCAACGCAAACTGGAGGAACAGCACCTCACCTTCCGACTAGGCACTTTACAGCCTTCCGGACTGAATATTGAGTTCAACAATTTTAGATCATGAACTCTCTCCTCCTTCCCCACCCTCTTTCCAATCTTTTTTTCTAATAATTTATATAGATTTTTCTTTTCCCACCTATTTCCATTATTTTTAAATGTATTTCCATCCATTGTTTTATCTCTAACTTTTAGCCTCTTTTGATCCCTTCCCCCAGCATACCATCACCAGGGCTATCTGTACCTTGCTCGTCCTGCTTTCTACCCTTAATGTCACCTATTAGCACATTCCTTAGATAATATCACCACCGTCAACACCTCTTTGTCCTTTTGTCTATGACATCTTTTGGCTATCTCTACCTATCACCGGCCCTCTATCCAGCTCTACCTCTCCCAACCCACTTAAATCAGCTTATATTTCACCTCCCTTCTATTTTTCCTTAGTTCTGTTCAAAGAGTCATACGGACTCAAAACATCAACTGTGTTCCTCTCCACAGAGGCTGTCAGACCTGCTGAGTTTTTCCAGGTATTTTTATGATCCCATATGTAGATGGGTCCCAAAGAATAGTGAATGGGAATCCACATACTGGATGGGCTGTAGTGGAGGAGGGGGGGGAGAGGTGAGAGCACAAGGACGTTTATCAGGAGACAAATCAGTGCAAGTAGCAGAACTCAGGGCCTTAATAGAAGCCCTAAAAATGGAAGGGAAAAGAGGGTGAACATATACACAGACAGCCAGTATGCGTTTGGAGTAGTCCATGACTATGCTGGACCATGGAACAGGAGAAGATTCATCACCTCCAGTGGGCAGACAATACAACACGAAAGACTAGTTAGAGAATTAATAGACACGGTACAGGGGTCTCAGGAAATAGTTGTGATAAAAATAAAGGCCCACCGGAAGATGGATACCTCAGAACAATGAGGGAGTAGCCAGGCTGAAAAGGCTGCATGGGACATGACCGACGAGATGACGAACGAGACAATAGCTGCCATTACCAGCCCGGAAAAGGGAATCCCAGAAATAAATATCAGGGACATTCACAATGCGGCTGGAGAACAATGGAAGGAATGGGAAGAACGGGAGGGAGCAGACAAGGATCAGGATGGGATTTGGCGAAAGGGAGGAAGAGTCATCGGCCCTCAGGGTATTAGACGGATGCTGTTAGAGGTATACCACGGTAACCTACACACTGGAGGGAACAATATGATAAACTTAATAAGTCAATGCTGGTGGTGGAAGGGATAAGAAGAGATGTGTCCAAATACTGTCAAGAGTGTATAGTGTGTGTGCACAACATAGTCCAGGCAAGGCTGTAAAAACTAGACTACAACACCAACCTCGTCTCAGGGGACCTTGGAAATAGATACAAGCTGCCTTTCCTGGGCCATTGCTGATGTCAAAAGGGAAACGATATTGTTTAGTAATACTTGACCAATTCCCCCGATGGGTGGGGGCATTCCCTACAAGGGACTGCTCAGCAACAACCATGGCTAGTATATTAGCGTAGGACGTAATACTTAGATGGGGATTGCCTATCTAGATGGATTCAGACCAGGGTATTCATTTTACAGGAAGGGCCATGTAATTACCTGAAGGCATTATAGTAGGAGGAGGAGATGTAGGGCCACTGAAAGGAAAAATACTGAACTATGTAAGGGAATTAAGTAAGCAATTACATGAGTTGAGAAAGGAAGTTAGGGACAGACAAATGATTAATGATATGGAAACAGGCAAATCCAAAGAGCAACAACAGACCACCCAAGTGAGGAATAAGGTGATGGTCAAGGTGAGCCCTGAGCGAACAGGGTTTGCCCCAGGTGGCATGGACCATACGAGGTAATTATGACAGGTGATACGTGCACACTTGTAGATATGTAAATGGGAAATAAGTGGAAGCATTACACACAGTTAAAGATATATGATGAATCAGCAAGCGGTAACCCGGACAACGGGAGCCAATGTTAATGTTTCCACAGGTCCGTGACCTTGGCTATGGGCGTGTCAGTACTGGTATGGGAGGCACCGACTGTTAAGTCAACGCTGACACCTGCCTCCGCCCAGGACAATATGTACTACTTTCCCAAGGAGGATTGAGGAATGGATAAAGAAGCCCAACACCTGCACATCAGCTGAACAATTGGGAACCAGACCTCACCTATGGCAGCACAAAGGGTTGTAGGAGTAATTTACGCTTAACAGCACCAGGGCAGCCAGTCCAGCTAACACCCCTTGAATGTCAGCAAGGGAACTTCACAGGGTGTTGGTACTTAACCGAGGGCAAGGACAATGATAAAATGACAAATGCACTCTTGAGGATATGCCCCAGTGGGTTGGTACACTCACCCAATAATATCTCGCTAAGCATAAGCACAGACACGAGTGGCAGAGTAACAATAACTGGGATTTATAACAGTATGACTGGACTGGGTTGGTGGTATGGGGGATTTGATATGCATGCACCTCTTACCAGCTTTTCACCAACAGACATTTGGGTGTATCAAGAGATTAATGTGACCGCCGGATGGGCAGACCTACTTCCCTTTGTTTGGGAACCTGGACTTGAGGGGCAGTATTGCCAAGAAACATGTAAATATGTAATAGATAGGCATGATTGTTATGATACATGATGTTTTGCTTTGACTATGCTTGGATATCAAAGACCCACTCAATGTCCAGATTAGTAAGTGTCCCCCTCCGGACTGGATAGTCAAGATAGGAAATTGAAAACCTCATGGGGTAAAATCCGACATTGAAGATATCAGGTTCGGAACAATTCCCGAACACATGTTCAAGTCAGTATCCCAATTAAACCTCATAAATTTATGCAAGGATAGGCAGGAATTGGTGGTTACATAACTTCAAGTTGGAGGAGAAGATGGAGTCATAAAATTCATCATGGCCATTCCCCAAGAACATCATCCAAACAGGGCATTTCTGAACAGGTATATGTTTGAGTCCCTAGGAGTAGATAAAGGGGGGATGGTATTCTGCATAGGGCTATGTGGATATATATCCCACATAAAAGACACAGTACTGATGCATACCAGAGAATGTTGTACAGAATCAAGAAATTACGTTGTGTGCTCATGCCAAACGCTGGAGGTACTTACAAAGTTAATTTCACCACTTTACTAATTCACGAAGCATTTAAGGTAATTCAGGTGTCCTCAACGCAATGGTGCTTCATGACCAGCGAGGCTGAGTTTCTTTATGGGGACTTACTTTGTGCTAGCAACTCGAATTTTTGCCGACAGGTGACCGATCCATTTGCTATAGGAGACTTTCATTTGCCAGGCAGAACCACAGGATACTAGTTTAGCCCTTAGTGGGATGACACATTGTTCATGGACCAAACTCCTGTCAGAATCGCACGCCTAGCCATGCAGGAAGTCACAAGAATAGCTCAATCAGATGTAGAAGTTTCTAGGGAGTAAATTGCGAGGGGGCATATGCAAATTGATTTAGCCACCCAATCGGCCAGGAGGTTAGCCCAATCAGCTACTTCCTATGCTACGGCCGGAAGATTGATGAATGGGTGGGAGATTGTTGGAATGGATATGACGATAGTCATAGGGATCATGCTCTGTTGCAACCAACGTAAAACCTGTAAAGGGACTCCCCAGGCACAGGCAGCAACAAACCAAAGGTGCGCATTAGTGCCCCGACCTATGCATAATCCAAGAGAGAAGACAAGTGAAGGGAAGCTTAGGTTATACAGCTAGGTGGTTTAGGATTCCTTTTGTGGTCTGGACGACTGGCCACCCGAAGGACCAGAGAAGGAATTCTCAAGTAAAGGTGTGGCCAGCTTGGGCTTTGCCAAGGCCCAAACTGGGGCACTGTTAGGGGGAAATTAAATATATATATTAAAAAGAGAACACAGTAAGAAATAGCTGAACATATTTGAAATCTCAAGGCAGCCATTGATGCTAAACATATTAACAGTTGAGGATAACCAGATGGACATTGCACACAAAGAGGCTTTGAGCTTTTGTGTGATTTACACAGAAGTCAAGGGATGAGCTAATGTCCAGTAACAGGGAAGACAGCCTCTGTCAGGCAGGGCAATTCAAATGGTGCAATGATGCTGTGAAGCCTTGAGAGCTAGACTGGAGATAAAGCATGGCATGAAATCAGATAGGGAAGGGGCAGATGGTTTTAGCTTAGATATGGGAAGGGGAACAATGGACAAAGAAGGGGCTTTGATGAAACACAGTCTTGAGTTGTAAGAACCAAGGCCCTTGTGTATGTGTTTTAATTTTGATTGGATAGTATAATTATGTATACGTGCTTTAGAATAATTGGTTAGCAAAGTCACATGTTTATGTACTTAATAGGATGGAGATAGTATGGAACCGTTGTGTCGGTTACCAGTTGGATGTATTCAAATGTACTCAAATGTGTTATGATAAGAAAAAGTAGAAAAGTACTGAAATGTAATCAGTCAGGGAGCTGGGTCTTCATTCTTAGGAATGATTGCGGCTCCCTTGTATATGCTTGAATAAAACTGGTTAAGAGGAAGCCTGAGTCTTGTGTGGTCGTTGCAGGATCGGAGAGTGTAACATTTCCTCTTCACTATAAATGGATTCATGGCCTCTATGATCCAATGAGTACCTTTCCTCATCAATATCCACTAAGAAGATACTGTGACCTGGAGATTATAATAATAACTTGACTTCTTGTGCATATTAGCTAGCATGATCTCACACATCCCTGTGCGAGATCTTGCTATGTTCCAGAAGTTAAACTTTTAAGGATTCTAATGAACCATGGAAAATTGTAAACCAACAACCTGTCTTACTTTAAATGAAATAGGTGACTAATAGCAGTTGGTACATCTCTGTGTAATGAAGAATTGTGCCCATTTTTGAAGTTTTCTGCAGTTAATTTAGAGAGGGAGTTTTCGGCACGTATGAATCCTCCCTTAGATTATTTCTTTTTGAATGGAAGAATTGTTGCAATGATGTGTTGTGGCTGTAACCTGATTTAAACACATCATTTCTCCACAAAAGCCAGGAGTTTCCCCTCATTGGGTGGGCTTGGCTGGGGCGGGCAGGGGCAGTTGGGAAGCTGACCACCGCTCGCGATCGGGGCTGGACCGTGATTTCATGCTGGTGGGACAATTAAGGCCTGCCCAGCGTGAAATACGTGCTTCAGTGCTCTGCTGCCTGTGTGTGTATGGGGGGGAGATGAGGGCGAGAGTGCAAGTTCACGAATGAACGCGAGGGCGCATTGGAAAAGCTCCCAGAGGCACAGAGATGCCTCACGGAGATGAAGAGTTTTGACAATTAAAAATAAAGATTTTTGAAATGTTAAAAAAAAACATGTTAGAAATTAGGATGAAATTATTATTTTTTTTTTAACGATGGATTGAAACCTCATCCCACCCATGGATGAGGTTTCACAAAAAATGTAAAGACTGCTTGACCTTTTCGCCTGCCCAGCAACTGTTAGGTTGGACGGGCAGCAAAAAATTTAAATCAGTTACATCGTTAATGGACTTATTGGGTCTTTTAATTGTCGGCTGGTTTGCTGCCAATTCCCGCATGCACCCGCCAACCGAAGTATCGTGCAAGTGTGCGATGATGTCGGGACTCTTGCCTGATGCCATTGCGCATCATTTTATGCTCCAGCGTGCCCGCCCACTCAGCGAAAAATCCTGCCCATAGTCTCCAAATTCAGCTGCTGTCTACCATCATAGATCACAACTTAAATTGATTGTCAGTCATTGTGCAATGCATTCTGCAGCATCGATCGATTTTGACGCACCTTATTAGTGGTACCAAACATCTCCATTAAATACCAAGTCAAGTAGAACTAATCAACCAAAGCTAAAGTCAGACATTGATTAATATGACAATGGAATGATTATTTAAAATGTCAGTTAGTATTTCCAATATTAAGTGTCAGCCATGGTTCAATGGGAGGTCAATAGATTGTGGGCTCCTGACCCACTCCAAAGACTTGATCACAAAGGGTGGGATTTTCCAGTCCTGTCAGCGGCAGTCATCATGGTGGGCGGGATGGGAATAGTTCGAGATCGGCCAAAAATCAGTTTCCTGCCAGCGTAAAAATAGGTTATGATTGTCCATTCCCGACTTTTATAGTGGATCAGGCAGCCCTCTGCACCATGTCGGGAACCGAATTTGCGTGCATTTAATTATCACGGGCAGAATATTACGCTCGTCGGGTGGGTGCGCACCCGACCTGAATGAGCATAAAATGACATAAGATGACATTGGTGAACGCCCCGATGTCATCACACGCTCGAGCGATATTTCAGTCTGTGGGCCCGCATGGGAGTCGGTAGCGTGCCCGCTGACAATTAACGGGCCTATTAAGGCCATTAAAGTAATAATTAAATGAAATTTTTCGCTGCCTGTTCAACCTTACAGTTCAAATCTTCATCATCCTCATCAATGTCGGCTCTTGTTGTTGCTGTAGCTGTTGCTGTTGGCAGGTGAAAAGGCCAAGCGGCCTTTGGGTTTTTTGGAAAACCTTATCCATGGGCAGGATGGGGTTTCCAACAGCAAATAAACATTAATTAAGATTTTTAAATTTCATTCATAACATGTCCCTGCTCATGTGACAGAGTCACGAGGGGACATGGTTTTAACATTGCTTAAGTTTTTAATTTTTAATTATAAAAGTCTTTAGCTCCCTGAGGCAGCTCTGTCCCTCAGGGAGCTGTTACTGCACTCATCTGTGCGCATGCACCCCTACCCCGGCAGCGCTGCAGCACATGGTTCACACTGGCTGGCCGTTAGTTGGCCAGCCAGCATGAAATCGCGGCCGAAGCCTGATTGTGGGTGGCGATCAGCTTCCCAACTGCTCCCAGGCCCGACTGCTGAGCCTGCCCGACCACTGGAAAATCCTGGCCCATGAATACTCATTAAAAAGGCAGGTCACCACAATCATGCCACTCCAGATCAAAAGGCCACACTGGTGACTAATTAGATTGGCATCGTTCATGATTGGATATAAGTGATGGGCACCTGGCAAACTGCACTTCACTCGTGACCTCGAGGTATGTTCGCCTATCTTTCATCGCACTGTGCTTGTGGCTGCACCGACTTCATGCCAGGATGCGCAGGCAAGCCCAGCGGGAACTCAAGGCAGAGTTTGAGCCAAGGCTTAACATTCCAGACCAGTGGGAAGGCTAGGGGAGGGTGGAAGGGACTAGAGGGAAAAGACTTGACTGGGGTTGTGGGGAACTGGGGAAGGGTGCTTACAGACACATAACTTGGGGTAAGACTGGGGAAGGTTGCACACAGACACATGACTGCAGGGGAAGATTGGGGAAAGGTGCACACAAAACATGACTGGGGTGGGGGGGTGCGGTGAAAATTAGTCGGGACCAGAAAGCATAGTCGGTCCTGTGGATCTGCACCACAATGTGCTTAAGGCATGTGTATCTTTGTACCGGTTCAGGGAGGGGGAGAGCCAGTCAGCCTTGTGTCAGGCATGTCCATCATGTTGTGCACAGAGTGTGGTCAGTCCCTTACACACGTCAGTCCTGGGGGTTTCTGGCTTCATACCTGGCCGCAGACAACACGGTCACAGTCAGGGGAGGCATCTGCAGCCAGTAGATAGAAAAGAGGTAATGTATGGGTGGGCACTTGTTGGACTCATTGGGGGGGTGCTCTGTAGGTCACAATGCAATAGGCCTCAAGATGGGGAGGGGTCAGGTCTACATGGGGCATCGGAACATCAACATCAAAGGTTTCAGGGGGTAGGACAGGGATATCCAAGACAATCACTATGTGATCAAGGATCAGAGGAAGGAGAGTGATTGGAGGGAGGAAAATCTGAAAATGATGCTCCTCCAGGATGATGGGAAGGATTTCCACAGTCACAGGGTGAGGGCTGAAGCTAGTCTGGTACTCGAACTTCAGCACAACTATTTTCCCAAGACAATTCAATGACACAATTGAAAAAGGAAGTGTGAAAAAAATTGCCAGGGGAGAACTCTCAGGGCTTGTGGGAGGAGTCGACCACTGCACTTGTGGGCCAGGTGAAGGGGCACCCTGATAAATTCCGATTTTCCTAAAGGAGAGGAACGGAGAGCTGAAAAATGTTAGGAGCAGTCAAATGTCAATTTAGGAAGCTTGGCATCTTCACTCTTACAGCGCATTCATGCAAGAGTATAATTCCGATTGGGCCCATTGTATGATTGCCTTGCAAAGATCCTTTGTCCCATTCATGGGAAATCCTGAGTATCAGAAGGAATCTGTAGACAAGGGGCCATGGACGAAAATGCAGATGCCTAGTGGCCATAAGACCTCTAAACCTTGCAGCTGGCAGGTTCTGATATGGGAACCCCCCTCACCCATCCCCAACAAATTCTCATTCCATCAGTGCAAGTAGGAATTGCAGTGTAAAACAAGGGGTACAGTTTGAGAGTGCCCTTCCTGAGGCTTCTAGCACCTGTCAGAATTCTTTCAGATCCAAGTCCCTGGTGTAGCATTTGTTGGGGTGGGGGAGGTGCGGGGGCAGAATGGTGGTGTTGGGGTTGAGGTAGTGATGCACTTCAGGTGCTCCTGAAAGCTGTAATAACGCTGCCAAGGGACTAAGTGCGGAAGTAATGGCTGGGATGAAAATAACCCATTGGCTCCACAATCACTCCCTAGTAAGTAACAGGAAGGTGACCTTTGGAGGCTTCTGCTCAGTCAGTTTCTGTTCAATGTTCCTGCAGAGATGAGCACGAGGGAAACATGGATGGGGCAGTCAACATTGCGTTCATCCTGGCAATGAGGAAACTGAAATAAAGGAGAAAAAGGGCCTGTCACCACCAGGCTGTGTAAAGGGAAGAGCCTCACCCCAATAAACAAGGACTTGTGGGGGCCCCCTGAACACCCAGAAGCTGAGGCTGGCAGAGCTATTGAGTGGAGGCATCTGGCAAGACCAAGGGTATAAAGAAGATGCTTCAAATACCTCCAGGTGAGTGAGTGACACTACCGTTGATGCTTTTGCATGTCTAGGAATATAGTGGTTCAAATCTGCCACATTCTCCAAGAGGAGTTGACACCGCAGGGACTGGGATGCTATCCATTGCCAGTGACTCTCAATTCATCAACAGGAAAGGGTTCCACCCTCTCAATGTGCAGCTGGTTTGCAACTATCAGCAGCAGATTCTGCAGATATGTGTGAGATACCCTGGAAGCTCCCGTGACTTGTGCATCTTGAGTCACTGCTGCTCTGAACTTCTTTGTGAGTGGCTCATTCCAGGGCTCCACTGGGAACCTCTGTGGGATTTCTCAAGCATCCACTCATAAATGCACCCTTTTTAGCAAGGTTCACAATTATGTACAGTTTTCTCTAGATGACACCAGCCAGGCTGTGAGAGCAGTGGGATTTGCTGCAATCTCCGGATTCCCACAGGTGCAGGGTGCCATTGAATGCACTCATGTGGCTTTAAGAGTTCCCTGGCAGTGGTCACTACAATTCATCAATAGGAAAGGCTTCCATTTTCTCAATGTGCAGCGGGTCTACAACCATCAGCAGCAGATTATAAAGTTCTGTGCGAGATACCCTGGAAACTCCCACGACTTCTACATCTTGAGTCACTCGTAGTTGCCACAGACCTTCAAGGGCCCTCAGGGCATCCAGGGTTGGTTCCTCGGTGACAAAGGCTGTCCCCAGTAGGTGTGGCTGATGACGCCCATCCAGTGGCCACAAAGTGCCTCAGAGGAGAAGCATAAAGCTGCTCATACTGCAACTGAGCAGACTATTGGGATCTTGAAGGTGAGTTTTCAATATCTGGTCACGTCAGGCAGAACCCTCCAGTACCCTCCCCAGAGGGTCTCCCACATCATTGTGGCTTGCTGTGCTCTACACAACCTGGTACTCCAAAGGGGAAGTCTTGCAGGATGGAGAGATGGAGGACTTGCACGTTTCCTCTGATGATGAGGATGTCGAGAGGACTGAGCTCAATGAGGGCAAGGAAGCTGAGGGTCCAGAGAAAGTGGCCATAGCATGGGCCAGATGAGGCAGGCATGCATGTGACATGCCAGGAGCCACCAGTTTCCAGGAGGATGATGATGAGTAGCTATTATGACCTTATTTCACCAGTGCCCTCCATGCTGGGTCCACTTCAACACCTCCATTGCAATCCTCCTCATCTCAATGCAGCTCTTCTTCAATCTCTGAATGAGTACTTACACTCTAGATTCACAATGTCTTCATCCTTGGAAGAAAAAGCAGCCTCCGGAGCATGTGGTCTTATAATGGGATAATTACTACTTCAGAGTGTTTTGTGGGCAGAGTAGAGATGGTGCAGCCTCTTCAAACATCTTGCCAACATTCCATTGCCTACAGCAGCCTACAAGAGGCAGGAGCAGCACTGCAATCCTCAGTGTGCTCGTGGCAGTTAACCTGCATTGTGACAAGGCACCTCAAAAGGTCAATCTTCACTCATATCACCTTCATGTGTGAGGTCTATTCTGATTCCGCACTGTGGTTTTTCTGTACAGCCAATCGTTCATGCAAGACAAGTGTTGATGCCTCAGAGTCACATACATCCTTAAGACACAGTCATCTTTAATTTTCAGTAACGGATTTGAGGCAGTTCAGCTCATCTCTTCAGGAGCAGCATAGTCTGATATCTGTCAGGCAGCCATGGACATGCCTCCATTTGGAGACTCCCATTTTCTCATGATGCCTAGCTGTGGTATTTGTGGTTGTGGTTGTGAAAATGCTGACACTCCATCTAGTCCTATCCACATAAAGAGCACACATCAGATATTTTGCAGCCTCACTATGATCCCATTTGAGTTCCCCACATTTTCATCCCTACAATCTGACATATGCACACAGAAACCAGGCACACCAATGCCATTGTAAATTGCACATAAGCATGTCGATTGACCATCTAAGAACTGGCAGACCTTCTGGCCCAGCGCTGCATCCTCCCATTTCCAAGTCAGGCATCTGGGGCCTCTGCACTCAACTGTCATGTTGAACATTGTTAACGATCCAGCAGGAAACGTAGGTTCCAGCATGTGTCAGCGAGGCTCATAGCTCTAAATTGTGGAGGTGGGAAGGTGGAGATTAATGGTGGGATGATGTTCAGATGTACATGTACAAGAGATGACGCTGCAGGCAGACGAGAGCACATAAAAGCTTTGAGTTTGGGCACATTTGTAAAAAACACTCAAGGCTGATGCAAAGTACATGGAGACCACTGATGAAAGCTCCAACTCCATGCGTGTCACCATTTAATCCTCAAGGATACACATAGAGCACTCTACAATGCAGAAGCATCAGGGGACTAAAGCAGCCTCCAGGTTCTTAACTCATGAGGCAATGCTTTATGCACCTCTGAAGCAGGTCTCAGAGTTGCCTTGGCCAACCTTAGAAGCTGATGCTTCACTCATGTTGGTACTGAGCAGAGAACGGCCAGACACTATAATGATGGTTCTACGCCCCATAGAACTGAGGCAGATGATGGGAATCTGGGAGGTGGTGGGGGAGGTAATCTGTAATACATAACTAACCATGGAGTATATACATATGAACATGTGAACTAGGAGCAGGGATAGGCCACTTGGCCCCTTGAGCCTGCTCCACCATTCAATAAGATTATGGTTGATCTGAATGTAACCTCAATCCCACATTCCTGCCTACCCCCCAATAACCTTTCACCCAGTTGTTAATCAGAATCTATCTAGCTCTGTCCTAAAAATATTCAAAGTCACAGCTTCCACCGCCTTTTGAGGAAGAGAGATCCAAAGACTCACAACCCTGTGAGAGAAAGAAATTCTCCTCATCTCTGTCTTAAATGAGTGACCCCTTATTTTTAAACACTGACCCCTAATTCTAGATTCTCTCACGAGAGGAAACATCCTCTCCACATCGTCCCTGCCAAGACCCCTCAGATCTTAAAGTCTTCAATTAAATTACCTCTTACTCTTCTAAATTCCAGTGGACACAAGCCTAACCTATTCAGCCTTTTCTCATAAGACAATCCACCCATTCCTGGTATTAGTCTAGTTAACCTTCTCTGAACTGCTTCTAATGCATTTACACCTTCCTTTAAATAAGGAGATCAGTACTGTGCACATTACTCCAGAAGTGGTCTCACGAGTGCCAATGAAGCATAAACTCCCTACTTTTATAATCAATTCCCCTCACAATAAATGATAAATCTATTAGCTTTCCTAATTACCTGCTGTACCTGTATACTAACCGTTTATGATTCATGCACTAGGATACCCAGATCCCTCTAAATCTCAGAGCTCTGCAATCTCTCACCGCTTAGATAATAAGCTTTTTTATTCTTCCTATCAAAATGTACGATTTCACATTTGCCCACATTATACTGCATTTGCCAGATCGTTGCCCACTTACTTAACCTAACCTATGTCACTTTTTAGCCTCCTTACGTCCTCTTCACAATTTACTTTCCTACCTATCTTTGTATTGTCAGCAAATTTAGCAACCATTCCTTTGGTCCCTTCACCCAAGTCATTTATATAAATTGTAAAATGCTGAGGCCCCAGCTCAGGCCACTGTGGGACTCCACTTGTCACATCCTGCCAATATGAAAAAGACCCATTAATGCATACTCTCTGCTTTCTGTTAGCTAGCCAATCTTCTATCCATGCCAATATATTACCCCCTACACCATGCGCTTTAATTTTCTGCAATAACCTTTGATGTGGCACTTTATCAAATGCCTTCTGGAAATCTAAGTACAGTACATCCACCAGTTCCCCTTTATCCACAACATATGAAACTTCCTCAAAGAACTCCAATAAGTTGGTTAAACACGATTTCCCTTTCACAAAACCATGTTGACTCTGCCTGATTATCTTGAGTTTATCCAAGTGCCCTGCTATAACATCTTTAATAATAGCTTCTAACATTTTCCCCATGACAGATGTTATGCTAATTGGCCAGTAGTTTCCTGCTTTCTGTTTTCCTCCCTTTTTGAATAAAGGAGTTACATTTGCTATTTTCCAATCTAATAGAAGCTTCCCCAAATCTAAGGAGTTTTGGAAAATTAAAACCAAAGCATTAACTACCTCACTAGCCACTTCTTTCAAGACCTTAGGGTGAAGTTCACCTGGACTTGGAAATTTGTCAGCCCGCAGCCCCAACAATTTGCCCAATACCACTTGTAATTGTACAAGTCATTGTAATTTTCCCGAGTTCCTCCCTCCCTTCCATTTCCTGATTTACAGCTATTTCCGGGATGTTACTTGTGTCCTCTATAGTGAAGACCGAAGCAAAATACCTGTTTAATTCATCTGCCATCTCTCTACTCTCCATAATTAATTCCCCAGACACATTCTCTATTGGACCAATGCTCACTTTGTTAACTCTTTTCTTATTCAAATATCGATAGAAACTCTTACTATTTGTCTTTATATTACTAGCTAGCTTTCTCCCATACTCTAATTTTTCCCTCATTAATCTTTTTGTCATTCTTTGCTGCTTTTATATTCTTTATAAAGTGGCTACAGGAGGATTTGGACAGAATTAGCGAGTGGGCAAGAACATGGCAGATGGAATATAATATGAGAAAATGTGAGGTTATCCACTTTGGTAGAAGAAACAGATGTGCAGAATATTTCCTAAATGGTAAGAGATTAGAAAGTGTAGGTGTACAAAGGGACCTGGGTGTCCTTGTCCTGAAGTCACTGAAAGCTAACATGCAGGTGCAGCAAGCTATTGGGAAGGCTAATGGAATGTTAGCCTTTATTGCAAAAGGATTTGAGTACAGGAGTAGCGAAGTCTTGCTTCAATTGTATAGAAGTTTAATTAGACCACAACTGGGGCAGAAATCTTTGCTCGGCAGACAGGCTTGCCTGACCCGCTTGGGCCTGAAATGATGTGCGCTAACATAGCCAAGTGTGGTGACATCAATGCACAGTCGCCCGATAGTTTAGTCAGTGGGCGCGTACTGGAGCCGGCAGCTCACCCGCCGACAATTAAAAGGCCTGTTAAGGCTATTAAATAATCGATTAACTTAAATTTTTCACAGGCGAAGAGGCCAAGCAGCCTTTGCATTTTTTTGGAAACCTCATCCACGGGTGGGATGAGGTGTCCAAAAATAAAATAAAAACTTTAATTTTTCATTAATAACATGTTGTTTCTCTTGTGACAGAGTCACACGGGGGGATAAGTTTCAGTACATTTTTAAAAATTTTTTTTTCTCATGTCCCTTCACGTCTCTGAGGCTGCGCCGTGCCTCAGGAAGATTATGCAGCGCTCACTCACGCGCAAGTGCAAAGTTCGTGCTCCGCCCGCTTGCCCTCCTCCCCCCATCGCACAGGCCGCGCTCAGTGCTGCTGCTCACGTTTCATGCTGGGCGGGCATTAATTGGCCTGCCACCGTGAAATTGTGGTCCAGTGCCAATCATGGGTGGTGGTCGGCTTCCCGCCCACCCCCGCCAAGCCCGCCCGCCAAGGGCAAAATTCCGCCCTGGAGTAGTGTGTGCAATATTAGTCCCCTTACTTCAGAAAGGATATTGTATTATTATAGAGGGAGCACAACGAAAGTTCCGGGGATGGCGGGACTGTCTTATGAAGAAAGATTTGGCAAACTGGGCCTGTATTCTCAAGAGTTTCGAAGAATGAGAGGTGATCTCATTGAAATCTACAAAATAGACAGAGTAGATGCAGGTAAGATGTTTCCCCTGGTTGGGAAGTCTAGAACCGGGGTCACAATTTCAAAATAAGCGAGAAGCCACTTAGGACCGAGATGAGAAAAATTTCTTTACTTAGAAGGATGTGAATCTTTGGAATTCTCTACCCTAGAGGGCTGTGGAAGCTCAGTCATTGAGTATGTTTAAGGTAGAGATTTATGGATTTCTGATTAACAATAATGTAAAGAGTTATGGGGATAGTGTGGGTAAAAGCTATTGAATTGTTTGATCAGCCATGAGCGCATTGAATGGGGGAGCAGGCTCAACAGGCTGAATGACCTTCTCCTACTCCTATGTTCTTATGTTGTTTCCAATCTTCTGACCTTCCACCTGTCTTGCATAATTATATGCTTTTTCTTTAAGTTTGATACTACCTTTAACTTTTTTAGTTTTTAGTCAACCACGGATGGTGGGCCCTCCCCTTGGAATTTTTCTTTCTTGTTGGAATGTAAGTATTCTGTGTTTTCTGAAATATCCCTTTAGATATTTCAGAACACTTTAGATAGCTCTGCTTTCATGTTCTCATAATTGCCCTTATTTAAGTTTAAAATACTAATTTTGGATGCATTTGTTTCTTCCTCAAAATGAATGTAAAATTCAATCATATTGTATTGCTGCTCCCTAGGGGTGCCTTTGCTATGAGGTTATAAATTAATTAATAAGTTGGTTAATACCAGGTCTAGCATAGCCTGCTCTCTGGTTGGCTCCAGCACATGCTGTTCTAAGAAACTATCCTGAAAACATTCTATGAACTCATCATGTACGCGACCTTTGCCCATCTGATTTTTCCAGTCTGTAGGAAGATTAAAATTCCCATGATTATATCTGTACCTTTCTGACAAGCTCCCATTATCTCTTCTTTTATATTCTGTCCTACTGCGTAGTTACAATTTGGGGGCTTATACATTACTCCCACAAGTGACTTGTTGCCTTTATCATTCCTCATCTCAATGCAAACCTCTTCTACACCCTGGTTTCCTGAACTTAGGTCATCTCTCTCTAATGTACTAATACCATCATTAATTAACAGAGCCACTGTCATGAAAGTATAATCATTTTCATAATATTATTGTGATTTTTTGTAAAGATAGGTTAATAGTGGGGTTTGGATTAGTTGTTCTGTGTGAGTGTCTGTGTTGGTGGGGGGGTGGTGATTAATTGAATTGCAGACAGCTAGTCTGGAGCTTTTGAATTATTGAAAGATAAGCTAGGCTTGAAATGCTAAATACATAAACATGGCTGAAGTTTTAGAATGTGGGGTGTGAAGAACATTTGCATTTTTAGATAAACCAGAGTAGTGAATTTCTAAGAGATGGTAAGGTGTTACACCTAGCCAAAAGAGGCTAAGCCATACACTAGTGTTTTTTTCCCCCAAATATTACTGATAGTATGAGTACTATGGAAGATTTATATTATGGAAAAAGTAAAGTTGCAAAGACTTATTGGGACAATGGAATTTACATTAAAATGGAGAAACCTGTATAGAAGAGATAAGGTTATGTGTAAGGGTAAGGCATTCTAAGATCTAACAAGTGTGAAAAGCCTCTAGCTCCTATGCATCAAGTTACTGTCTACAGGAACCAAAGCTAAGAAAACTCATTGTTAATACCCATTGTGTGCTTTGCCTGGATCTGTTGAAATCTATCTTGTTTTACTGTTGCCTTAATAGAGGTGTAACTAGGAGCCAGATTAATTAGGGGTTTAGGAGTTATTATAGTAGAAATTTGTAGACCTATGTATGTGCTTAAAATATTTTCTTCCAATAATAAATGTTTAATTTAGTTTTGTAAAACACCTCTAAGTCTTGGTGGGCTCATTACTACTGAATTCAAGCCACACATCTTGAAATACAAATTGTAACCAGTTGTGGCAGCTGTTTCAAGTTTGTCTCTGGGATTTGAGCAGCTCAGCATTTACCAACCATTGTGCCATAACAGCCACCCCTCCACCTTTTCCTAACTTCCTGTCCTTCCTAAATGTCACGTACCCTTCAATATTCAGGTCTAATCTATGTCATCCTGTAGCTATGTCTCTGTAATGTAATCCTGTGAATGCCTGATGGGCTTGTGACAGTGAGAATTTAGAGTGAAGAGAAGGTTGACTTACCCTAGCAGAGCAGGAGAGATCACTCATGGGATGGATGGGAGTCCGCTTCTGGATTCCATAAGTGCTGACCACCCTGGCTGCCTGCTCCCAAGCCAGAGTGGTAGGATTGATGGAGCTCCTTCTCCCATCACAGGGGTAAAGGACATCCTGGTGTGTCTCCACCTCATCTAGAAGAACCTCAAGTGCACTGTCCATAAACTTGGGGGCACTTGCCTTCTTTCTTTTTGGGCTATCACTCTCCTCGGCCTGTCCTGAGCTTCAGATAGTGGATCATATGTGTGGATGTAGTTTAAATATGGCGCCCATAAAGATAATCTGATGAGGTAATGGTGGGGCGCGCAAAACGCAGACTACCCCGCCATGATGTGCTTCATGTTCATGCATTTATAATGAGCTGAAAAGCAGATGATCTGGCATGAAACCTGCCATTCTGGCCGGTGGGAAATGCACCATCTTTCCCACCCATCACCGCACTTAGTCTCCGGAGTGGAAAATTACGCCCCAAATCTAGACCCTTCAGCGCAGTGCTGAGGGAGTGTGGCATTGTCCTCAGGTGAATATAAAAGATCCCATGTCACTGTTTAAACAGGATAGGGGCAGTTACCCCAGAAGACTATTTCCGGAAGTTAATGCCTCCCCCCCACCCGCCCCCCAGCCCCCCCAGCTCCACCCCCCCCCACTCCAGCTGGAGGTGAATTCTGAGGCATAGGGGGTGCCATTTAATTGGATGGGAGAGTGCAGGGTGGGGACCTTGCTGTCTCCTGCATTTCCACCAATTAAGTCCAGGATGAGAAGACTTCCTATACGGATACCACTTGAGGCCCTTTAGTGGGCAATTAGTGCGCAGTTAAGAGCCTCAGCTTGCCATCGCTGGAGGATTCACCATGTGGGAGGTGGTGGGGCGGGGTTGGAGACCACCATTCAAAGGTAGTTAGTGCCTGATCGAGGGACTGGGTATTGGGAAGGGAGCGCTTTCTGAGGGCCACCACCCTGCCCTTTCCTCCAAAACTCCTTCCCACCACCTGACGACCTCCCCCCAAACCACCCCCCCTAAACTCCCCACAGTTCCAATCCTGCTATTACTTACCTTTCTCATGGAATCCAGGATGATCCCTGGTGAATGTCCCAGTGTATTACTATATTACTGGCAACAGCTACTGCTCCCGGTGGCACTGCCAATAATGGAGAGCTGACAGTCTCTGATTGGCCGCTCTTAGTGGCAGGATTCCACCCTACTAGGCGAGGTGCAGTGATTAAATATCCCCCGTGGAGCTGAGAGCCCTAGGGGCAGGTTCCTGCTGCCAATTAGGGACTTAATTCCCTCGCAGCTTCATGAGAATGGGTTGGTGGGGGTGCCACTAGTTTTGTTGGTGGTCATGGTCTCCCACTCCCCTCATTAAATTCTGCCCAGAACTGTAAACTGGAACTGTATAAAACACTAGTTAGGCCACAGCTGGAGTACCGTGTACAGTTCTGGTTGCCCACCACTCCCCGCAGCCCCAATCCTACTTTCACTTACTGGAAAGATGTGATCACATTACTGAGGATACAGAGGAGGTTTACGAGGATGTTGCTAGGAATGGAAAATTTTAGCTATGAGGAAAGATTGGATAGTATGGGGTTGTTTCCTTGGAACAGAGGAGGCTGAAAGGAGCTTTAATTAAGATGCATATCGTTATGAGGGGCCCAGATATAGTAGATAGGAAGGATTCATTTCTCTTAGCAGAGAGGTCAATAACCAGGGGGAAAAGTTTTAAAGCAATTAGCAGAAAGAGTAGAGAGGACTTGAGGAGCAATTTTTTCACTCAGAGGCTGGTGGGGATCAGAGCTCACTTCTAGAAAGGGTGGTAAAAGCAGAAAACCTTACTGCACTTATAAAGTACTTGAAGTTCCAAAACCGACAGAGCTATGGACCAAGAGCTGGAAGGTGGGATTAGGCTCGGAAACTCTTTGTCGGCTAGTACAGACATGATAGGCCAAGTGGCCACCTTCTGTGCTGTAAATTTTTCTGCTTCTAAGGCCTTGCCAATATTTATCCCTCAATCAAAATCACTAAAACAGATCAGGCCAGATCTCCAATCAGCAACAATGCAGTTGGATTAGTGGGGACTGGGTAATTAGGTCGGGGTGGGGAGGCGAAGGGGGGTGGTTGGGTGTTTTGGGGGGTATGTGTTGGGCGGGGTGTTGGCCTGGTTGCACTGTTAATCACTAAGTTACACCAGAGATTAAACAGTATAAAGTTACACCAGAGATTAAACAGTATAACAATTCTAGGGTAAGTATCCAGGTAAGTAGTGTGTCTCTTGCCCTAGTCTCCGACACTGAGGTCAGTGTGAGAGAGATTTGTGGAGGGTCTGGGGCAGTGCAAATAAGCCCATCGGCAGTTTAAGCTTCCCAGGCAATTACAGCACCTGTAGACATGCTAGAACTTCTGATGGGTCCCAGCACGCACCACAAACTTGAGTGCAGTGTATCTCCTACACTCCAGATGCTGGAAGCTGTAGCCCATTATCTGCCCATTATCTGGTATTTCAGTATAAAAATTATTTAATGTCATTTCGTGGCAAAAAATAGGCACTACAAAAAGTTGTATAACGCTGTTAGTCAGAGTCCTTAATTGAGATAACTAGGGATGGGATTTTCCCATCCGTGCTCAGTGTGGTGGTGGGTGGGAAAAGCAGTGTTTTTCCTGCCGAGTGCAATGGCAGGTCTTCACGTTGTAATGCCTGCTCTCTTCCTCATTACTGATGCTAAAACTGGAACCACGTTGTATCACGGGCAGGCAGCCTCTGATTCGCCTGGCCCACCGTGACATCAGCTGTTCTTTCCTCTGGGCACCATAATTAAAGTACAGCTGCAATCAGCCTTCTTAATGTCTCCAGGCCAGGATAGGCCCATGGGAGAAATGGCTCCGAAAGACAAGAAGAGTGCGGCTCCCAAGTTCAGTGACACTCCACTGGGCTGCCTGCTGGATACTGTTGAGGCCTGCCGGGATGTCCTCTACCCCTGCAATGGCCAGAGGAGGTCCACCAATGCCACCACTCCGGCTTGGGAGGCAGTTAGCGCAAATGCGGCCAGAAAAGGCCTGCAATCCAGTGCAGAAAGAGGATGAACGATCTCATCTTTTCCTGCAAGGTAAGCCAATCACCTCATCGCCCTCAGCTCACACATTGACAAGCCCATCAGGACTTAGCAGGATGACACTCCACAGGGACCTCACACAGTGCCAACTGAAGGCACATCACCACTCACTCTCTCACACGCACCTTTGGATCTCCATCTGGCCACATGTCCTGTGTACATCGCATCCTCATCCCAGTCCACTGCTCCACTCACCACACACACAAGGCTGGCATCCTTTTCAACTGCCTTGGCATGTGTCCTGTTCACAATCTCTCCATCTGTCTTCATGCAGGACAAGCTTGCACAAAACAAGAGAGAGAGGTCCCAGACCAGGGGGTGAAATGACTGAAATTAAAGTCCTCACTCCATATGAGCAGCATGCCATCGCACTGGCCAGAAAGGACAGAGATCTTGCATGTGACGATGATGAGATGGGTGGTGCTAACCCAAATGAGGACCCTGCACCAGCTCATCCCTCAGACAACCATACTGTGAGTCCATTCTGTTATCCTCCAGTTGCTTGCCATCTTTAAGTAATCTCTACTTTCTTTCATAGATAGCCCTGGAAAGCGTCTGACGGCATCATCCAGCCCGGCCTTCACCTCCAGCCCTGAAGGCACTGTGGGGATAGAAGAAGAGGAGAGCATTGTTGAAGATCCATCACAGCACTCACCCACACCTTTCATTAGTGCAGAAACACATATTCGAAGGGGCCTAATTCTAGCCTCGAGGCCACAATCTGGTGAGCTTAGCACATAATCTGGTCTACAGCAGGTGGAGGCAGGGACATCTGAGGTAGCCAGCACTTTGAGGACTGCTGGAGGCCAGGATTCTGCTGAGTCCGCATCTGATGATGAGTTTCCAGACTGGGTCCTAAATCAGTTGGTGGAGCTTCAGTGACAGTCAGGGGAATATCGAGAAGGGATGTCAGCTGCTTTGCACAGATTTTAACGAACAATGGAGGTGTCCATCCACGTTCAACCTGAGGTGATAGTGCCGGCATGCCAAGGCACTGTGGCCAACACTGGTAGGCTGGTGACCGCCATGAAGACCTTGGTCCAGGACTTCAATTCTGCACTGTTGCGCGGGCTCAAATCCATCACTGTCGCCATTGGTGACATCCATCAGTGGCTACATGAGAGGGAGTCAGGGCAACTTGATCTCACTCTAGCTTACCCTCCTCCTCAAGGAGTCAGCCAGGGGCCCTCAGGTGCCCATAAGGGGGAGAACCAGCAGCTCGATGCCCCAGGGATATCCACCCATGTGGTCCAGGTGTATGCAGTCGATCCCAATCCCCTCTCCCTGTGACCCATTACCTCCAGCTCCACAGGCTAAGGAGGGTGCACCTGCCCCACAGCAGAAGACCCAAAGCAGGCCAGGGCTATCCAAGTCTCAGCCCTCCAGAGGATGCCCGCCAAAGTCATCACAGGCAGCAGGCTGCCTCCACCTCTGCAGTGGATGTCAGGGCTGCACCAAGACGTAGCAGTAGGTTTAGGAAAGTTAAGAAACATTAGGAGCATGACGGTGACACAGGTGTTACTCACATGTTATATACTTTGCACCAAAGTAAATAGAATGCCACCTTTTTCGCAATTTCTGTATATGTCTCCTCTTTATGATCAGCTGTGACACAATGGTCCCTACCGCCACTTATTGCAGGTGTTGAAACCAGATGCCTTGGGTCAATGTTGTTAGCTTCCACATCACCATAGTGTATGTGCACTCATATCATTTCCAACATTATGGATGCCTCACCCTTAATGTCAAGTCTGCTTGTGTAAGGAACCTCATTCACATGATGTGCTGCTTGATGTATTCTTCATTCTTGCCTGTTTGGATTGAGGCTAAGATGTTCAGCTGTCTCGTCTGCATTATTGTAAGCTGAAGGTGTTGTTTCCATCGAGACATGTGTAAATGCATGGAGAAGGAACATAGATTCTCACACTCCATTTACTCACTGTCACCTGGCAGGATTTCCAATCTATGAGACCTTACTCAGAGATTGTGTGGGGTCCTGTCCACCTTGCACGGATCCAGATCTCACAGTGCTCAATTGCTGAGCTCAGAGACAAATGTAAACACCTTTCCACATTTAAGTACCGGAGCTCTGACCCTTGAAGACACTTCATTTTGCTGGCGCTCAAGCCTCCAAACCTCTGCCTTTCTACCTCTGTACTTGTTTGCATTGCGGCTGCAAGGCTCTCATCACAATGTAGGGATGCAGGGCTGAGCCACACGTTTTGAGTAGCCTCCCCTCACCTATCCCTTCACTGAGGTCGTTGAAGATAAAATCAAATGATCATGTGGTGCGATCAAAGGAGCCTTGGAGAATGTTCTGGAAACACATATGGCAGCTTTTAACACTTCTGAGGGTATTGATGGGATGCAACTCAGAATGTAATGAATCTGATGAGTGCTCTTTATTATCAAACAAGCATTACCTTGACTGGTACAGGGTGTGTTGGCATTTTGCAGTTGGTAAAGTCCAAGGCTGTCCATGAGGGCACGCTGACTGTGTGAACTTTGTGATCCTCGGGTGGTTCGAATCCATGGAAATGTCAGGATGAATGCACGAGCATGTCCCTAACTGAGAGTAACAGATATCAATGTGATGGAGGAGAAGGGGGCATAAAGGACCAAATGATGTTAACATGGATGCGTAACATCCCCTGCTGTCTTGGCCCAAGTGTGACCTCTCAGTGATCCCATTTTGGCAGATAGATTTCCTTGACAGCTTTGTCAGAAGGAAGACATATGGCTACAAGTACACTGAGGATTGTGGAGCTGATCCTGCCTCTACCAGGCCTCCGTGGTGACTGCATTGCTGCAGAGACGCTACAAAAGGTGTGATGCCAGAATGCCCTCATTCAGTTTGGGCCTCCTCTCAGGGACACATGTTATCCAGCCTTCATCATCCTTCAAAGGGCCAGGACAATGGTTGGCAGAATGGTTGAGAGTTCACTCTCAGGTTGAAGTGCATGGTTCCAAGGATAGGGTGAGCAACACTGGTGTTCATGTGGGTCCATGTAAGAGGACACTTGTCCAAGAGGATGCAGACTAGTACTCATCATCATCCTCTTGGAATCAGGTGGCTATCAGGGCCTCACACACATGCCTGCCTCGTCTGACCTGTGCTATGGCCTCTTCCCCTGCAGCCTTGGCTTCCTTGAACTCTTCGCCCTCGTCTCTTTCAATGTCCTCATTGGAGGAGATGTGTAGACATGCAGCTCCTCCATGTCTGCACCTGTCCATTCCTCCTCCCCTTTGCAGTGCTAAGTTGTGCAATGTGCAGCAGACCATGATTATCCAGGAGACCCTCAGGGAAATGTACTGGAACGCTCCACCAGATCTGTTGAGGCATCACAACCACATCTTCAAGCTGCCAATGCACCACTTTATCAGTGTCTGGATAGTGAGATGAGCATCATTGTACCTTCTCTCTGCAGGGTTTTGCGGCTGCCGCATGGGCGTCGTCAGCCAGGTCCTTAGCAGATACCTTTTGTTACTGAGGAGCCAACCCTAGATTCTGTGACTGCGACTTGCTCAAGATGCATGAGTTGTGGCAGCATCCTGGGTATCTCGCACACACTTGCATTATTTGCTTCTTATGGTTGTTGATGAGCTGAACATTAAGCAAGTGGAACCCTTTACATGAGTGCAGTCATTTATTTCTTTTTAGATAACAACTAATTCCATTTTGAATGACTCAATTGAACCTGCCTTCACCACACTCTCAGGTAGTGCATTCCAGATCTTAACCACAAACTGCATGAAAAAGTTTTTTCTCAGGTCATTTTAGTTTCTTTTACCAATTACTTTAAATATATGTCCTTTCATTCTTTCAAAAGGATCAAGAATGAAAGGGCATAGATTTAAAGTAATTGGTAAAAGAAGCAGAAGTGACCTGAGGAAAAACTTTTTCACGCAGGTCGTGGTTAAGATATGGAATGCACCACCTGGGAGTGCAGTAAAGGCAGGTTCAACTGAAGCATTCAAAAGGGAATTAGATGTTATCTAAAAAGGAAGAATGCATAGGGTCATGGGGAGAAGGCAGGAGAATAGCACTAAGTGAATTACTCATTCAGAGAGCCGGTGCAGACACAATGGGCCAAATGGCCTCCTTCTGCACTGTAACAATTCTGTGACTCTGTTATTCTGTCAACAGCACCCTGCACCTGTGGGAATACAGCAAAGTCAGCAAAGCCCAGTGCCCTGGCCTGCTGGCTCTCTTGATCCCTGGCGAAGTACACGTAACTGTGGGCCTTCACAAAAAGGGTGTCTGTCACCTCATATATGCATTTGTGCATTGACGCTTGGGAGATCCTGCACAGGTCCCCAGTGAAGCTCTGGAAGGAGGCACTTGCGTAGAAGTTCAGTGCAGCGGTGACTTTCAGAGCCACTGGCAATGGATGGCCTCCCAGTCCCCATGGTGCCAGTCACTGGAGGATGTAGCAAATGTGAGTCACCAGATCCCTGGACATGCAGAGGTGTCAGTGACACTGTCTCTCACTCATCTGTAGGTAAGATTTGTGCGGTCTGTAGAACCTTGGTCTTGAGAGCTGCCCAGTCCCCACGTTTCTGTTAGTCTCATACTCTGTCCCTGCTGCCCTTTGCTCTTGAGGGGTTAGCTCCTCTCTCTGGCAAGCCTGGTGCCACAATTGCAATCATCTCCACGTTCTCTCGTGCCTGTGTGTGAAAATGCAGGCAGCAACAAATCCAGTCTCCATCTTCCTAAAGTTTCCCTCTCTGCAGCATCAATGAGAAAAAAAAAAACGTGTCAGCATGAGCCTCCAAAGCTCCAATGTCTGCATAGTTCTAATGTGTGACAGTGGGTTCAAGGGCTTGCATCCAGTGATGGTATCTATCTGGCACTGAAATCCTGGCCAGCGTGAGGAATGTTTGATTGTACACCTCCACCCACCAACACCACCGCCCCACCTCCCCACCCACCGACATGAACGGCTACGATGCGATTGGTTTGGCAAGGCGCTGGGATCCTCCACCACTGCACTGTCATACTACATTCTCTCTAATCCTCATAAGGTCTAATATACATTGAGGAACTGTGATTATTGGAGGTGGCTCTGAGTCTTCTCATACGTGAGCCTGCTGGTGCCGAGACGGTGAACTTCTGCTTTAAAGATGCATCTGGAGCTTGCACAGTTACCTAATTGGTCTAGACCTCATTATCGCTGTGGGAAATTGGCACTCTAACAACGAAGGATTTCCGCAAGGGGTTCTATTACTGCCATGGCTAGTCATTAATCTCAAGTTAATTTCCTTCATTGCTTCACTCTACTGATTCCCTGCATTATTATTGAAAGGCTCCTAATCTGTCTCAGGTGTGCATCCATCCTCATTAAGCAATACACAATTCAGTTGGGTACCACTTCAATCGGCCATGCAGTGGAATGTACCACTCTTCCAAACAGCCCTCAAAGCCCTCACCAGCTGAGCTGTTCCTCAGATTAATTTTGTGCTGTGCTATTCCTTTAGGTTGCAAGGTGGTGGTGCTAAGGATTCATTACCAGGCTAGCTTGGACCTCCCTTGTGTGAGTGGGATCATCACCTCCATCATCGTGGGGGTGCATTATGTGCAGGTTTCCCTTCCTCCAAGGAGTCTCAAGCCTTCCTCCAAAGCTTTATGCTATTTTGTGTGTGGAGGATAGCCCTGTGCAACCCCCTAGATGCATTGAGGCAGAGGTGGCTAAGCCCCTTCTTGAGCTCTATTGAACAGTGATCTTCGGAGCCTTCCCCACCCCCAGCCAACCGGAGCCCATTATTGAGCCAGAAAGCTGTCAGACTGAGGTGCCCTTTACAATGACCACACCCTGCACACAACTTTCTAGGCATGAGTGGCATTTTACTTACATGCCCTTCCCAGGACTATGACTGAGGCAGTCCTTGCCAGGTCAGCTGTGTAAAGTTAAGCACCTCGTCACTCTGCCATCTTCCAATTCTGGCCCCAGCTCACTTATGACTCTTTCTGAGGCACTGTTCCCCATTCTGGCCCAGAGGCAGCTTCCAACCTTCACCCACTAGTCATGTGTCAGGGTGTATCATTTGCCACTTTCGCCCCCTTCCCTGCGGAGGCCTTGTCGTGTCGCCCCTTCCACAGCTCCCTGGCCTTGCCGCTGGTCTGGTAGATAGAGCCTTGCCTGTGATACCAACTTGAGAATGATGAGGTTCCGACTGTGAATCCTGGCGCTGAGTTGAGATGCCGCGAGCGCAGTGCGGTGAGGCAAATAGGCGAAAGGTAGATGAACAAACCTTGAAGTCAAGAGCAAAGTGCTGGTTGCCAGGTGCATGTCTTTTGTATACTGTTGTGAAACATGTTGGTCTAATTAGAAGCTGATGCGGTCTCTTGATCCAGCGTGGGGGTGATGATACTGGCAAGCAGGCTTTATAACGAGTATTCATCACATTTAAATGTATTCAAATGGCCTTCCCAACATTGTGTGGCAGGAAATGCACTCTGCCAGGGGAAAATAGGACCCTGTTTTCCTGCCAATGTAAAACAAATTTTTAGGCTCCCGCGGTATTTTCTACTCCTGCCTGCCAGACACCCGCTGTGGGCTGGAGTGGAAAATCCCGGCCTAGGTTTTATATTTTGTTGTGAATTTTGTGTGCATCACTTGGGATGTTGTGGGGAAAGGAATGCTTTCCTATTGAAATGCTCTGTCAGTATTCTAACACTCTCACGTCAGGTATAGCATAGACAGCTGTAAAGCAAAGCTTCCTCTGTCCAATAATATGTTTTAACCCCAGCATCACAAGAGCACTCGGAACAACTGCAGAATTATCTATTTTTTGGCGCTCAACACTTTATACTCTGAACTTTTAAGGCTGTTTCACATGGAATCTTTGAGCTGGCAGAAAGAAAGGCATGAAGTCACACTTAGTTGCGCCCTTTTCGGTGCTGAAACAGGAGGTACATAGCACAATTTAGGAGTCAATCTCTCGTGCCTGAACATTGTTAGAAACATCTATGATGCCACATTAGTTTGGGTCTCTGTTAGTATAAAACAACTTGAAGAAATTGAAAAACAAGTGCACCTGCCAGAATATGCGGATAAGGTGTTTAACAGCTGGTTTAAGATCTAGTCAGGAAATTGTTTTTTTGTAAAAATACATTCTTTAGTGTATACTTAAGAGGAGATGGAACACCACAGTGCTCCTGCCAGTCTCCTTCTAGCCGCCTTCTGATTGCCCCACCTCTGCCCTGGCCTACTCAGGCTGCTGGCCCTGCAGTAGCCTGATATTCATCTTAGTTCCATGCTAGGCAGCCACAGCTTGTTTGCCTTATTAAGATGATGCCTGAGGCCCAATATTGAGCTGATCTTGGGCCCACCTGCTCCAGTACAGGGATGCCATCACTAGACTCCAGTTAACCTATGAGAATTAGGATCCCAGCGACTTTAGTCAACTGTTAGGAAGCGTCCATTAAACTCCAAAATATCTGGGGTCTGGGCGATTGTCTGGGAGGTAAATAGCTGTCGCTTTACCTGTGATCCCTATCGATTTCTGCTGGACAATTGAAAGAAAGAAACCAAATGTGCAAAATTCTACCCCAAAGAGTCTTGCTGATGCTCTGGGCTCAAGAGCCAGAGATGAACACATTAAACCAAGGGACCGGTTCCCCTGGCATTCACATTTTAACATAATATCCTGAACTTAAAAATAAAGTCATTCAATTTAATTAGAAATGTTAAGTAAAATTGCCTCTCTTGTGGCTGGTGTCCAATCTGGACACTAATGAGCCCATCTTTCAATTAAATTTAGCATATGTGTCTCTTTTATTGTATTAGAATATCAAAGTTTTATTAAAAGTTATATTTAACATTATTTGCATAATTTCATATCAGCTCATATTTAAAAGGCTTTGATTGAATAAGCAGTACAGATGCCAGAATGAAGACTATTACACTCTATGGAATCTCAGTGCTAATAGGACTGAACTGACTTGCATTGTAGTAATGGCACACTCAAAGACCTACATTAATAATTCGGTGTAAATTTCAATACAGCTCATTGTCAGGATAGCAATCTGTCTCATCCATAGTAGTCATTAATATCATTATTTAAACACAAATGTACAAGATAATAATTACGTTAAGGGTTTCCTTTTTAAATGTGATGCCGATAATGGAACTCTCACTTCAAGTATATTCTGCTGTTGTGACTGAAGTATGCTTCTTTGCATAATTATGATCAAATTACAACCACATTTGGGGGTTGGTTCGCTCAGTTGGCTAGATGGCTAGCGTGCGATGTAGAATTATGCCAACAATGGGGATTTAATCCCCTTACCAGCTATGGTTATTCTTGGAGGCCTGTCTCCTATTGCCCCCATGCTTGTGAGCTGATGCTCCTCAAGCTATATGTATAAAGCCAATGGTCTTTCTCTAATGGAGAGATGCCTTTGTGGACTATGGCTAATTACCTTACCTTACAATCAGTTTTTTTACATTTTTATGAATTTGTTAAAGGTTTGTGTTCTTCATTTTCTTTGTTGAAAATAGGTGACAATTAACAGTGCAGTCAGATAAAACCATATTAAGGGAAAAGCATCACTACTGGAATCCTCAGAATACTGAAAGGACTTCTCTCTAAATGTACAAATAATTACAGAAAAACATAAAACTATGAGCAGAACCTCAAGGACCTCATTATCAGATACATGTGCAGTGAGGCAATGAAAAACTTCAAGTAAATTGCACCAAATGTTATGATCCCAGCTGATGTTATTACTGGACAAGCCAGATCTCAGCGTGGAACACAGCTTGATAGGTCCTAACTTTTATTTTTTGTTTAGATACACGGAGAGTGGCTACTGAACAGAGTCACAGGAGTCAGCTGAACTTTTTATAAAAGAATAAAACATTCATTAAACAAGAAAGAATGAACTATATTACAATACTCATTCACCCATAGCTACAGCTTTTTAGATACATACAGATTTGTAAGGATAACACATGTTTAAAAAAAAGCTATCTTATACTCGAATGTTCTCAGTAAGTACACAATCTATGTAAACCAATAGGTGACCTGTGGTCAGGCACACCACACTCTGAAACCAAGTGACAGATGTCACCCCAGACACCCCGCATGCTTGTCATACCATGAGAGAACCAATCTCACTGAACTCCGTCTGTCACATTAGGGTTTCCAATCTCCACTCTCGAAGAACTTGCTTTGGAATCTTCTCCCAAATGACGCTTGCTCTCACACCTTCCACAGGGGTCCACCTCCAGGGTTTCAAACTCTCCTTCCTCTACCCTGGATCACCATGTGTATTCAAGCTTTCTTCCATGCACTCTCTCTCAGCCGTGTCAAGAGAACACCACTGCTTCAGATGCCCATAGTAAAGAGTTACAGACCTTCAGCTGTTCCCTTGGATATTCTGGCTTCTCGCCCACCTATATTGCTTTAAATCTGCATCCTGCAGCTTTCTCCCTTTAAGCTTGAAGCCTTTCTCTCTGCTCCTTACTTTTACTTCCACAGAACAAGGTTTTTTTTTCCAGATTCCTTTCCCTGTCCTTTGACTAGGCTGTCCTCTTGGGACCTTTCCTGTTCCACTCCCCTGGATTTGAGGACTTTCCTCTTTAGTTTCTGGAACCTGTTCCTGCGGTTTCCTCTCCTATGTCTGGCTTTTCCTAACAGCTGGCTTCAACTTTAGTTTGGGACTTCCTATCTGTCCCTCTACTATCCAGCCCCTCTGGAATCCTGACTTCAACTGAACTGAAGCTGCTTTTCTAGCTTTCTCTGTCTCTGTGGATCCCACTCTCTACACATTTTCTTTTTACCTTGTTTGTTTTAACTTCCCTAAACCACCACCCACCTTGATAACATAGCTCTCCACTTAAAGGGTCATAAAGCTCTTAGAATACAGACACACAAACAAAGCCTTAGGCCTGGTATCTCCACTCTAAAATGAAACTAGATCACAGTTTCACCTTTTTAACCCATAAATAGATAAACATACATTAAACTTAAACTTAAAGATATACCTTATTCCAAACACACCCACATACACATATAATTTACGTAAACTATCTCAATTTCCTAACTAGAACTACATAGAATCTACAGCACAGAAATAGTCTAATCAGCCCTACTAATCTGTCAGTGTTAATGCTCCATGTGAGCCAATCTCAGTCGTTCTTGTTTGCAGAATCTTTCAGACTTTTTCTAAAGTTACTGGATGCCATTTTGGAAGGTCACTGGTGAGATGAAATGAGAATCGTGATTTTAAAGGCCACTAAAGGAAGATAAAATGAAATGAACTGTTAATGATTTATACCTGAAACACTTCAATAATATTGTAAAATATATTGTTCCAATCGGGGGAGGGGTTGAATGGCTCTCCTCTTTCTCCACTTTTTGTTTGACCGCAACAGATTTTTTTGAAAAGGGCATACTTGCCAATTCAGTGAGTATCAACTGTTTATGTGCCGAGACTATAAAAGGCATAAACAGACAGACTTCCTTGAGTTTTTTTTAAAAAAGTAAAGAGAATAATATTTATTGTACTTAACCTGGTCTAAATAAAATACTAAAAGAAAACACTTCAACTTTCATGCACACACACATTTGAAGTTCACACACACAAAGAGGTAACAGATGGGAGGATAGATTAGGTGATACTATAAAGTCCATTAAAGATTAAAATGATATGGTTCTCATAGTCTGATGACTTGGGTGGATCCAGGCTGGGCTCGGTCATCCTGTTGGTTTCTGTGTCAAGATGGTTTAAAAATGGAGATGGACAATTAATCTGTTTTTCTTGAGACAGCAGCTGCTGGGTCGAGTTCATTAAAAAGATCTTTTCCTGCAGCACCTGGTAGTCAAAACCAGCACACAGGGTTCAAAACTTGCATGTTGGGTGGAGAGCGAGGGAACTGGGTCTTGCTTCTTTAGCATATCATTTGTTTGTGCTGGCCTGCAGAGGAAACAAGTGTTTAAACACACAGAGAGTTAGTTGGCTTGCCACATTGCCTTCTCTCGCCAACTGACTAGTTACCCCAAATATGGTTGTGATATAATGGATTCCATGTGCTTGGCTTACATGATTAGATGATGTCTGGACAAATTCCTTTCACAGTCAGCGCCCCATTGTTCAAGTGATTAATTCTAATGGTTTGTTTCCACCCAGTTGAGTGCCGAGGTGATAATCTGGATGCTTTGCTAATGGGATAGAAGATGGCCAATGATTCATAATCCTTCAAGCAATTCTTTCTGGGGAGGCTTTGCAGACAGGTTGTTTCCATTTCAATGTCTCTGGAATGTAGCAAGTGCAGTAATGCAAGTGTTTGATCATCTTTGACTGTGTTTTCAAGTCATTGGAATGTGGCTTTAGTCTTTTTAAAAGTGGTTTCCAGGCAGGAAGTTCATGAAGTGATTTTTTTTTAATCAGGCAAGGCTTCATAATAATATATCAACAACTGAAACACATTCCCACTCCTTAAATTTCACAAGTTTCACATTCCAGAGATTAATTATACAGATTATAGTAAAAGGGACTGAACTCATGGTATTTTGGAAATGCACACCTCCAAGCTCTCTGACTACAAATGGACTTCTCTCAGATTTCACTGTCATGATTCATCTAGAAAATTAAATTTAACATTTTATTCTTGTCAAGGGAAAGTGTTTTCACCCTAAACCAGATTAATATGTTTCATTTTAACTGTTCTTTCTGTTGATCAGTTTAATAAGCAAATAGTGATAAAACTAAGTGAATGGCCCACAGTGGCCTTCGAATCACACATGACATGGATCATCAAGAACATTGGCAATGGTTGTCATTCAAACCACTTTATTATTTCCTTTGTATTCGCCTATTCACCTCAGCTGTGCATCTTATTCTTCACCAGCTTTGATCAAACATAGACACAGAAACATAGGGCAACATTTTCACCCCGTCGGGGGTCAAGTGCAGGAGTGGGCATGAGCGCTTCTGATCGGTGCTCCCGATTGGGGGCGCACCGCCATTTTACGTGGGTGGGCCAATTCAGGCTCCCGGCCTGCCCGCCAACATTAAGGTTAGACGGGCAGGTCCACTAATGAGTTCAATTGGTTTTTTAATGGCCTTAGTAGGCCGTGACAGGTCAGCAGTCGTGCATCCGATACGGATACGTGCCCGCTGAACTGACAACCTAAATGACGCGGGGTGAAGTCAGGACACACGCCTGACATCACCCTGCGTCATTTTACGTGTTGGTGATCGTCCCCCACCACCCCCCCCCCACCCTGCTCATTGACTGGAAGAAGTTGACCATAGAAAATAGGAGCAGGAGTAGGCCATTTGGCCCTTCGAGCCTGCACTGCCATTCGATATGATCATGGTTGATCTTCTATCTCAACGCCATACTCCTGCTCTCTCATAATACCGCTTGACTCATTTAGTGTCTAGAAATCTATTTCCTTCTTAAGTATATTCGGTGACTTGGTCTCCACAGCCTTCTGTGGTAGAGAATTCCAAAGGTTCACCACCTTCTGAGTGAAGAAATTTCTCCTCATCTCAGTCCCAAATGGCCTACCCCATATCCTGAGACTGTGATCACTTGTTCTAGAGCCCCCAGGTTCATCCCTGCATCCAGCCTGCCCAGCCCTGTCAGAGCTTCACACGTTTCAGTGAGATCCCCTCTCATTCTTCTAAACTCCAGTAAATACAGGCCTAGTTGACCCAATCTCTCCTCATTCAACAATCCTGCCTACCAGGAATTAGTCTTGTAAACCTTCGCTGCGCTTCCTCTATGGCAAGTATACCCTTTCTTAGGTAAGGAGACCAAAACTGCACACAATACTCCAGGTGTGGTCTCACCAAGGCCTTGTACAGCTGCAGTAAGACATCCTTGCTCTTGTACTCAAATCTTCTTGCAGTGAAGGCCACATATCATTGCCTTCCTAACTGCTTGCTGCACCTGCATGCTTGTTTTCAGTGACTGATGCACAAGGACAACCAGGTCCCTTTGTGCATCAACATTTCCCAATCTATCACCGTTTAAATAACACTCTGCCATTCTTTTTTCCCTACCAAAGTGGATAACTTCACACTTATCCACATTATACTGCATCTGCCAAGTATTCACCCACTCACTCAACTTGCCTAAATCACCTTGAAGCCTCTGTACATCCTCCTCACCTCTCACATTCCAACCTAGTTTTGTGTTGTCAGAAAACTTGGAAATATTACGCTTGGTTCCCTCATCCAAATCATTGACATATATTGTGAATAGTCAGGGCCCAAGCACTGATTCCTGCGGTACCCCACTAGTCACCACCTGCTACTCTGAAAAAGACCCATTTATTCCTACTCTTTGTTTCCTGTCTGCTAACCAATTCTCAATCTATGGAATTATATTACCCCCAATCCCATGTGCTTTAATTTTGCACACTATACTCTTATGTGGGACTTTATCAGAAGCTTTCTGAAAATCCAAACACACCACATCAACTGGCTTTCCCTTATTTATTCTGTTAGTTACATCCTGAAACATGACTTCCCTTTCATAAATCCATGTTGATATTTTCTAAGTGTCCTGTTATCACACTCTAGCATTTTCTCTACAACTGATGTTAGGCTATAGGTCTGTAGTTCCCTGTTTTCTCCCTCCCTCCTTTCTTAAATAGTTGGGTTACATTTGCCATCCTCCAATCTGCCGGGACTTTTCCAGAATCTATTAGAATTTTGGAAGATGACAACCAACGCATCCACTATTTCCATGGACACCTCCTTTAGAACCCTGGGATGTAGATTATCAGGCCCTGGGGATTTATTGGCTTTCAGTTCCATTAAAATCTCCAGCACTTTTTTTTTTACTAATACTAATTTCTTTCAATTTCTCCTTCTCACTAGACCGTTGGTTCCCTAGTATTTCTGGGAAGTTACGTGTGTCTTCTTATGTGAAGGCAGGACTAAAGTAGTTGTTTAATTGCACTGCCGTTTCCTTGTTCTCTATTATAAATTCTTCCGTTGCAGACTGTAAGGGACCTACATTTGTTTTCACTAATCTTTTTCTTTTTACATACTTCTAGAAGCTTTTACAGTCCACTTTTATATTCCTTGCAAGTTTACTCTCATGCTCTTGATCAACCATTTGGTCCTCCTTTGCTGAATTTTAAACTGTTCCCAATCCTCGATCTTGCTACTTTTTCTAGCAACTTTATATGACTCCTCTTTGGATCCACTGCTATCCTTAATTTCTTTTGTTAGCCATGGTTGGGCCACTTTTGCACCAGAAAGGAATGTACAACTGTTGCAATGCCTGCATTTGTTCCTTCGATATTAACCTTTCCCTATCCACCATCATGCCTTTTAATGAAGTTCCCCAATCTGTCATAGCCAACTCATCCCTCATGCCTTCGTACTTTCCTTCGTTTAGATTTAGGACCCTAGTATTGGATTGGACTACTTCACTTTCCATCCTAATGAAGAATTCTATCATGTTATGGTCAGACTTCCCTAAGAGACACTGCGCAACAAGATTATTAATCCTTCTCATTGCACAATACCAAATCTAGGATAACCTGTTCTTTAATTGGTTCCTCGACATCTTGGTCTAAAAAAATCTTGTACACACTCCAGGAATTCATCTGCCACAGTATTATTGCTAATTTGGTTTGTGCAGTCTATATGTAGATTAAAGTCACCCATGATTACTGTAGCACCCTTGTTAATGCCATTCCCTACTTTACCACTACTGTTTGGAGGCCCATAGACAACTCCAATTAATGTTTTCCACCTCTTGTTGCTTCTTAGCTTCACCCAGACTGATTGTACATCTTGATTTTCTGAGCCAATATCCTTCCTCACTATTGCACTGATGTCATCCTTTACTAACAACGCCACCCCACCTCCATTTCCTTTTTCCCTGTCCTTCCTAAATATCAAATATTCTCGGGTATTTAGTTTCCAGCCTTGGTCACCCTGCAGCCATGTCTTGGTAATCACGATAATATCGTACCTGTTTACATCCATTTGCGCTGTTAATTTGTTTACCTTCTTGCAAATGCTCCATGCATTTAAATACAGTGCCTTTAGACTTGTCTTTTTAACATTTTTACATTTTTTGTATTATGGCTCTATTTGCTGCTAGCCCTTGTTTCCTCTGCCTTCCACTTTTGCTTTTTACTTTTCTATCTTTCATTTTGATCTTTGTTTCCCTCTGTTGTGTCTTTCTCCCAGGTTCCCATCCCCCTGCCAATCTAGTTTAGACCCTCCCCCACAGTACTAGTAAATACCCCTGCGAGGATATTGGTCCCAGTCCTGCTGGGGTGCAACCTGTCCAGCTTGTACAGATCCCACCTTCCCCAGAATTGCTCCAAATGCCTCAGGAATCTAAATCCCTCCCTCCTACACCGCTTCTCTGAATAGCCTTGCATTCATCTGGTCTATTCTCCTATTCCTGGTCTTGCTCGCACATGGCACTGGAAGTATTCCTGAGATTACTAGCTTTGAGGTCCTGCTTTTTAATTTATTTCCTAACTCCCTATATTCTGCTTGCAGGACCTCATTCCTCTTTTTACCTATATCATTGGTATCGATATGGACCACGACCTCTAGCTATTCAGTCTCTCCCATCAGAATGTCCTGCAGCTGCTCGTGACATCCTTGACCCTGGCACCAGGGAGGCAATATACCATCCTGGTATTATGTTTGAGGCTTCAGAAACATCTATCTGTTTCCCTTATGGTAGATTCCCTTATCACTATTGCTCTCCAACTCTTTCTTCTCCCCATACTGTGCAGCTGAGCCACTCGTGGTGCCACGGCCTGGATCTTGTTGCATTCCCCTGAGAAACCATCTCCCCCGACAGTATTTAAATGGAAAACCTGTTAAAGAGGGAGCTGGACCCAGGGGATTCCTGCACTACCTGCCTAGTGCTTTTACTCTGTCTGGCGGTCACCCATTCCTTTTCTGCCTGTGCACTCTTTACCTGCGGTATGACCACCGCACTATACACACTATTCTGTGAAGATCTCATTGCGGATGCTCCACAGTGACTCTGGCTGCAGCTCAGCTCTGAAATGTGGTTCTCAAGTAGCTGCAGCTGGAGGCACTTCCTGCACACGTGGTCGTCCTGGACACTGGAAGTGTCTCCGACTCCCCACATTGCATTGGAGGAGCGTTCCACTTGGCCAACCTGCCCTGCCACTACTTACCCTTAAATTACTCCCTTTCCTTTTACTTCCTCTAGCTTAAAGAACATAAATATATACCAGGGACCTTACTTTACTTCTTATACTTTAAAAACTACTTAATCTAAACTGAAGACTAATTTTTACTTTAAAGCCTGGACAGTAGAAATACTCACCAGTTCTTACTTACCAAGGCCACTGCTCCTATTGCGCTGGCTCCTGGTCCTGCTCAATGAAATTATGTTTCCCCTGTGATGTCACTTGTGGATGTTTTCAAAAATCACCCCTCTCACGTAGATTTTCAGCTCCTGGTCTCCTTGAGGGTGAAGAAGACAGAGAATAAAAAAGAAAAGAGCACCTCCCTCCCCTCCACACTGAACTCCCTTCTCACCAAACTCGAAGTGATTCCAGTCTAAGGCAGTGAAGTTCCTTTAAAATTTAAATCTCAGTATCAGTGAAACAGCCTTTTCTTCATGGTTTCTGGCCCATTGCACCAAAGTTGCAGGATGCCTGGAATGGTGACTGCTTTGCTTCTTTTATGGGTCAAACGTTTATTACTGTGATAATCCCAGCTCTGCTGTAATGGTTTCACTAAAATTCTTAAATAGTGTATATCAAAGGCTGCTTAGAGGAAACCAGGATTTCCATATTTGTATATCATTAGTCTTGCATGTATAATTCCTCTGATAAAGGCTTTAATGAAAGACACCTTGTTCCAAATATGAAATTTGTAAGATTGTTATGTTTTAGGACTGTCATTTTAAGTTAGCTAAAATGGAGGAATGGAGGGGGTCTTGTGGCTTGTGCTGAATTCTGCCTGATAACAAATTTGGATAACTTGGTTGTTAAAGGTTAAACCTCAACCTTTTTCTTCAGCACTACTGACTCACTCTATCTCAAAGCTGTCCTGGTCTGCAGTTCCTTAACATCCTTTGCCTCTCACTAACACTTTAAGAAAAAAACTTTTTTTCTTCCTTTCAGATTTCAAGAATCACAAGTTTCAACAACTCAGGGATTTCAATGCCCCTTTGGATTCTTCCTTCCCTGACATCATTACTCCATACAACCTTGAAGCCGTCCATGAGCCTTCCCGTCCCGGACCTAATAAAGGAAGAGCTGGCGCCAAGGCAGCGGGGTCACCAGCTGGCACCTCCCGCCAAATCAAATGCCCACACTCATCCAAACTCACCTTGGGCATTAAATTCCTCCCATAAAGTGCAAATTGCATAATTTCTCTCACAGTAAGGCAAAGCAGTCAAATCTCCTGGTTTGTATAGTAAAGTTAAAAAAAACATACGCAGCAGTATAAAGCACAAGATGCATTTTATTAAGGTCTCATGAAGTGAAATTATAATTTTAAGTGATACAGATTTTTCTGCAAAACTGCTTGGAAGAGACCTTTTTAATTATTATCGCTATGTATTTTTCCTTGGTAGTATTGTAGTTGAATTAGTTGGTTGTGTATATGACTAGGTATGGAAAGAGGACCAAGAGAGATCTGTTGAAAAAAACTGATCCTGTCCCAGCCACTGCTCTTGTTTCTCCTCGTCACTGGAGTTGTCACTATCTTCAACGTTGCTAGAAATCATTGTACCCAGAACAACGCTCTCATCTGCTTTTCTTTCTGATATTGATTCTTTCTTCTTCTCTTCCACTAATTTATTGAAACATAGTGTGCAGACCCTTAAAGGCTTCGAAGACAGCTTAGGCATGAGAAATTTGTGCTTTGAACAAGAATGACATACCACGAAGCCACACTTCCGACAGTGATGTCTACGGATTAATGCATTGAACTTCCTTTGAGTGCATCGCATGCAGATTTCAGTCATCTTATCTGGTATCCAAGGAGCTGCATGTTCAGTAGATGCTTTCCTTCCTGTCTTTTCCAACAGTTGTTTGACACAGTTGTTAAGATGCTTCATCCAGTCCTCTTTTTCAAGAGGGGTTGCAGCACACACGATGAATGATTTTCGTGAGGTTTTTATCATCCATTGATTTTTCAGACTGTCATTATCTGCAAGATCTTCAACACTGATATCCTCCAGTGGGATTATCTGTTGATTGGTGTACTTCTTCTTGAGGATGATAACAGTTCCATATACCAGGATGTCATTGAACAGGAAAAACATTCGGGGCTTTGGCTTCTTGCGACAAACTTTTGTCAATAATCCTTCACCCACAAGTACTCGCCCTTGCAGGGCCAGAGGTTGACCAACTGCTCTGAAGCAATTTTCAACTGCAACAATTCGTTGCGCATTAATCTCTGTGTTTATAAGGCGGTCCACCATCCTATTCACAGGTCCTTCTGCAAAGCCTATTCCTATTGGTTAAGAAGGGGAGAAATAAAAAGCTATAAGTGACTTATTTCTTAATTAGTTTTGCAGATTTTATAGATAAGGTGCTGCACTGCAATATGATGACAAAAAGGCTGAACATTTATCCAGTAAATATTTTGATTACAAGAAGGCTCTAAAGAATTTATATCCTTTTCTCATAAAAGAAGTGAAAAAATATCTTTAAATCCTTAAAGATCTCACCCTCCCCTATAGCCCTCCTGGTCACATACCATTCTTTGTGTGGCATCAGTGAGGAGATGTAAAGATTACTGAGTTATAGTTTACTGTTCCTCTTTGTCAGACCTTGAGGAGCCAACTGGTTCTTTAATAGTTTTTGTCTGCACTGTAGTGCTGTGTTTGGCTGCAGTAGAGAGCTTCAGTTGGAGATTGGTGACTGAGGGAGTTTTACAGTTGAGAGAAGAGCTGGGATTTTCACAGTTTAAAATAGCGAGAGGAGAGCTGGGATTTTCACAGTTTAGAACAGCGAGAGGAAAGCCAGGAGCACATGGAGAATGGGACAATGTGAGAAGGGCAGCGGTGGTGGGAGATAAGATGGGGAGATAGCCCCTTCAACCTGTTTCTATCTGTGTGTGATGTCGCAGGAAAACAGGTAGGTGATTGGTGGGTATCTCTTGCGCGTCTCTTTTGATTGACCAAGGAGACGTTATTACAGCTGAAGAGTACAGTTAAGAAATTCATTGTTAAAATATTTAACATCTGAATTAATTAATTAAATAGAATAGAGATGGCTGGGCAGGTAATGTGTTGCAGCTTTAGCATGTGGACCCTGGTGGACACCAGTGCGATCCACGGTGACCACATTTGCAACAAGTGTTGGTTGCTCGAGGAACTTCAGCTCAGAGTTGATGAGCTGGAGTCTGAGCTATGGACACTGCGACGCATCAGGGATGGGGAGAGTTACCAGGACACTGTGTTTCAGGAGGCAGTCACACCCCTTAGATTAATTACATCAAATTTCATTAGTGGTCAGGGACAGGAGGGTGTGACTGTGAGTGAGACAGGTATGGTGATCCAGAATTGAGCTTTGGAGGAGCCTCAGCCATCTTGTCTAATAGGTATGAGGTTCTTGGTCCCGGTGTGGACAAGGGCACAGACTGCAGGGAGGATGAGCAAATTGACTTCACCATTGTGGTACAGAACGCCATTCAATTGGGGGGAGAAAAGAGAAATGTAGTAATAATAGGGGATAGCATAGTTAGGGCAATGGATACTGTTCTCTGCAGCAAAGACAGAGAGTCCCGAAGGCTGTGTTGCCTACCTGGTGCCAAGGTTAAGGACATCTCTTCTGCACTGGAGAGGAACTCGGAGTGAGAGGGGAAGGATCCAACTGTCATGGTCCACGTAGGTACCAACGACACAAGTAGGACTAGGAAAGAGGTTCTGCTGAGGGACTATGAGCAGCTCGGGGCTAAATTAAAAAGTAGAACCACAAAACTTTTAATCTCTGGATTACTACCTGAGCCATGTGCAAATTGGCGTAGGGTAAACAAAATTAGAGAGGTAAATGCGTGGCTTAAAGATTGGTCTGGGAGAAGTGGGTTCCAATTCATGAGACATTGGCACTAGTACTGGGGAAGGAGAGAACTGTTCCATTGGGGCGGGCTTCACTTGAACCATGCTGGGACAAGTGTCCTGGCAAATCATATAACTAGTGTTGTAGATAGGGCTTTAAACTACTTAGTGGGGCGGGGAGGGTGCGGGGAGGGTTCAATTGATGGGAAGTTTAGAATATCAAAAATAAACAAGACAGCAGAGGTGCAGGGTAATGAAGAGGCGAATGATAATCAAAGTGTGACAGGAAGGGGCAGAAAATATTAGCAGAAAAGTGCGGCAGAAATTAGAAACAGAATGAGCAATAATGGTAAAAAGCCAAAGCTTAAGGCTCTTTATGCACAAAGGAAAAGGAGGTGGGCTTTGTTAATAAAGGAAGATATCAGTGTGGTGGTGAGTAGTGAAATAGGTGCAATAATTTGTGATGTGGAATTAGTTTGGGTGGAAATAAGGAATAGTAAGGGGAAGAAGTCACAGGTGGGAGTTGTCTATAGGCCGCTGAAGAGTTGCCTCACTGTAGGACAAAGTATAAATTGGGAAATAATGGAGGTGCAGAAGAAGGGCATTGCAATTGTCATGGGTGATTTTAATCTGCATATTGACAGGACAGATCAGATTGGGGTGAAATGGAAGACGAATTTGTAGAGTGCATCGGGGATTGTTTCTTAGAGCAATATGCTGCAGAACCTACCCAGGAACAAGCTATTTTAGATCTAGTAATGTGTAATAAGATAGGACTAATAAGAGTTCTCACAGTTAAAGATCCTCTAGGAGGTAGCAATCACAACATAGTAGAACTTCAATTTCAGTTTAAGGGCGAGCATCTCTGGTCTCAAACCAGTGTCCTCAACCTAAATAAGGACAACTACAGAGGTATGGAGAAATAATTGTCTAATTAGAGCTGAGAAAATAGACTAAGGGGAAGGTCAGTGGATGAGCGGTGGCAGACATTTAAGCAGATTAACGCTTAGCAAAGATTTATCCTGGTGAAAAAGAAGGACTCGATGAGAAGGATGAACCACCCGTGGTTAACAAAGGTGGTCAAGGAGAGTATCCAATCAAAAACTAAGTCAGACAAAGCGGCAAAAACTAATGGTAGGCCAGAGGATTGGGAATTTTTTAGGAACCAGCAGCGATGACTAAAAAGCTTATAAAGAAGGAGAAAATTGATTATGAAAGCAAATTGGCAAGAAATATAAAAACAAACAGCAAGAGCTTCTACAGGTATATAAAAAGAAGGAGAATAGCTAAAGTGAGCGTGAGACCCTTGGAGGATGCGGCTGGAGGATTCATAATGGGAAACAGGGATACGGCAGATAATTTAAACCAATATTTTGCACCGGTCTTCATGGTGGAGGACACTAGAAACATTCCAAAGACATCAGACAAGCAAGGAGCTAATGGGAGACAAGATCTTGTAACAGGCACTATCACGAGGGACAAATTATTTGAGAAATTAATGAGACTAAAGGCAGTCAAGTCACCAGGACCTGATGGCCTGCATCCAAGGGTTTTAAAGGAAGTGGCTGCAGATATAATGGAGGAATTGGTTGAAATATTCCAGAACTTACTGGATTCCAGGAAGGCCCCAGCAGATCAGAAAACCACTAATGTGACTCCCCTGTTCAAGAAGGGAGGGAGACAAAAAGCAGAAACCTATAGGCCAGTCAGCTTAACATCTGTCATTGGGCAAATGCTAGAGTCCATTATTAAGGAAGAAATAGCAGGACATTTAGAAAAGCTTAACGCAATCAAACAGAGTCAACATGGTTTTATGAAAGGGAAATCGTGTTTGACAAACTTGCTAGAGTTCTTTGAGTATATAACAAGCAGAGTTGATAAAGGGGAACCAGTAGATGCAGTGTATTGGAACGGGCTTCAGTTAAACCATGCTGGGACCAATGTTCTGATGAATCGTATTCCTACGGTTGTAGATAGGGCTTTAAACTAATTACTTGGGAGGGAAAGTTCAATTGAAGGGAAGTTCAGAAAATCAAAAATAAATAAGAGAGCAGAGGTGCAGGGTAGTGAAGAGACGAACGATAATCAAAGTGTGACAGGAAGGGGCAGAAAATATAAGCAGAAGAGTGCAGCAGAAATTAGAAACAGTATGAGTAATAATGGTAAAATGTCAAAGCTTAAGGCTCTTTATCTGAATGCACATTGCATTTGTAACAAGATAGATGAGTTGATGGCACAAATAGAAAAAATGGATAAATGGACTTCATAGCTATTACAGAGACATGGTTGCAGGGTGACCAAGACTGGGAACTCAATATTCAAGGGTATTCGACGTTCTGGAAAAATGGGCAAAAAGGAAAAGGAGGTGGGGTAGCTTTGTTAATAAAGGAAGGTATCAGTGTGGTGGTGAGTAGTGATATGGGTGCAATAAATCGTGATGTGGAATCATTTGGGTGGAAATAAGGTTTAGCAAGGGGAAGGAGTCACAGGTGAGAATTGTCTATAGGCAATAGGGTTAATGTATTAGCATGGATTGAGGATTGGTTAACACACTGAGGACAGAGGGTCAGGATTAATGGGTCTTTTTTAGGTTGGAAAGATGTAACTGGTGGAGTGCCACAAGGATCGGTCTTAGGGTCTCGATTATTAATATCTATATTAATGACTTAGAGGAGGGGCCAGAGTGTAATGTATCCAAATTTGCTGATGATACAAAAATAGGTGGGATGAGGACATAAGGAATCTGCATGGGGATTTAGACAAGCTTATAAATTTACAAACATATCCCCACTCGTGTGACACAGTCACATGGGGGCAAATGTTTAAGTAAATTTTAAAATAATTTCTGTCATTATTTTATTATAGATTCAATCTCCCTGAGGCAGCTCTGTGCCTCAGAGAGATTGCTGCGCTCGTTCGCAAGCATGTGCGAAAGAGTGCAGGCCCCGACACTCCCTCCTCCCCCCACCTGCACAGATAGCGCAGGCAGTGATTAGCTCTGCACCCACCCCCACCCGCTCCTGCCCAGCCCGCCCGCCATAGAAAGAATCCAGACCAATGTTTCTACTAGTGGGTGAATCTCGAACTAGGGCACATAGTTACAGAATAAGAGGACATACATTTAAAACTGAGATGCAAAGGAATTTCTTCTCTCAGATGGTAGTGAATGTCTGGAATTGTCTACTCCAGAGAGTTGTGGAGGCTAGATCACTGAAAGTATTTAAAGAGGAGATAGATTTTTGAAATATCGGGGAGTTGAGGTCTATGATTTGCTGGCACGAAAGAGGAGTTGAGGCCTGAGGCAGATCAGCCATGAACTTATTGAATGGTGGGGCAGGCTTGAGGAGCCAAATGGCCTACTCCTGCTCCTATTTCTTATGATCTTATGTTCTTAATTTTTCTCTAGGGAAATATTTCATCTTCATTTAGTTACTTTTTGACAAGCCAGCTGAGATCAGCTCCTTGTTATGTGGGCTAAATCATTTCCTGATAACAATGTGCTCTTATCCCTTCCTCAAATTTCTATAAAGCCAAGTGATCATTGCTGCAATTTGAGAAATACACTGTTTAATTCATAATGTTCTAAGGATATAAAAGATTGTTTTGGTTTTTAATTTGATGTTGAACTCTTAATGTGATCATCCAAGCATTTGCAAAATAGATTTAAAAACAAATTATTCGGTCCACAAAATGGTTAAGAATAGGATGTTTTTTTTCATTTTTTTATTTTGGCTTTGGGGAATTTCCATAAATTACAAGAGTTGAAATAGTAGAAAAAGTATAGAAATGAACAATTACATCAAGACAAGAACATCAGGTCTTCAAATGTAAACACACAATGCGGTACAATTAATAAAGATTATTATTTACAAAGTACAAGAAGTGGAAGCTTTATTTCATTAATATGTGAATGATATGTCAGTTAAAAATATATTTCTTTGAACTTTAGAAGTGTACACAGTTTTATCTTCCATTATTTACACTCCTGCACTTTCTCATTCTCTCTGTAAACTTGTACTTATCCAATCCCTCTGACTCTCCAGATAAGTTTCTCAATTATTCCAACCATCTCAGTGAGACCATCCATCATTTACACTATTCCTAACTCTTTCTCATGAAGCTATTAATGTATATAATACTTTGGAAAATATTTTTCTTTTAAAATAGAGGTTTAGTCTGTGGGTGTGTCTTAAATGGATTAAAACCAGCTTTGATATGTACTAGTTTTGAGATGTAAACAGAGAGGTAGAGTGTATTTGCATTTTTTGAATAGAGCATTTAAGAATTGGGGTGAAAACTGACACCTATCTAGCAGATACCAAGCCCTTTGTTTATATTACTAATACAATTGGTACTATGAAAGGGGTTTTATTGTTAGGTTTAGTTCAGAGGTTGGTGATACAATGAGAATTTACATTCAATGGGGGTGATAGGTATAACTTCAGCAGTTTTTGGGTGTGCAGAGCAGAGGCAATGTAACATCAAAGCTGTGAGCCTACCACCTGTCTCCACAGGAACCAAAATGAAAAGAACCTCATTTTGAATTTGTAAGGTGAAAATGCTTTGCCTGGGTTGCTGTTGCCTTAATGGAGATTAATTTGGGAAGTTGTTAAAAGTTGTGATAGTAGTAATTTGTAGCCATGTGTATATATATTTTAACCTGTGTAAATTAATAAAATGTTTCATTTAGTTTAATATAAAGCCTCGAGAACTGGTGGTCTGATTTCTGAATTTAGAGTCTTTTCTCAAACGTAACACTTAAAATTCTAGATTATGGCAGTTGTTTTCCCACTGGGAATTTTAAATAACTCCACTTTACCAACTACATTGCTCATTCCACTCTTTCAGTGTGTCCGCTATCATCTATGATTTTCCTCTCTTACCATTACTGACACTGCTCCTGTATTTCAGCAAATGTATTGGACCTCCTGTTGCATGCCTCTCTTGATCGTTGTGTGTCTGAAACATCTATGTTAATCTTCAGATTACTCAGTCAGTTTCCCATAAAAACTACTTTCCACTCTCTTATTCAAGCTCATATCACAGTGGCAAGTTCTGTCGAAGGGTCATGAGGACTCGAAACGTCAACTCTTTTCTTCTCCGCCGATGCTGCCAGACCTGCTGAGTTTTTCCAGGTAATTCTGTTTTTGTTTTTCATATCACAGTGTCCCAGGTCTTCTTATCAGTTTCCCATGTACACGGCAAAAAATTTCTGTTAATCTATTGTTTGACACACAACTCCAGCCTCACTTCTCTCATTGGCATGGCTTCATGCCTTTCAGTGATCAATCTTTAAAAATGTAGTTCCCTCTCACTACATACTGGTGAACCCCTGCCATACAGCTTTCAGCCTATTGATGATAGTCTTAGTTAACATTTCTGCCAATGTTGTTATTTGATCAACAGTCAGAGGTGTAATTCAACAGTGAGCTACATAGAATCAAAGTAAGTTCTAAGTAAGTTTTATATGGCAGCATGCAGAGATTTAAGAAAGAAAGAAGTTGCAATTATATAGCACTGTTCGCAACCTCAAGATGCGCCACAACACAGCCAATGTAGTCCTTCCTGAAGTGTAGGTACTTTTGTAACGTAGGAAATGTGGCAGCCGATTTGGGGGGCAGCAAAGGTGCAAAAACAGCAATTACCAGATAATCTCTTTTGGTGATGTTGGCTGAGTGATAAATATTGGCCAGAACACAGAGAACTCCCTTGCTCATCATCAAAAGGTCTCTTGGGATCTTTTGTGTTCACCCGAGAGGTCAGACCTCGGTTTAATGTTTCATCTAAAAGATGGCGCTTCCGCAATGCAGCACTCTCTCAGTACTGATGTGCCAGTCTAGATTATGTGCTCAAGCCTTTGAATTGGGGCTTGAACCCACAACCTCCTGACTCAAAGGTAAGAGTGCATCCCCTGAAACTTGAGCATGCACAGTTGGTGCCTGACTGATGATGGGAAATTAATTATTACCAGAGCTATTGAGCTATGCTATGTAGTTTTGCTTAACTGTCAACTTTTAATGGTCGTTGTGTACTTTGTGGGAGAAAGTGCACATGACATAACATTGCTGCATTTAGCCAGTCTGCAGAATAAAAAACTGTTTCATTTTTAAAAGGCAAAATGTGAGGTGAGAATGGCTGCCCTCGATATCAAGGCACATTGGACTGAGTGCGGCATCAAGGCGTCTGAGCAAAACTGGAGTCAATGGGAATCAGGAGGAAAACTCTCCAATAGTACAAAGAAAGATGGTTGTGGTTGTTGGGGGTCAATCATTTCAGTTCCAGGACATCACTGCAGGAGTTCCTCAGGATAGTGTGCTAGGCTCAGCCATCTACAGCTGCTTCATCAATGACCTTCCTTCCATCGTAAAGTCAGAAGTGGGGATGTTCGCTGATGATTGCACAATGTTCAGCACCACTTGTGACTCCTCAGATACTGAAGCAGTCCATGTCCAAATGCAGCAACACCTGGACAATATTCAGGCTTGGGCTGACAAGTGGCAAGTAACATTTGCTCCACACATATGCCAGGCAATGACCATCTTGAATAAGAGAGAATCTAACCATTGCCCCTTGACATTCAATGGCAGTACCATTGCTGAATCCCCCACTATCAACATCCAGGGGGTTACCATTGACAGAAACTGAACTGGACTAACCATATAAATACGATGGTTACAGAGGCAAGGAATCCTGCAGCAAGTAACTCTCCTCCTGTCTCCCCAAAGCCTGTCCACAATCTACAAGATACAAGTCAGGAGTGTGATGAATACTCTCTACTTGCCTGGATGATTGCTGCTGCAACAACATTCAAGAAGCTTGACACCATCCAGGACAAAGCAGCTTGCTTGATTGGCACCGCATTTCTCCCTCCACCACCGATGAAGAGTGGCAACAGTGTGTACCATCTACATGATGCACAACAAGAACTCACCAAGGATCCATAGACAGCATCTTCCAAACGCACGACCACTACCATCTAGAAGGACAAGGGCAGCAGATAGATGGGAACACCACCACCTGGAAGTTCCCCTCCAAGTCACTCACCATCCTGACTTGGAAATATATCGCCATTCCTTCACCGTCACTGAGTCAAAATCCTGGAACTCCCTCCCTAACAGCACTGTGGGTGTACGTACACCACAAGGACTGCAGTGGTTCAAGAAGGCAGCTCACTGCCACCGTCTCAGGGGCAATTAAGGATGGGCAATAAATCCTGGCCTAGCCAGCAACGCCCACATCCAATGAATGAATTTAAAAAAAATCTTTATAATAACAAATGTAAAATAGTTGCACATATATGTTCTGAGTTTTTTAAGAAAAAGAATGCACAATTGCTGTCAAAAGATTAATGAATTATCAAACCCAGCCTTTGTTGAATTAGCTGATTCCTGTCAGGGCAACAACAAGTCACAACTGTTACCACCATTATCACTGCAGAGCAAGGGAAAGGAAAGTTAGCCAAGGGTTTGCTTCATTGCTAACTAGCAATTACTGTTGCAAGTGCATGATCTGGAGTTTGTGTTAGAATAAAGACACTATCAGTGCTGACTGTTATTTAAGAATAAATTAGAGATTAACTTCTAGTGACTGCACATACACAGTTAAATGAGGCAATTAGAAAGTTGCTGTTTGAGTTTCCCTGCTCCTCTGAAGCTGTGATATACCGTATCTGAGACTCACCATTGAAGCACATGAAATGCATGAGGTTGTGGTGCTTACCAACTAGGTACCCACTAAACACACCAGAAAATATTGTCCATTTAAGTGTAAGTGAAAATTTACATCGTGATGTCTTAATTAAATCTAAACAATCTTTCCGGTACTTAAAATGTAATTTTAGAAGTGTGGATATTGGAAAACGTGGCATACGTGCCTGTGAGACCCTCATCGCAACAAGGTTCTAGGGTGATGACAAGTGCATTTCACCTGTGCCTTCGATGTAGGGTAGCCATTAATGCTAACATTAACACCTTCTTTGCTATTCTCAACATCTCAATGAAGGACATCAATCGCAGAATGAGAGGTCACAATCTTGCGTAATGATGGCTCCATCCTTAGAAGGCTAAGCAGCCTATGGACCATATGGCCATTCATTAATGGGATAAGAACTCCACCAGTGCTCAATCTGAAGCAAGTAGACATAGTGCAATCCTTTCAAGCATCGCACCAAAACTTCACTGTGAGTTTGGAGTGAGGAGAAGGTTGACTTATCCTGGTGGAGCAGATGAGATCATTCATCCTCTTCCTGAACTGCAGGGCAGCCCTCTCTGTGGCCCATAGGTGCTGACCTCCCTGACGACCTTCTCTCAGGCTGCTGTGGTGAGGTTAGTGGACCTACTGCTGCCATCTCTGGGACAGAGGACCTACATTGGTCCTGGACTGCCTGGAGGAATTTCTCTAGGGAGTTGTCGCTGAACTTTGGGCCGATGGTTTGGGGCTTCTGGGAGTCATTGCTCACCACAACAAATCCTGGGCTGCAGAGAGTGAATGTGTGTGTGGGTGCTGTTTAAATATTGCGCCTGGACCTTTGACTCCATAAGTTAATGACAGGGTAGACGAATCCTAGCCTGCCCCGCCGCGAGTTTTGATGAACTGCTCACTGGTAATGAGCTGCGAAGCAGATGATCTGGAGTGAGGACCCGCCCCGATGCCCAGCGGGACCCATGCTGACTTTCCCACCTGCTACCACACTTAGTTTCCAGAATGGAAAATTCTGCCCAAAGAGTCTGATTCAGCCTAAGACAGTAGCCAGGGAGAGGGATATAATCAGTAGAAAGGGAACACAAATGTGCTGGGTGCCCAGGGATGATGGCATCGGTCATCTCAACATTTAATTAGGGAAAATTGCGGCTTATCCAAGGCTGGCTGGTGGACAAGCAGCTCGACAATCCAGAGTCAAGAGAGGTGGTGAGATCGAGCTGTGGGAGAAATGGGAGAGGAGGAGCATTTGGTAAGTAAACAGGAACAGAAATTTGGGTGACAAGAAATCACTGCCGGTACCAAAGGGGTTTACGGAGGGTCTTGTAGGAGGGAATAGGAAGCCTGGAGTGCAGGGGCCAAAGTGTATTTACAGGGAGTACTCTTGTTCCTCCAGGCTCAACAGAGAAAATAAAAAAGTTTAAACAAAGCCTATCTATTTGGACCTCTTCTGGACCCTGATCCTCTTACTACTGTCTTTGCCTATAGCAAGAAAATCAAAAGTGCTTCTCTGCTCAGGTTAAAATTAGTCAGACCCTGCTCTGTATAGTGAAAGAAGGACCCCATTGGAATTAGGCAAATACCAATGCCATCGGCTCAGAAAAACAAGTTGGAATTAAAAATGGCTGGACTGAGGAGGATTGGTAGACAAGTTAGTCGGCTGATTTTAACAAAAATAAAATAAAAATAGCAAGTCATCATCTGCTGGTCCCTTTACAACCTGGCATTGCAATGGGGAGAGAAGCTGGCTGAGGGGGGGAGATGGAGGAAGTGGAGGTCTCCTACAATGAGGAGGTCTGCTGACAGGGATGAGGATGAGGAGGTCCTCAAAGGCGGCAATCACTGGGATGAGGCCCTCGCACCGGCCAGACGAGGCAGGCGCGTTTGAGGGCCTTCATCACTGCTAGATTTGTGGAGGATGATTCTGGCAGCAATGACAGGCAACACCGAGGTGCAGGCATTAGCAATGTGTCCAGGGAGTGTGAGGCTGGATCATCACATCATCACTCTGGTCTGAAAGCTGCACAAAGCACAGGGAAGAGGCCCTGGACTGAGACACCTGCCTTTATCTTGTGCAGGAACCAAGGTTTCACATCTGAGTGACACAAACATTACTCAACAGAACAAGGAGCCACAGACAGACAGACATTCTTGGGAGTTTATTTAAAATAGTGAATTATGTACAAGTGATTAACATCCGTGCCCAGGCTGTGCAACTAAATCTTCTTAACCTTCTTAACCCTACCACCACATCTTGGTGCTCCCCGGTCATCCACAGCGGAGCTGGAGGCAGCCTGCTGACTGCTATGCCCTGTCTGCGATGACCTTGGCAGACGCCTCTGGAGGGCTGAGACCTGGTGGGTTCCGGCCTGCTGTTGGGGTCTTGTTGTGTGGCAGTAGCACCCTCCTCGGCATGCGGAGCTGGAGCTGCTGAAGTCACAGGAAGATGGGATTCAGATGGGCTGGATGCTCCCAGAGCCACCTGGATGGATGGCCTGGGAAAGAGGAGGGGAACCTCCTGATCCTCCTCCCTATGAGCGTCCAAGGGCCCCAGGCTGACTCTTTGAGGAGAGGGAGTAGCTGGAGTGAGATCGAGCTGCCCCACATCCCTCTCATATACACGCTATTGGAGGCCAACTATGGCATCAGTGATTGAGATGAGCCCGCACATCAGTGCAGGAGTGACGTCCTGGATCAAGGATGCCATCCTACCAGTATTGACCTCGGTGTATTTGCATGCTAGTGCTATCACCTCAGCCTGAAGGCAGGCAGACTTCTTTATCATGCCTTGCAATCTGAGGAGTGCGGAGGTTTGTCATCTGACTCAGACTGAGCAAATTTCTGGTCTCCAGCAGCCCCCTGAGTGCCGGACACCTGGGAAGTCCCTGCCGTCCCCTGCTGTGGATCAGACAGTGCGATGTGCTCACCAGATTGTGATTCTGAGTCTATTCTAAATCTGGGTTCCACCAAAGTGTGTGTTTCTGTGCTGGTGGAGGAAATGGGTGAGCGCTGTGATGGGACTTCAAGGAGGGTGCATTCAGATTCCTCTTCAGAGGTTTCTTCGGGGCTTGACTGGAGGCCCTGGGTCATGGACTCTGTTGGCTGTTTCCCAGATGTGCCTGCGGAAGCAAGGAGAGATGATTAGTTCATGGCAGTGGCCTGTGAAACAGAGCACATCACTCACAGAATGGTTGTCGGATGGATGTTGCACAGTTGGATCCTCACTTGGTAGAGCAGCGCCAACCTCACTGTCAGCACAGGGCCAGTCTAGATCCTTGCTGGCCAGCTGGATGTCTCTGTTTTCAAAGTCCGGAGATGGAGAGAGTGTAAGCAAGACACCTGCCAGGTCCGATGGTAAGTATGCCTGGCATGTGGGGGTGGTGAGTGGTCTCATGGATGGGATGAGGACAATGAAGGGAGAGTGAATGGTGATGTCCTTTGAACTGGCAGTGATTGAGTGCCCTGTGGATATGTGATGGAGTTGCGAGTTTGTGAGCTGAGAGTGTGAGAGAAGTGACTTACCCTGGTGGAACAGAGAAGACCATTCATCTTCTTGCGGCATTGGGTGACTGTCTTCTTTTGAAGGATGTTGGTGCTGACCACAGCTGCCACCCGCCTCAAAAGCCTGGCTGGTCATGCCACTGCCCGTCCTGTGGCCAGAATGGGGGTAGAGGACATCGCAGCGGACATCCAAAAGGCATTTCAGTGACGTGTCGCTAAACCTGGGAGCTGCTGTCTTTTTGCCTTTCGTGGACATCTTCTCTGCAACAGCTGTGGGCTGGAAGCACTGAGATGTTTGCATGTGGCTGGACTTTAAATATGACACCTGGCGTGATGAGGCAGCGAGATGACAGTGTGGAACGAGTGCTCGCCCGCCGTGGAAACAGGGTGTTTCCCAGGAATGCATAAATAATGCAGTGGGTTTGGGACTATACGGCATGAAAATCTGCCGTTGTGTTCAGCTGCTCAAGTGTCATTTTACCCACCCGCTACCGCACTTAGTGCAAACCTGGGGCCATTCCACCCATTATCTCTGTTTCTCTCTCCATAGATGCTGCCAGACCTGCTCAGTTTTTCTTTCACTTTTTGTTTGTACTTCAGATTTCCAGCATCTGCTGTGCTTTGTTTTCACCTGAAACATCTATTCTTTGGTAATTAAAATGTCAGCGCTCCCAACCTTATATTTAATACACAGGTCTCTGATTCAGTTCTATAACCTCTACCTGTATTCATCCTTATAACCCTTAAGGAGTAAATTTCCTTTCTCCCACGCCATTGCTGTATCTTAGGCAGAAACCTTTATGTGTGTAAATGGGGTTTCTGTCAAAGTTACGATGCCAGAATGGGAGAAGAACTGAGGGAGCTTTTTATTCCTTGGCTAAGTCTTCCTGGGCCAGGATTTTACACCCCCTGCTGTGGTGTGTCCCCCTGCACCCCCCCCACCCCCCGCCAACCCCCCACTGCTGGCGGATGCGGCGAGCTATTGAAATCTCCATTCAGTTCGGCGGGACTATAATTTCCTGCCGGGCAGGTAAAATCCTGGCCCTGGAAAAATAACAGCAAGTCCACGATGCACATTGTTATTAACAGGAAAATTAGTCAGGAAGTTCAAGGGAAGAAGAAATAGGTTATGAGATTATTTTAAGAACTTGCTGTAATTGCACTTTAATTACCCATTGAACTCATCATAGAAAGTTAAGTTAAATTTAATACTATAAATATCATTTTAAAGATGCATAATTGTTAATGCAATGCCAATCAATTTCTCCAACTCAGTTGCATCTCATTCCTACATGTAGTAAATTCTTCAAGATTTTAAAATTTTCAAACATTTAATTGTTTTATTTTTTCTTACTTTTCCCTTCTGTCTCTTTTCTCCTTCTTAATCCAAGCTTTCTTTCCCTCTATTTCTCTACCTCATTTGATTCTTATTCATCCTCCTACTCCATCATCCTGATGTTCCTTTCTCTATTGTTAAATCTCATTGGTTAAGTAGAAAGACTGTTGGTGTCATCGTTCGCTACGTCCCAGATTCCTCATTGCCCTCACCATGCCATTATCAGTTTGCATTTCCAGCATGTTACAGCAAAAATTATATTTGAGCTGAAAAGTGTAGAAAAATGTCTATAGGCATATACTATGAGATGCCCACTCAATGAAGATCATAGAATCATAGAATGTATACAAGACAGGAGGCCACTCCTTTCTGTGCCAGTTCTTGGAAAGAACAGCTCAGCTAGCTCCACTCCCTGCCGTTTCCCTGAAATCCTGCGAATATTTTTTCTTTGGGTGTTTATCCATTTCCCTTTTAAAAAGTCAGGATTAAATTTGCCTCTACTGCACTCTCAAGCAGTGCATTCCAGATCCTAACCATTCCCTACATAAAAAAAAGATTTTCCTCATGTCATGTTGGTTCTTTTGCCAATCACCTTAAATTGGTCTCCTCGAGTTCTTGACTGTTCTGCCAATGAGAACAGTTGCTTTCTATCTACTCTGTCCAGACCCACCATGATTTTGAACACCTCTATCAAATCTTGTCTCAAACCTTCCCTTCCCTAAGGAATCCCAGCTTCACCAACCTATTGTGTAATTGAAGCCCCTCATTCCTGGAACTACTCTCGCAAATCTTTTCTGCATCCTTAAAGCCGTCACACCCTTCCTAAAGTGTGGTGCCCACATTTGAACAATCTTCTACTTTGTCCCCTTATAGTCTAACCAAATAAAAATGTAGTTCTTTTTAAGTGATAATAAATTCAGTATTAGTTGAGTTATCAGAGAATCTATTCCACATATTCACTAGTCTGTCAGAAGAAAATCTCTAATCATAAATTTTATACAAAAGAATCTCCAGTTCCACATTGACTCTTTTCCTATATCACATAAAAGCACATAGCAAAGATACTACTTCGTAGATACCTACAAGATGCAGTCAATCTTCTTTTCTAGTGTTCCTTTTGACGTGCAAAAGACTCAGGATGCCCGGGCTGATCTTTAGTTTTATTTTACACAGTGTTTGCTCAAAGGGCCATTGTTATTTTTAATGTGCTAGGGCTGTTTTTCTTTCGGATAATTTTAATGCGTCAGAGTCAAATATTCCTCAGGATTAAGGCTGCCTCAGCCAAGCTTTTAAACTGCCTGAGGCTTAACCAGTGCTGAACTGAAATACTGAGTGAATGCCTGATTTTAGCACTACTTAGTTAACATGGTTTTAACTAAAATATATTTAAAAGCACATACCTGCTTTCTGTTGAACGACTTCTGATTGTTCTTGACACCACTGCAGACAGTGTAAAGGTTGGCTAAGTAATGTTTGTCCTACTGGCGCTTTTCTATTAACGTGAATGTGTTCAGGAAGGAAATGCAGAACTGGATTTATTTTTATATTAAGTAGCCCAACCTCTCTTCCTCTTGCTTGTAGTTTGTTACGGTAGAGCTTTCATCTGCTGACTACAATTGGCATTCTGTCAGGATTACGAAAGCAGGTCTGTAACAAGGTTTGAGATAGGATTTAAACTGGACGCTATCTTTAAAAAAGGACCAAGCTACTTTAAATAGCTATATGTTGAAAAACTATCACAATTGTATCTTCAAAAGAGCCGTGATTCCCTCCCGTTCCCCAAAGTCTCCTTTTTATTGCCAAGGTTTCATAATAGCTGTGCAAGGAATGGCCCCTCCTCCAAAACCACTCAAATCCAACAGACGTTAGCAGGATTGATTTAACTTGCTTGAAATAAGGGACAAAAGTGAAATATTTTAAATGTTAAATATGACGCGTGAAAATTGAATTTTAATTGAGTAACATCTATAGGTGTACCTGAGATACCTTAGCGAAAGAGCAAAATTTGAAGTGAACCCATCAATATTGGATGGGGTGATGATTCCATTTTATTTACTGATTTTCAGAATATAAAATGCCAAAATTCAGATAGTAAGGCCTCAGACTGTTAATAAGGTCAAATGGCTGACCAACCCTATGCTTATAGCTGTATTACAATATTTAAGCATTCAAGCTTAGAAAAAACGTTTCCTGAGGAAATCTCAACAACAGATGGTTAGGAGCTCCAGTAGACTTACTGGCATCTCAGTGAAGGCCGCAACATATTTTTAAAAGTTAAAATTACAAGCAAAGCCCATTTTCTTTTAATGGATGGGAGAAAAGCCATATTCACTTGAGACATTTTGATGTTCAGGTTTAAAAATTCAGTTTCATATCCAGTTTTTTTCAGACTAAGAAGCAGAAGAAAACAGACCAAGGAGCATTAATGTAGACAAAACAATTGTAAAGACAGCCAAGAAAATGAAATACTGAGAAATGATCCGGAAAGGAAAGCAGACGATAACGTAATGCTGTCATAACTGCGACACCAAGTAATTGTAAATGATGGTGACTTTGATAATCGTACTATGCTTGTAATCATATGTTAAGAAAATAAAGTAGTGACTGAGATGCAATTGTACTCCTATTTATTTCTCTCAAAAAACAAGTTTTAAATGGTTTTTAACAGGTGCTGTCTTCTACCTCACTTGTTAGCAGAATATCTTGTACATTTGTGTTACTTGAGTTGGTGTAATGCAGGACAACTTAAACAAATCAAATCTATCTTTGTTTCTTGAATCCTGGATAAGCAAACGGGTAAATTCCAATACTTTAAGAACACTAATTGTGAACAATGCAATGTCAAGGGTTTGGCCTTAGTTCTACAAAATGTTCCCTTTGTTGGGCGGCCGCGGTGAGCAGGCCCAGGAGTGGCCGTGAAACAGACCGCTGCCTGCGATCGGGCTCTGACAGCGATTTCACGCTGGGCAGGTTAATTATGGCCCGCCCAGTGTGAAATGTGGCTCCGCACTGGCTGGGAAGGGCTGAGCTGGGGCAGGGGCCAGTCGGCTGCCAGGCCCAATGGTCACACGGCGGCCAGTTTAAAAGCTGCCACGGAGGACGTTCCCTGAGCTGACATCATGGACCCAAGTGCAGCTGGATAGGGTAGGCGGGAGGGCAGGTTGGGTGATCACTCAGCACCCCCCCACCGCTTCTCTGATGAGTGACTTGCCATCCTCCTGGAGGAGGTGGCTGGCAGGAGGGACACCTTTGTCCCCAGGGATGGGAGGAGGAGGCCACAGCACCTCACCAAGAGGGCATGGGAGGAGTGGCAGCTCTGGTCAGCCGCCATGATGTGGTGTGGCACTTCTGGGTGCAGTGCCGGAAGCGCTTCAATGACCTGCTGCACTGTTGACAGGGGTCAATGTGCAGATGTATTAAGGTGTGACCATCCCCCTGTGGACCTCAGGGGTGCTCGAGTCTGAGTGCCAACTGTCAATCATGATGGAGCTGACCAAGGGAGTGAGCCCTGGCTGCTTGGACTGAATGTCTTGTGGCTTGAGGGCCACAACTTGGATGTGCCCCACGAGGTGCTTCTCTGCTGGGGTTGGCCAGGCTGCAATGGCGCTGCAGGTAAAGAGTGGACTAATCAATGCTTCTCTGTTGTTTTAGGAGAAGGAGGCTCACAACAACATAGAAAGGTCGCGGACCATTGATCATTGGAAGACGAGGACACCATGATGCAGATCTCCATTGTTTCAACAGGGTGCCTGGTATGCACAGTGACAGTTTGATGACTTTAACTAATAACATGAACTTCTTCTCCCATTTAGGTTTTCCAGCAGGCGTTTGCTCTCCCAACCCCAAAGGGCCACTCCTGACACTGGAGGACAACCAGGTTTCATTTGCACCTATGTCACACCCACTCTGAAGCAGGCACCAGCACAGATACCAGCACCTCGGTGGGCATTAGAGAGCTGGCTAGTATCGTGGTGCACATTGGTAAGGGCACTTCACAATTACTTGAGGTGCAGGTGGAGGCAGAGAGTACCCAGGGTGCCAGCAGTTGGAGGACTGCTGGAGACCAGGACGATGCTCAGTCGAAAGCTGATGATGAGCCTCTGGAGTCGTCCATTAGGCAGCAGATGTTGGATGCCCAGCGAGATGTGTGGGAAGATCAGGTCGAGATCCATGAGGGTATGCGTGCCATGGTCTTCGTTATGGAGGAGTCCATGCAGAGCATGAGCACTACATTGACCATCATGGCCGAGCGTACTGCCTCCTCCATTGAGAGAGTGGCGACTTTCATGGAGAGGCAGCTCCAAGGGCAGAATGAGGGGTTCCTGGGGATGTGCTTGGAGGTAAGCCCACACACAGGCAGGTCAGTGTCAGTGTAGGAGATGCATGAGGCACCCAGTATCCTAGCTAGATGCCCATCCATCAATGATGTGCACGGAGATCCAGAGCGACCTCACGTTGGCGCATGAGCTGCCTGTCATCTCTGCAGGCTCCTCTCAGGGCACTCTGAATGAAGGCAGCAGCTCCTCCGCCCCTCCACCAGTGACTGTGGCATCTGATGAGGCTGCGGCAACGGGAGATGCCAGTTGTGGGACTGGCTGCTCCCTCCCAGGCGAGGCCAGCACAGGCTCCATTGGCCAGAGGACGCCCGCCAAGATCATCAAGGCCAACAAGACAGCAGAGTCAGCAGACTGCCTCCAATACTGGTGCCAGTGAGGGGGGAGCACCTAGACATAGCACTCGCAAACATTAGTTAAAGGCACTATAAATACAAGAGGGGGCAGATCAAGGGTGATTTTATGTTCATTTTTGTTTACTTTATGTATACTGGTCTGATGTTGAATACCAGGAACATTCCTGTTAAGATTATTGAACTGTTAGAATGATATAAATTATGTTTTTGTCATCATGGCCTGAGTATGCTTCACCTTTTTACTTCATTGGTGCAGGGAACACCCGAGTGTAATGCTAGATGTAGGTGGCTTTGAACTTTATTGCAAAGGCACTGAATGTTCTTTGGGTTCAAATGAAACGGTCCTTTCAGACATCTGGGATAGAGGCGGCAGCCCTGGCATGCATTTGAAACTGGTCTTTGGTAGTCTAGCTGAAGGAGCATTGGATCAAGGAGTCTCTGGTGTCCCTGCCTCCCTGCAGGTTACTGAGGTCTCACCCCACACCCTCAGCGTTCTCCTCACTGTGCTCCTCTTTGGACTCACCACTGGACTCATCATCTGTGGTTTGTGGAGCTGTGTCAAGATCCACTTCCTCCAGGGGGTCCTCTCTTGCCAGTGCCAGATTGTGGAGAGCGCAGCATGCAACTACGATCAATGACACCTGCTCTGGGGGTGGTATTGTAGTGCTCCCCCTGAACGGTCCAGGCATTGGAAGCACCACTTGAGAAGACCTATGGTCCTCTCTACCACCGCCCTTGTGGAGGTATGACTCATATTGTAACGCTTCTCTGCCTTTGTTCTTGGGTGGCGGAGAGGTGTCATGAGCTATTTCTTCAACGGATAGCCCTTGTCACCCAGCAGCCATCCATCCAGTTGGGTTGGAGCACTGAGGAGCCCCGGCACCTGGAAGGGTCTCAGGATGTACGCGTCAAGGGATCTGCCTGGGTACCTTACACAAGCTTGCAGAATCTGCATCCTGTGGTCACACACTATCTGCACGTTTATGGAGTGGAATTCCCTCCTGCTGACGAAGGCACCTGGCTGACCCGCTGGTGCCTTGATGGCCACATGTGTGCAATCGATGGCATCCTGGATGCGGGGGAACCCAGCAATCACTGAAAAACCTCTGGCTCGCTCAGCCTGGCTGACATCCTCCATACAGTAAAGAATAAAGATCAGTACCCACCTGAACAGAGTTTCTAACACCAGCTTGATGCAACTGTGGACAGCTGATTGGGAGACTTCACACGGATCCCCCACTGATCCTTGGAAAGAGCTGGAGGCATAGAAGTTGAGGGCCACTGTGACCTTCAGAGGCACTGGGATGGGGTGTCCACCTGCACAGTCGAAGCTGATCTCAGGCCCAATCATCTTGCAAATGGAGGTCACGGTCTCCCTTGAGAGGCGGAGCTTCCTTCAGCATTGCACCTCAAACTTATTGAGGTATCTGCATCGCTGCCTGTAAACCCTGGCAGCAGGTTAGTGGCGCCTTCTGTGGCCCCTTCCACCTTGGACTTCCTGCTGGCCTTGCACCCCTTGTGCCTGCGCCTCTCCTCCCACGGGTCCCTCCCCTGGATGCTGCACAGGGACATATAGCCTCTTCTCCCTTCTGCCCCTCTCTTCCTCCTCAGTGGAGACCACAAGCCCCATTACCAGGGTAAAGGAAGGTTATTTAATACCTGGAAGGGTCCACATGGTTTGAATTTTCCAGGCTCCTTGGAGACGCCAAGGAATCTTGAAATGAAGCCTGGAAATGTTAGCAATGAAGCCCTGAACAGAGATGAAGCTGCCAAATACCATAAGCAACTAGCTGCAAACTATCTCCAAAACTCCTCACTACTCACGCTGGCAATGCTGCTGATCCTCTTTATCCTGTTCTTAGATGAGGTTTGTGAAAATGTCAGCTGGCCGCCTGCCCGTTTTGCCTGTGCAATAAACAGAAAATTGCAGGGGCTAGGAAAACAAAATCAGTCAATTGGACTGTTAAGGGCCTTAAGTGGCCACTTAATTAATGGCGGGCAGTGCTTCAGCACACGCACGCCGAGCGAAATATTGCCCGACATCATCACGCACTATTTTACTCCTGATCAAGTCGGGCGTGCGGCCGTCCGCAGCATGAAAAATTCTGCCCTTGGACTTTTAATCGTAGGGTAGCTTTAATCGTTCTAACAGGTCATCTGTTAAGTGCAGGTAAATGGGAACTTTGAAAATAAATGTGTTAATAGCTGTTTTAAAATAGCACACTGAGCAGTACAATAATGGAAGAGATCTGCCATGAGATTTCTCATGGTTAGTCTGCAGCACACCTCTGATGGCCAGCTGCAAAGACAGAGCATATGTACTTCCTGAAGGGAAGTGTTCTACAGGTTATTCTAAGTTTCTGAGGTCAAATGGAGACCAGTTTTGTTGCCAATTAATTTCTGATTGCAAATCAGAAGTATCACCATCTATCTTTTCAAGCTTTCAGCTTTCATTTTTTACATATAATGAAAGTTTAACGTTGCAAAATGATTATGGTTTAAAATGCCCCTTTAACTCAAAAGTAAAACATATAGCTTGGAAAAGGTGGGTGGCGAATTTCTAGTAAACGCTTCAGTTCGGAGAAATGCCCATGTGACTTTAGGTTGCCATAGGGATGGGCATTGAGAAGGGATGACAGGTAAGTTGGGAAGCCTCTCTGTGGGGCCAGGAGAGAAGGCTGGAGGTGGGATGGGGATTGACCTTTTGGGGGCCCTTTGATCAAAAAAGGGGGCTCATGAAGGAGGTACCCCCATTTTCCCACCTGGGGCTCAAGAAGGCTTACCTGCTGGGGCTTCCAACCATTGCTGACTGCCCGTAGGCCAAAAAATTGCAGCCGGGTGGGAAGAGGCCCATAAGTGACCATTAATTGCCCACTTAAGGGTCTTAATCGGTGCAAGGGTGGGTGGGCCACCTGGGGGTCTTGCCTGCCGCTGTTAAATCACGGTCAGGTAGGATGTAGCCAGGTAGGTAGGAAGAAAGGCACCCACAGAATTTTATGGGCCCATGCCGACCAACAGCCCCCACGAGGGATCATAAAATTCTGCCCTATGTTTCATAAAATTGCCTTTTGATCAGTAACTATACAGAAGATGAATTTTCTTTGTGTTAACAGTTATCCTGAATTTCTAGTGTGCAGAAGTGCTTAATGTCAAATACTTGGCATTAAGCATCATCTGGTGCTAATGATGGGCAGAATTTTCCATGCCTGCAGGCATCGGGCCTTTTCGGTGGCATGAGCGGACAATATGGCAAGAAGGCCAAAAATCACTTTCACAATGTCGTGAAACCAGCTTGCGACCGTCCACTCAGCCCATCTATGGCAGGCCACATTTCCTGCCATCAGACGTCAGGAACCTCACTGTAATACATCAGCATGTCATTATGAGGCTAGCCCTCCAGACTCATTCCCCACGCAGGATTGTCCGCCCATATCGGTGTGATTGCACACTGACGTGTTTCATATAAAAGGTGTGCACTTGGCGGGCTGCACTTTGAGGGCACCTCAGGTGAGTGCACAGTAGCATTGCCGAATGCTCACAAGGGATGCCAGTTGAACTTCAAAGTTGAGGCACATTGGCGGGGGTACAAAGGCTGCCTTGTGGTTGAAGGTAGCACACGAGCACGTGTGGGGTGGGGGGTTAGGGCAAGCAAGGGAAACAGCCACACATTAAGGAAACCTTGAATAAAGTGACCATTTCTCTGCAGCTGAGGCAGTGAGACCGTTCAGACACAGCCATGTTGATATGATAGGAGTCGGGCCTCGAGCTTATCTGCCCAATCAAGCAACGCAGAGGTATCAAAATGCCACCAAGCACTCCAGAGCACAGTTTGCAAAATAATGAGTGTTTTAGTGGACTGCAGAACAGTTGGGCAACTGGGCAGGTTGTACATTCTCCTTGCTAAAGCTGGCCATGGAGCAGTCACTGGTGGAGGTGCTCACAGCCCCTTGCAATGTCAGCATCCTGGTTTGGACCAATCTCCCCCATGGCTCAAGCTAACAGGGCAGCCTTGCAGTGCGGGTTAGGACAATGCCTGTGCCTGAGCTGAGAGAACAGTATGCAGTCCAATGGGCAAAGCTGCTGCCAATCGGTCAGGAGGAGTGGGACAGAGGAAGGTGAGGTTTCGGACAGTGATGCAGTGCACTAATCTCTGGCCATCCAAGTGGGATGCATTAAGGGGCCTTCAGACTTAACCAAGACAGGTTAATAGTGCACCCATGCTAACCCACACGTCTCTCTCTTTCATCCTGCAGGAGGAGTACATTAGGATCAAGGAGCTTGGTGAACTAGCTGTATGCCTCGTGGTGTACAGAGAGCAAAGACAAAGGAGAAGAGAGCAACTGAGGTGCCTGGCTGCACAGAGGGAGGAGCAGCACCCTCTGGAAGAAGGGGTGGCTGGGACTCCCAAACACGCTGCCGATGATCCACAGCGAGATGTCGCTGGTCAACATCGAGCTAGACCCAGGGTCTATAGATACCGTCTTTCATTCCTGCAGATGATCGAGTACCAGTGTGGCTGAAGACTGCGCATGTCTAGGGAACTGGTTGATCACATCTACCAGCTACTGCAGGATTTGGTGCCTCGGGGACATGGAGGGCATCCATTGCCAGTGGCTGTGAAAGTAACTGTGGCACTCAATTTTTACACCAGTGGCTCCTTTCAGGGCTCCACAGGTGACCTCTGTGGGATCTCACAAGCCTCCACCCACAAATGAATCTGTGAGGTCATGGATGCCATCCGTGTGAGGGCACACAACTTTGTGCATTTTGCCAGGGATTTGGAAAGCCAGGTTGCAAGAGTGACTGGATTTGACCAAGTCTCAGGTTGCAGTGTTCCATCGACTGTACTCACGTGGCGCTCAGATCGCTGTCGCAACACATGGTCAACTATGTCAACCGCAAGGGCTTCCATTCGCTGAATGTGCAGCTGGTGTGCGAACACCACAAATGCATCCTGCAGGCATGCATACGGTTTGCAGGAAGTGTGCATGAGTCCTACATTCTCAGTCGGTCACAGATCCCTATTATCTTCCAGGGTGCACAAAGGCTGGAGGGATGGCTCCTCGGGGACAAGGGGGGATGTGGCGGCCTCAGACTGCAGCAGAGCGACAGTATAATGAGGCTCATGCTGCAACATGCAACTTGGTGGAGCAAACCATCGGGATGCTGAAAATGAGGTTCCGGTGCCTGGACTGGTTTGGTGGAGCCCTGCAATATAGGACACATAGGGTGTCACGCATCGGTGTCACCTGCTGCACCCTTTACAACCTTGAGCTGCAATGGGGGGAGGAACTAGCTGAGGAGGAGGTGCAGAAGCTGAAGGTCTCCTCGGATGAGGAGGATGTCGACGGTGATGAGGGTGAGGAAGACCTCGAAGGCGATGATGATGGCAATGAGGCCCTCACATTGGCCAGAGGAGGCAATCGCGCTCGGGAGGTCCTCATAGCTGCTCACCAGAACAAGGAGCCACAGGCAGGGAGACATTCTAAGGAGTTTATTGACAATAGTGAACATTGTGTGCAATTGACTAACACCGGTGCCCAGGCTGTGCAATTGCATCTTATTAACTTTCCTAACCCTGCCGCTAGTCTTGGTGCTCTCCAGGCATCCACAGTGGAGGTGGAGGCAGCCTACTGACTGCTACGCCATGTCTGTGATGAGCTTCATGGGCGTACACTGGAGGGCTCCGGCCTGCTTTCGGGGTCTTGCTGTGTGGCAGTGGCAGTCTCCTTGGCCAGTGGAGCTGGAGCTGCTGATGTCACAGGCAGAGGTGAGTCGGATGCACCGGACAGTCCCAGAGTTACCTGGATGGATGGCCCCAGGGGTTATACCTGTTGATGCTCCTCCCTATGGATGGCCAAGGGCCCCAGGCTGACTCCTTGAGGAGAAGAGGTAGCTGGAGTGAGATCAGGCTGCCCCGCACCCCTCTAGCTCTGACACTGTTGGAAGCCAACTATGGCATCAGTGATGGAGTTCAGCCCACGCAGCAGTGCAGTCGCGACATCCTGGACGAAGGTCTCCATGGCAGCCAGCCTCCTACCAATGTTGACCTTGGTGCATTGGCATGCTGGCACTATCACCTCAGACTGAGGGTGGATGGACTGCTGTATTGTGCCTTGCAACCTGAGGAGTGCAGCGGACATCCCTTCTTGTTGTTCGCGAGCTTGCCTTTGCCGCCGCAGTTACTGTGACTTGACCGAGTCCAGAGGCTCGTCATCTGACTTGGACTCAGCAAATTTCTGGCCTACAGCAGCCCTTCGAGTGCCGGGCAACTGGGAAGTCCCTGCCTCCGCCTGCTGTGGATCAGACAGTGCGATGTGCTCACCAGATTGTGATCCTGAGGCTACTCTAAAGCTAGGTCCCACTGAGGTGTGTGTCTCTGCGCTGGTGGAGGGTGTGGGTGAGTGCTGTGATGGGAGTTCAGGGCAGGTGCCTCCAGATTCCTCTCCAGAGATTTCTTCAGGGCTTGATTGGAGGCCTGGGTCGTGGACTCTATTGGCTGTTTCCCAGATGTGCCCGCGAAAGCAAGGAGAGATAATTAGTGCATGGCAGTGACCTGTGAAACAGGACACATCACTCACAGCATGGCTGTCTGATGGACAGTGCAACACTGCTGGATCCTCACTTGGTAGAGCGGCGCTGGCCTCACCGTCAGCACAGGAATGGTCTAGATCTTCATTAGTCAACTGAATGGCTCTGTTTTCAAAGCCTGTGAGGGCCATGCTTTCAGAATTTCCTTCATTGGTCTGCGACCTCTCCCTCTTGTTGTGTGCCAGTTTGTCCTGAATAGAGATGGAGAGTGTAAGCATGATGCCTGCCAGGCCAGATGATAAGTATGCCTGGCATGTTTGGGTGGTGAGTGGTCCCATGGACGAATGAGGAAATGAAGGTGTGTGAGAGTGAATGGTGATGTCCCTTGAACTGGCACTGAGTGAGTGCCCTGAGGATGTGGGATGGGTTTGAGTGCGTGAGTGGAGAGTGATGGGAAAAGTGACTTACCCTGGAGGAATGGAGATCATCATTCATCCTCTTGCGGCACAGGGTGGCTGTCTTCTTTTGCAGGGCATTGACCACTGCCTCCCAAGTGGATTAATGATGTTGCTGCCCATTCTGCAGCCAGAGCGGCGGTAGAAGACATCATGGCGGGCCTCCACTGTGTCCAAAAGGTGATCGAGGGATGAGCCATTGAACCTGGGGGCTGCAGTCTTTTTGCCTTTTAGGGCCATGTCTTCTTTGCAGCAGTCATAGAGTCATAGGGGTCTACAGCACAGAAAAAGGCCCTTCAGCCCATCGAGTCTGCGCTGGTCAAACAAGTACCTAACAATTGTAATCCCATTTTTCAGCACTAGGCCCATAGCCTTGTATGCCATGGCATCGCAAGTGCACATCCAAATACTTCTTAATTGTTATGAGGGTTCCTGCCTCTACCACCCTTTCAGGCAGTGAGCTCCATATTCCCACCATCCTCTGGGTGAAAAAATTATTCCTCACATCCCCTCTAAACCTCTTACCTCCTCTGCCCCTTATCTTAAATCTATACCCCCTGGTTATTGATCCCTCCACCTCGGGAAAAAGTTCCTTCCTATCTACCCTATCTATGCCCCTCATAATTTTATACACCTCAATCATGTACCCCCTCAATCTCCTCAGCTCCAAGGCAAATAACCCCAGTCTATCCAATCTCTCTCCCACTCTCCAGCCGTGGCAACATCCTTGTAAATCTCCTCTGCACTCTCTTTAGTGCAATCACATCCTTCCTACAATGCGGATTCCAATACTCTAGCTGTGACCTAACCAGTGTTTTACAGTTTCAGCATAACTTCCCTGCTCTTATATTCTATGCCTCGGCTATAAAGGCAAGTATCCCATATGCCACCTTAACCACCTTATCTACCTGTCCCGCTACCTTAAGGGACTGGTGGACATGTACACCGAGGTCCCTCTGATCCTCGGTACTTCCCAGGGTCTTACCATTCATCGTGTATTCCAGTACATAGTTTGTCCTGCCCAAGAGCATCACCTCACACTTATCCAGATTAAATTCCATTTGCCACTATCAGACCATCTGTCCAGCCCTTCTATATCCTCCTGTATTCTAATGCTATCCTCCTATTTACCACCCCACCGATTTTTGTGTCATCCGTGAACTTGCTGATCAACCCTCCTACATTCAAGTCTAAATTGTTTATATATACACCACAAACAGCAAGGGGCCCAACACCGATCCCTGTGGAACCTCACTGGACACAGGCATCCAGTCACAAAAACACCCCTCGACCATCACCCTCTGCTTCCTGCCACTCAGCCAATTCTGGATCCAATTTGCCAAATTGCCTTGGCTCCCATGGGCTCTTACCTTCATTATCAGTCTCCCATGCAGGACCTTATCAAAAGCCTTGCTGAAGTCCAAGTAGACTACGTCAAATGCATTGCCCTCATCTAGGCACCTGGTCACCTCTTTGAAAAATTCAATCAAATTGGTCAGACATGACCTTCCCTTAACAAAACCATGCTGACTGTCCTTGATTAATCCCTGCCTCTCCAAGTGTAGATTAATTCTGTCCCTCAGAATTTCTTCCAATAGTTTCCCCACCACTGAGGTTGGACTGACTGGCTTGTGGTTCCCTGATTTATCCCTTCCTCCCTTTTTGAATAACGGTACCACATTGACTGTCCTCCAGTCCTCTGGCATCTCTCCTGTGGCCAGAGAGGTATTGAAAATTATTGCCAGCGCCCTGCTATCTCCTCCCTTGCCTCACTCAACAGCCTGGGATATGTTTCATCTGGGCCTGGAGATTTATCTACTTTTAAGCCAGCCAGACTATTTAGAAGCTCCTCCCTTTCTATGCTAATTTCTTCAATTATATCACAGTCCTTCTGCCTGATTTCCATACCCATGTCGTCCCTCTCACTTGTGAACACCGACACAAAATATTCATTTAGAACCCTACCTTCGTCTTCCAGCTCCACACACAAATTACCACTATGGTCCTTAATGGGCCCTAATCTTTCTCTAGTTATCCTCTTACTCTGAGGGCAGAATTTTACGATAGTGGGATTTTACGTTCCCGCTGTCGTCAATGGCATTTATAACGGCTCGCCGCATTTTACGGCCTCGCCCCCACTGAAACAAGGCCGTCAAATTCTGCCTTTAATGTACTTGTAAAATAACTTTGGGTTTTCCTTTATTTTACCTGCCAATGTTTTCTCATGCCCCCTTTTTGCTCTCCTGATTTCCTTTTTAAGTTCCCCACTACACATTCTATACCCCTCTAGGGCTTCCGCTGTTTTGAGCTCTCAGTATCTGCCATAAGCTTCTCTTTTTCTCTTTATCCAATCTTTTATATCCCTCGATATCCAGGGTTCCCTGGATTTGTTGGTCCCACCCTTTGTCTTTACTGGAATATGTTGGCCCTGTACTCTCCCTATTTCCTTCTTGAATGAGTCCCACTGCTCTGACGCAGATTTACCTAAAAGTAGCTGATCCCAGTCCACTCTGGCCAAATCATATCTGATCTTATTAAAATCGACCTTCCCCCAATTTAGAACTCTGATTTCTGGCCCATCCTTGTCCTTTTCCATAACAACCTTGAATCTAATGGAGTTATGATCAGTCGTGGGCTGGAAGCACCGAGAGGTGTGTGTGTGGCTGCAATTTAAATGTGGCACCCAGCATAATGAAGCAGCGAGGTGATGATGTGCCAGGCAAATAAGAGCACCCCCACCATGGAAATGGCCTGTTCCCTGGGAATGCATAATTAATGTGGCGGGTTTGGGACAATACGCTGTGAAAAGCCGTCATTATAGCCGGTGGGTAAAACGTTGTTTTACCCACCTGCTACCATCCAAATCTGGGACGATTCCGCCCGATGTCTCGACAGCAATCAGTGGCTACTCTCAAAGAGTGGAATAATCACCTTTAAAACTATCTTTGGTATTCAGCTGAACTTGGCAAAATTAATTAGTTAGTAACTAGATATTTGAAGGGTGAAATCATTTCACATTTGTGGGCACAGAGTAGGGCTCAACTCTGCTAGAAAATAGTCCTAGGTACCTCCACAGCTATTTTCTTCCATTAGTGATAAAATATTATTTTAAACATATTAGAATGATGTTGGAGGAGAAAGAAAGGGAGCAGGAGGGGTTAAATGGGATGGATTATCTGGGTAAAAACATCGGCAGACCTGGCCATTTCTGTGCTACAGTATCCTATGTATCTCTTCAAATCAAAATTTCTTGTCACATATTAATAACTTCAGGAATAGACAGTACCAAAAGACTTACTCTCCAATTTCACTCTCTCAAACTCCATTTGCACTCTTCAAATGGCATGGTTGAGACCAGAAGTTTTCTGTTCTAATAACCCATGTTGATGAGCATTTGGTCTGACCGTACAGAAAAATGCATTTTACCAATATAAGTTGTCAAAATAATTGCTTTTATTTTTGGCCACAGATCACAAGTTTGATACAACTTCTCTGTGACACAACATAATATCTATAGAACTGAAACATCCTTCCAGCCCTTATAATATGAGATCATCAATACGGAACTGCCTACGCAGAGAGTGGCTTTTAAAAACTTAGTACAAGATGGACAAGACAGAACAGCAAGGCCCTAGCTTAGATTTAGGTTTGTGTGGAGTCTGTTGATTGCAGCTGGCTACAAGAGCTGCCCTGTAACAAGACAAGGCAGAAGAAAAAGAACTGAGCATGCTTCTTGCTCACTATTGTGATCTCTGCAGGAATTAGGTGTGAAGATGCTGGGATACAGAACACATGCTGTACCTCAGTTTAAACAATTTCTGTGATTCACTCCCTGTAATGTTACCTCCATTCAGAAAAATGGCATGGACGCCACAGATACGTTGTCCGGACTCATTAAATAGAAACATAAATGATAGAAATTCTATTGCTGCTGCTGTTCTAATAACATTTAAAGCACTCCATTAAATTATTTCCTGTGCTGTTTTCACACTGGCAGTTTAATATCTGCATTAAAACAGTGCAGAGAGGAATTCAATATGATTGTATTGGGATTTTTGTTGGTGAACACCAGTGTTTGAGGTTTCTAAACTTATATCAATGATTCACAAAATACTAGTGTCATACACTTCAAATCAAAATTAAGCTGTACAAAATCTAAAAAAAACGTATATTTATTATTTATCCATGTTATTTTATTAAGGAGATGTTATCAGCAGAAAAAATGAATCAGATGGAAGATTTTGTCCTTACTGTTCTAAAACTAATATTCACTAATGTCCCTCAGCTAAGGAAACCTGTCTGGCACACATGTGACTGCAGTCCCACAATATGTAGTTGACCCTAAATGTCCTCTCAAGTGGGCTCAAGGATGGACCTTGTCACACCCCAAGAATAAACTTTATTTTAAAAAAATGATGCATATCAGCAATGAATAAAACATAAACTTTCAGCTCTTGAAGCTTCAACTGAAGGACACTGCCTGTGGTGGGTGTTATCTCCACAGGTATACTTTAAGGTGGCACCAACAAACCAAGGCAATGCATCAATGGCATAAACATGTCACCTTTATAAATATAAAAGCTAAATACTGCAGATGCTGGAATTCTGAAACAAAAACAGAAAATGTTGGAAAAGCTCAGCAGATCTGGCGGCATCTAAGTGAGAGAGGAAGACAAAGTTAACGTTTTGAGTCCGTATGACCCCGAAGACTCTGGCTCTGAAGAAGGGTCATACGGAATTGAAACGTTAACTTTGTTTTTCTCTCTCCACAGATGCTGTCAGACCTGCTGAGCTTTTCTGTTTTTGTTTCACCTTTATAAATCCCTGCTTTAGTCTGTATATTTTCTAAAGTGGCTGCATTTTCTTAAGAGAAGCAGCACATCATGGAACTTGTTCCTGTGTCAGGAAATTTATTCTGTTTGTCAATGTTGCTTCCTGAATGTGCATCTGGGTTCCAGCAGAGACAGTCAGCCACATTTCCCACGGTTGCAAACTTGCTGGTCTTGGACCACTCCAGTAGTGTTCATTTTTAGCCCTGTTCAATTCAGAAAAATGATGAATGCAGTAACGGATCATATTTGTGTCCTACTGAAATACATTTTTCTTACCTGATAGCTCCTAAACATGAAGTAGAGCTGCAGGTTAAAAGTTTCAGGAATGGGGGGAACAAATATCACTAAAAAGCAAAATGCTGAAATGCTGGAAATCTGAAATAAAAACAGAAAATGCTGGAAATATTCAGCAAGTCTGGCAGCATCTGTGGAGAGAGGAGCAGAGCTAACGTTTCAAATCCAATAGGACTCTTCTTTGGATACTGTCATACCTGCTGAATTTTCCCAGCACTTTCTGTTTTTATTTTCGAACAAATATCACTACAACAACAAACATTGCCTGTCAATACTAGAAAGAATAACAATGTTCTTGTTGTTCATCCACCAGAAATGTGCTGAACAGTGCCTATATAGGAAACCTCCTGCATACATTCCTGCAGCACAGTTAGAATGATCTTTCTTTTAAACTCTAAGTTACATTTACAAAAGTGCAGTAGTCAGACCTAGTAATTGGATCGTACATTTAACTTCGAAATGTTTTGCACATATTTGACATTCCGTGAAGAATATATTTATTGCATATAGAAATGTAGTAGTATTTCTCAATTCATGCTCTAGTCCTGGGACATTAGGCCAGCACACAGCCATTTCAGGCTAAGCTGAAACATGTTCCACACAAGTCTTCCCTCTCTGCCGGCTGTGAGTCTCCGAGGAGAGAAATTTGAATAGCATCGCTTTCCATCTGAAACAGGCAGAGAAATTTCACTTGACCTGAAATTGACCCTCAGGGATCAGCTGCATGAAACCAGGTGGTTAGGTGGTTCATGCAGCTTACAGATTGGGGGGTTAGGAACTTTAGTCAGATCTGTATCCAACCTCTCAGCTGGCCCTGGAGGTGGGGAGCTGAAAAGTAGGGGGTTGGGGGAGGGAGGGGGAACGAGTGCTAACCAACAGCGGCCTGGAAAGTTTCTCTGCAATCGGGATAACTTTTGCACCTCAAGGCTTTCAAAATCTCTGCAATCTGTTTTCTTTGCTCGTCGGTTACCAATAAAGAGAAATAACTACAAGTAGAGATTTAGGGTGATATAGAGTTTGTAGAAGTCCCTCCCCAGCAGTGTTAGGAGTGTGGCTACTCTTATTGGTTCAGACTTGTTCAGGCAAGTCTGTTGCAATCTCAAAAGGCAGAATTTTGCCGTTAGCGAGCAGGAGGTGGGGCCCGCTCGCCGACGGGTAAAAGGATGCGGGATGACGTTAGGCGGAACCCCCGACGTCACCCCGTCCCATTTAAATTTTCAGGAAGGCGGGGGCACAGCAAGATCAGCTGCTGGCCTGCCGACCTGTCAATGGCCAATTGAGGCCATTGACTGGATCAATTATACAATTAAAGGACCTGCCCGTCCAGCCTTAAGGTTGGCGGGTTGGCTAGGAGCCCCGGTGGCAAATAGATCAAACATGAAACCTCATCCACCGGCAGGATAAGGTTTCATGTAGGGTTTTAACAAGTTTGATAAAGTTATTCTGTAAATTATGAACATGTCCCATGTCATGTGACATTGTCACATGAGGGGAACATGTTAGGGAATTTTCTTTTCTATTTTTCCTATTTTTCAAAGTGTAAACGAACTCCCTGAAGCAGCACTTAGCCTCAGGGAGATGTGTGCTGTTTTGTGCGCATGTGCGAAAGAGCGCACTCTCACTTTTGAGGAATCCCTGCCCGCGACAGGGAGCACATAGCGCTTCCTGCTGGACGTCACACTGGGCAGGCCTTTATTGGTCCGCCCACATAAAATGGCGGTGGGGCCCGCTTCTCCGGCGGGCATCGGCACCCCGCCCACTGGAGATTGGGTTGGGCCCACCCGCCCGACAGGCAGAAAATTCTGCCCATAGTTTTGCCACTGTAAATGAATAAACTGCCAATTCTGCCTGCTTTCACCGTTCATTTGGACTGGAGCAGCGATTGGAAAGTTTACAAGGTTTACCATGTTCACTCACCAGTATCTTCTTGCAGCCTTTGTTTGCTTTTCTTTTGTCCTTTTCTCAGCAACTTTTTTGTTTGCAGATTTGAACCTTTCTATTTGCCTAGGTTCTCAGTGCATTCTTTGCAGAATTTCCAGGGTTCAAAAATCTACTTTTTCTCCACTTTCTGACACCATGTTTCATGTATAAGGACAGCTTCTTCAGTATGTTCTCAGTGACAAGCTTTATTAAACTGATCAAAAATGGAAGCCTACAGTGAGTTTGCCTCATGCCACAGTTACATGACTATAGGAAGCTAGATGTGACACCCGACTGACTACATTTCAAGACCCAAACACCCATTTGTCAATCCATTTTGTTGTGGAGATGGTCACAGCACAAAATGGCTTGTAATTAGGAGATATTTCTATGATCCTTCCCCCACACAGATAGGGACTGCCACATACTACTGTAGCTCCAATCCTAATCTCCATTCTCTTCAACCTTGGCTTCATTGCTTGGGACACAGGATTATGGAATTTCCCTTTAAGCAACCAGTCTTATTCAGGGAGGGTAGAAGGATGTCTGGCATGTGAAATGGAGAATGGCTGTCAAGATAGCTTTCAGAGTTCAGATTAAATACATTATTGAGGCAGTCAAAGTGAGTTTAATGCTATAGTTGATTGTGCTTAACCTGACCTGGTTTGATACTCGTTGTCATAAAAGGGAGGTGTTCCATTCTTAAGTAGCAACCTCCTTGGCTTTAATGACTACAAAAATTCACCAAAAGAAGTGGCTGCATATTCCTTATGTCCTCCAATTCTAACCCGAGACTTAAATTGTATTATAAATAGTCTTTTTGTCATGTGACATAGTTTAAAATCAGAATAAATTTTAAATAATCCCTCATGAAAAGGCATGAAGGGGGCTACTTCCTACACTGGCTCAACACAGCTAAAGAAGTAGAAAACTCTACACATCATCTTTAAAATCTTTAAAAGGTGGCTGTAAGAACATTTATGTTGTAATATGTTCTCACCATTAAGTTTATGATTAAGTTTACAATATTCTAATTTTGGATAAGGATTAGTATTGGATCAGCTAAGAAATATATAAGATGCTCTCAGCATTTGGTTTATGATCATGGCTAATCTCATGAATATATCACAGCCTTGTAGTCATTGTCATTGTTTCTTTCCTCTATCTTAACTATGAAATGAGGTTGTCAGGTTTGTGCATTATTGCATAAACAATTATTTATGGAGATCATTTTTAAAAATTCATTCATGGGATATGGGCGTCGCTGGCTGGGCCAGCATTTATTGCCCATCCTTAATTGCCCTTGAGAAGTTGGTGGTGAACTTCCTTCTTGAACTGCCACAATCTTGTGGTGTAGATATGCCCACGGTGCTGTTAGGGAGGGAGTTCCAGGATTTTGGCCCAGTGACAGTGAAGGAATGGCGATCTATTTCCAAGTCAGGATGGTGAGTGGCTTGGATGGGAGATTACAGGTAATGCTGTCCACATGTGTTTGCTGCACTTGCCCTTCTAGGTGGTAGGGGTTGTGGATTTGGGAGGTGCTGTCTAAGGAGTCTTGGTGAGTTCCTGCAGTGCATCTTGTAGATGATACACACTGCTCCCACTGTTCATTGGTGGCAGAGGGAGTGAATGTTTGTGGAAGGGGTGCCAATCAAGCGGGCTGCGTTGTCCTAGATGGTGTCAAACTTCATGAGAGTTGTTGGAGCCGCACTCATCCAGGCAAGTGGAGGGTATTCCATCACACTCCTGACTTGTACCTTGTAGATGGTGGACAGGCTTTGGGGAGTCAGGAGGTGTGATACTTGCCACAGAATTCCTAGCCTCTGACCCACGCTTGTAGCCACAGTAGTTATGTGGCTGGTCCAATTCAGTTTCTAGTCAATGGTAACCCCCAGGATGTTGATAGTGGGAGAATTCAGTGGGTAATGCCATTGAATGTCAAGGGTGATGGTTAGATTCTCTCTTGTTCGAGATGGTCATTGCTTGGCACTTGTGTGGCAAGAATGTTACTTGCCACTTGTCTGCCCAAGTCTGGATATTGTCCAGGTCTTGCTGCACTTGGACATGGACTGCTTCAGTATCTGAAGAGATGCAAATGGTGCTGAACATTGTGCAATCTTCAGCGAACATCCCCACTTCTGACCTTACGATGGAAGGAAGGTCATTGATTAAGTGGCTAAAGATGATTGGGCCTAGGACACTACCCTGAGGAACTCCTGCAGTGATGCCTTGGAGCCGAGACGATTGACCTCCAACAACCACAACCATCTTCCTTTGTGCTAGGTATGATCCTGACCAGCGGAGAGTATTCCCCTGATTCCCATTGACTCCAGTTTTGCTAGGGCTCCTTGATGCCATACTTGGTCAAATGTGGCCTTGATGTCAAGGGCTGTCACTCTAACCAAACATCTGGAGTTCATCTCTTTTGTCCATGTTTGAACCAAGGCTGTAATGAGGTCAGGAACTGAGTGGCCCTGGCAGAACCCAAATGAGTGTCAGTGAACAAGTTATTATTAAGCAAGTTCTGCTTCATAGCACTTCATAGCACTGTTATTAAGCCCTTCCATCATTTTAGTGATGATCGAGAGTAGACTGATGGAGCGGTAATTGGCCAGGTTGGATGTCCTGCTTTTTGTGTACAGGACATACCTGGACAATTCATGCAACATCATGCAAAACACATGGGGCAGAGTCTTACTGCCTTTGTTTTTGGTGAAGCACAGACTATTTTTGGGTTGGGAACATGAATGTAGGATTGGCGGGCCTTCTCTCCTTTCTGGAAAATGACCAATTCAGAGCCTGCCTCCAGGCTGCCTGACCAATTAGGGAGGACAGTTTGTCAGAGGAAGGATTTCTGATTAAAGGGACCATGGCATGCTGCTGGGAAGCTCACCAGCATTTGGCACCCGCAGGAATGGTGAGGAGACTGAGGCAGGCTGGCCTCTTGGTCTCTCGATCTTACCTGGAGATCCAGCTGAGTTGCTGCAGTGAGATGAGCTCTTCTAAGGACAGGAGGAGGAGGACAGCCTCTCGAACCAAATAGGCATGGATGGAAGTGGCCAAGGAAGTGAGCAACAGTGGTGAGTGCCCTCCAACCTGGAGACGGTGCACAATGAGAATCCAGGACCTCAGCAGGGCATGGCAGGTGAGTGCGAATACACTTCACACTCTGCCTTGTTCAAAATTCTCCTGCACAGCACTCTTCACCTTACAACTTCACTTGTTCCTCTCCCTGCAGGCACCTCACATCCTCACTCTCGCACTCACCCTCAGCATATTGTCCTCCTGCACCCATGTCTGACAGTAACCCTCCAATAATATTGTCCTTCCCTCCTCTGCACACAAGCCTTTACAAACACTCACACCTCTCTACTTTCTCTCCTTGCAGAAGAGGAAACATAACTTGGCGAGCAGCAGGGACCAGGAGGGGGACACTCTAATGACAGACATGTTATCGGTTACTGGCAATACTTGCCCACCTGCTCCATTGAGAAGGAGGTCTTGCACCATGAGGATGAAGATGCCAGCAGCGACATGCCATGAGAGGCTGAGCCTCATGAAACACTGGTGCTCACAAACGTCAGGAAAGCTGGTCCTTTGCCTGTAGACCCTCTGTTGGAAGTCTCACCCATTTTCAGCTGGAATCTGTGAGTTGCTGCAACATGTTGCAGTCAAAAGGCCCCTGCTCTAGACCATCACCAGAGGGAGATGGTGTGGCTGCATAAGCTGTTCCCATGCCATTCTGAAGGCAGGCAGCAGGGGAGGAAAGTGCAGCTAAGGTGAGTGAGGTGCTGGTCAGGTGAAGTGCTTTCCAAGTACCTATCAAACAGTGATAGCACTTTCTTACAGGAGTGCTTTCAATAGCAGTCTCTCATCTGGCCATGGCTGGGGTTCTTCAGTGTAACCGATCAAAGCCTTTCTAGCTTGTCAGTTTCACTGAGAGGCTCCTTTCCATTGTGCTCTTCACTGTCTCCAGTGTAAGACTGCTCTCCTGCTGAGAATGAGGAAATCCATGCACAGAATCCTTCTTCACTCTCTGTTTCATGACTTTAATTACCTTCCCGTGTCAGCCGCTGGGGTTTTCACCCTCACTCCCTACCCAGCCCCAGGAAAGTTGGAAGGAGAAGGGAACGTATCAGGATTCCAGCCGATGTCATTTTCTGTAATTTTCTAGTCCTCTCATTCCTAAACCCACTTCCACCAGCCTGGGAAAGCACCCCCCAAGATGTCTGTAAATCTACACGGATGAATATTCAGTGCATTGCATCAACTGAACATACTAGAATACACTACAGCAAACACTTTTCTTGATGAAATGCTCCAAAAGGCTTACGACATTGTATTTACTATTAACATACTAACATTATTTTCATTGTACTGAAAATGTTAATAATACTGAAAGAATATTTAGTCAGCGGAGACAGGTTAATAAGGTGAATGATGATGTGGGTCTGAACACTTGGGCCTGAATTTTCCCACCTTAGGGTTTTTTACTGAAAGGGGACACCATTTGGGTTGTGAACTCAATTTTTTAAAATTCAGGATGTGGGTGTCGCTGGCTAGGCCAGCATTTATTGCCCATCTCCAATTGCCCTTGTTCAGAGGGCATTTAAGAGTCAACCACATTGCTGTGGCTCTGGAGTCACATGTAGGCCAGACCAGGTAAGGACAGCAGATTTCCTTCCCTAAAGGACATTAGTGAACCAGATGGGTTTTTACAATAATCGACAATAGTTTCATGGTCGTCATTCCAGATTGCCGGTACAATCTTCCAAGAGGTGTTCAATTAATTCCTGGGACTGCTGTCCAATTAGGGATGGCAGGTGGGTTGAGGAAGCGGGAAGGTGATTCAGCATGTACAGCTGGAAAGGTGTCCAGCAGCCTTCACTGTGTCTGCAGTGACAGTGCTGCTGAGGGGAATGGGACAAGAGAGGGCAGGCATAATGGAGGCACAAAACAGCAAAGGAAAAAACAGTGCTATCCATAACACTGGTTTCTGGGAGATAATCATGCTAATGCACGCCTCTGCCTGTGGGTCACCTCCATCTTGCTGATTTCCACCTTTCATATGCAGATTCCTTATTATTTTCCCGGCGCTCTGACCCCCCACTCTGTACTCTCCTCCTGTGAGTTGACCAGCTGCAGTCACTGTGGGAGTTCTGTGCGCCACTAGTAAAATTCCACTGCCCATGGCAAATGTCTGCTAAATTGCTTCATTGACAACGTCAACTGGCTTCCCACTGCTGCATGGCAGATTACTGTCACCACATAGAAGCTGTCTCCAGGAAAAGTGGGAAGAGGTGGGAATGCGTTGGCATTCCTTCAAATGTTATTTCCTGGGCCCTCCACCCCACCCCGCATCCAAATCCTAAATCTCCATTCATGTAGCTTCCAGAGTCCTGACCAGAACACAAAAAGGACAATTATGTCTATAGGCTGGGCTTTATTCAGCAGCCAGACTGTCTTTGAACCGATAACATAAACACACAGCAGAAACTTCTATCTTCAGCTGTACACCTGTACAAGATACATACCTGGGCACTTCATCTTTTGAAATTAATTCAGTCGAAGATTTGGGTTTTTGTGACTGGCATTTTTCAATCTTTCCTTTCCATCATTTGATATATTATTCACCAGAATCCTAAAAAAAAAGTTAAAGAATTCTAGAAGTGAGAACACAAAAACTATACATTAAATTTTTTAAGTTGGTAAAACAGTCAAATGCCAGAATATTGAAATGAGGGAGCATTTTGTAAAAGCTGTTGTTGCCTGCAGTTCTTTCTTTATCCACAGGGAGGGGTGAAGTAACCTGTTTTTAAAAGACTAATTTCACTCTTGTAAAAATTGGGTATAAAAGCTGTTAGGATGCAGTATAGAAAGGAAAAGCAAGGGGGAAATCGCACAAATATAATGAAACACGCTCAACTTTCCCTCCAGCTGAAATGCAGTAAGAGAAAATTCCACCTTAACACGACAAGAGCATGCATTTTTAAAAACTATTTCCTTTAAACTTGGTACTGTAACATCTTTCAGACTATAGCAACAGTCACAGCTAAAAGATATACAATTTCCTCTGACTCACTGCAAGCAAAGGCCAGGGAGACTTATAAAATATGTCAGCTAGTTTAATTATTATGCTATTTTAACTGCTGTATTTCAAAGGAGAAATGCATCTTCTTGTTGATCATAGAATCATAGAAAGTTTACAGCACAGAAAGAGGCCACTTGGCCCATTGTGTGTGTGCTGGCCAGAAAATGAACACCCAGCCTAATCCCACTTTCCAGCATTTGGTCTGTAGCTCTGCAGGTACACAACCAGACACCTTGTAAATGCATTGAGCGTTTCTGCCCATACTACCTTTTCAAGCAGTGAATTCTAGACCCCCACAACCCTTTGGGTGATAAAAATCTTTCCTGATCTCCCCTCTAATCATTACACAAATCTATGCCCCCTAGTCACTGACCTCTCTGCTAAAGTAAATTGGCCCTTCCCACCCATTCTATCCAGGCCCCTCATAATTTTATACATCTCGTGTAATAAAGTGGGCAGTAGTCACTGCTGAACTATGTCGCATTCCCAAATTAAATTCAACTCTGTGCCTTGCAGCGCTAAAGGAACTAGAAGTAAACCAGGTGGAGGAGGAAATATTTACTTGAATCTCAATTGGTAATGCACAAGTCTAATCAGCTGAGTGCTTCTTATACTAATCTTCCAGAGTTTATAGCACTTGTGTCATGGCAGCAGCTGCTGTGGTAGGGAGAGTGAAGTTTGCAGGGGTGTTTATCACCTGCACTCTACTGCCACACTATTTTGGACTGGTGAAGAGGAAGTAGCACTCATTTCAGTTTCTGAAGAAGCAGAGGATTTGCCTGGAGCTGCAGATGTAACTCCTCTCTCTTTTTAAATCATTTTCTCCTCCTCTCTATGGATGCTACTTCAGATTTCAAAACATGTAATATTTTCTGATCTCCTGTGTTCTGTCTTGTAGGAAGGCTATTCGTTCAGCACTTCAGGTTGTTAAGGTCAGTGAGCTGGAAGCTGTTTGGATCCTGGGTGATGTGCCATTGCTTCTATCTTTTTCTTTATGCTTGTCCCCATCTTTACTGTTCGGAGAAGTCCTTGAAGGAGACCTGCCAAGTCTTTGGGGCTTATTTGAGCTCTTCATTGGAGTGCATTCATTGGAGTTGTCAGTGACTGTAAGGTCCTCACTATCATTGCTATGGCCAGTTTCATTCTTTTCACTCTTATTGGATGGATTTGACCGTTTGTGGCTAAGCTTTTGTTTCGCCGCTGATGTCCCATTGCTGTTGTCGTTTACTCTTTTCTGCCCTTTTTCCATATTCTCAGCCTCTTGTACTATAATGCTGCTGTTCGAGCTTGTACTGGCATTAAACCCATAGGCGGATTCACTCTCAATCCTTCCCGTGATTCTCCAGCAACACTGTCCACTTCAATAGCAATGTCACTTTCACTTTTCACGGTACGAAGCTCATCCTGATGAAGCAGCGTTGTGGAAGCTATTGGCAAAACCTGCTGCACTGAACCAGACACAATAGCTATAACTGATTCAGGAGAATTGGGTCCAGAGTATCCAGCATATACATCTGCACTGCTATTTTTCACTTTTTCATCAAAGTCATCTCAAACCTATCTCATGATAAGCTAAAGCTTCAGGTCCAATTGCAGGCATAATATCTTCATCAGTTTTTCAATGAAATATCCTCTTCAGGGTTCTAAACAGAGAGCTTCCAATTCCTACTTCACACACCTATCTGTCACAATAAAGGAGCAGCTTCACCATTTTCAAGTCTTAACCTTTCAACAGTTTTAGATTCTTCACAATTGTCTGCAAAGTACTCCATTTTCTCAATACCTTCACTTTTTACAGTTTGCATTTTTTCTTCACTTTCTATCTGAAATTTTTTATCAGGTGTTAACTTCTCTGGAGGTTTTCTTTTTCCTGGCTTCTTCTCATCATTTGTAAGTTCATTTGACAAGCCAGTAACTATTACTGGAACTGCTTTCTTCAGGAAAACTGAGGACAGGTAGCTTCTTGACCTCTAAGCTTTCCAATTTTTCCTTGTCTTCTCTGTTTTCACTAACTATGTGATTAGCAGGGACAAATCCCGTGTCCTACTCCTCTTTCCTATGCCCTTTGCAGACTTGTCTACGATCTCTTTCCGTATACTTTCAGCTTGAGTTACCATTTTCTAGTTATTATCAGTTTGTTCTATACTTTCTACATTTTGATTTACAGATGTGGTTTTCAAATTATCTTCATATGGTAATTCTCTCAGTTCTTGCCTTCAATTATCTTTTGAGTTTTTCCCCCTCAGGTTTATCTTGATCTAAAGTCTTTGATTTGTCTGATGAAATTTCTACTCCACTTTCATCTGAGGAACTGGTGGACCCATTTGGTGCTTTGCCTGGTGTGCCTTCGAGGAAGACCTTCCACTCCATTGAGAAGGGGTGAAGAATCAGATGTATTATTCTGCAAACTCCTGGTTCTACTTTTCGCCTCATGACCTGGAGTTTTGGATAAAAGTACATTGTAAATGTGCAGTTCCAGTTTGTGGAGGGTTCAGACTAGGGCCATGTTTTGATTTATTTTATTTATCATTGTCTTCCTTTTCATGATCTTGTTTATTCTTTCATTTTCTTCTATGTTCCCCTTTTGGTGCACCTCTTTCTGAAGGCCAGAGAATTCTATCACCTTTTACCCATTCGTCATACCTTGTATTCCAACCATAGTAATATACTAAATAGACAACCTCTCCATCACCAATTTCAGAATTTCTAATATTGGCTTCATAGATTTTCTGATTCTTTCCATGCCCATATTTTACTTTAATCTTGGTTCCAGAAGGGTAATATTCAAATTCATCATCACCCTTCTCCTCCTTTTCTTCTTCCTCGTCCTCTTTATTTTCATTCTCTTCCTTTTTTGTTTATCCTCATGGTCCTCTTTCGTGTCTTCATCACATGCTTCCTCTTGCTCAGAATCTTTTTTAGACTCTTCTTTCTTATTCTTCTCTGCTTTGCTTTTGGGTGTGGACACATTTTTTCTGTTGTCTTGTGTCAGTGTCTTCCCCTTGTTTCCTGGAGTCCTCCTTAACTTCTTTATTTTATTTGTTAATTTCTCCACTCACCTTTTCTTTCTTTAATTCTTTGACTTCTTTTTTGGCAGCTTTTGCTTTTCTCCTCCGACCTCGCAGGGATCTCAGTTCTTTTTCCTCTTTGGCATTTTCAGTGTTATCGCTTTTCCCATCATCTAAAGTGTTAGGTGCTTTCTTTGGATCACATGCCCTATTCTCTTCATCCTTCTCCATTGCTTTTCCTATAGATTCCATGTAGTGAAGCAAGGATCAACTGTATGACAGTATTCCTCAAAGCCTAAAAAGTACTTCTTATAAACAGTTTTTACATTGTAAGAGGCAGCAGAGTTCAGAATTGGAATGCCAAGATCCAAGTATTTATTTCCACACAGAACTACAGATACACAGGACTGACATTTCAGAGCAGAAATCGACTGGCTTTAAAAATAGGAATGTAGCAACAGAGTTAGCTATTTATCCCATTGAGCCTGTGCTGTGCCACTCAATGAAATCATGACTGATGTGCGACCTTACTCCATGTACTCGCCTTTGCTCCATATCGTTTAATATCTTTAGTTAACAAAATCTATTAATCTCAGTTTTAAAATTAACAATTAGTCAAGGATCAATTATCGTTTGTGGAAGAGTGTTCCAAACTTCTACCGCGCTTTGCATGAAGTGTTTCCAAATTTTACTTCTGAAGAGTCTGTATCTAATATTTTGACCATGCCCCTAGGCCTAGACATCCTAGCCTGGATCATCTGTGAAGCGGCAATCATTGTCAAATTGTTGCTCTGTTCAAACTTTTCCACGCCTGGACGCTGCTCTGCATTTCTTGCTGGGTTTTCCGAGCCCAGCTTCTCCAGAAATGGAGAGCACACCATCCATTGGAGAACTCCATCGCAGCGGGGGAAAGGCAAGACACAGCCCCTTTTTACGGTACTAGCTGCCATATAGTAACTTTAAAGGTTCAGTGTGAAAATTAGTGAATGGGTGTATGGGTGAGTGGACGAATAAGTGAATGGATAGTGTGGTAGGGTAAGTGGGTAAGGTGAGTGAGGTTAAGTGCATAGGGTGACAGGTGGGTAGGGTAGCAGGCGGGACAAGTGGCATGTGGGACGGGTGGCAGGTGGGAAGGATGGCAGTGGCAAGGGTGGCAGGTAGGTAGGGTGGCAGGGGGTAGTCGGGTTGGGTTGGGAGGGGTAGTCAGGTTGAGGGCCAGTAAGGTCAGGTCAAGTGGGGAGTCGGTAAGGGTGCGGGGTGGTGGTCAGTGTGAGTGATTGAGGTGTCAGTCCTGTCATTACCCAGGAATTAGATTTTCTGGTTAACATTTCCTGGGTAACTACTCAGATAAGTCCCATGGAGCTGTCCGAAGTCTCCGATTCAAGCTCAGAGTCTGAGACATTCGTGGAGGGTCCTGGGGAGCAGAGAAATTGCCTATCAGAAGCTCAAACTTTGCAGGCAATTCCCACAGAGATGAGCGCGTCGGGATTTCCACAGGGTCCTCAAGTGCAACTTAGGTCCGATGATCTGGAGACCGGAAGATCTGGGCTCCTAACTAACAGAAATAAAAGCAGGCTGGCAGCACCTGTGGAGAGAGAAACAAAGTTAACGTTTTGAGTCCAATATGACTTATCTTTGGTATAAAGTGTTAATGGACTCGAAGCATTAACTCTGTTTCTATCCCCACAGATGCTGCCAAACGAGGTGAGTTTTTCCAGCACCTGTTTTTATCTCAGATCTCCAGCATCCGCAGTATATTGTTTTCATCCTAACTAACGGAGATAGTTTTTCCCAATCTTCCCTATCTGTTCCCCCTAATATCTTGAAAATTTCAATCAAATCACTTTTCACTTTCTAAATTCCAGGGACTACAATCCTAGTTTGTGTAATCTCTCCTCATAATTTAATGCCTTGGAGTCCAGGTATCATTCTGTAGGACCGCCACTGCACTCCTTCCAAGACCAATACTGTATTTCCCTCCTAGGGTGTGGTGCACAGAACTGCCCACAATGCTTCAGGTGCGGTCTAACCAGGACTTTATATAGCTGATGCATGACCTCTACCTCCTTGCATTTACTCCTCAAGATATAAAGTCCCATAAGTCTTTTTAATTATTTTCTGAACCTGTCCTTGACATTTTAATATTTTGTGTACGGGAACCCCACTCGACCAAGTCTCTTTGGACATTTGCTGCTTCTAGCTTTTCACGATTTAGAAAGTACCCTGTTCTATCCTTTTTAGGTCCAAAGTAAATTACCTTACATTTGCCTACATTGAAATCCATTTGTTACAGTTTTGCCCATTCACTTAATCTATTAATATTTCTTATGTAATTTCATGTTTCCATTTATACTGCTTACAGCGCTGCCTACCTTTGTTTCATCGGCAAGTTTGGATATGTGGCTCAAAAATGCAAATTTCCAATAAAAAGTCAGCCTTCCACCAATAAATTCTAAATGAACAACTTTTTTTAACACATGAACAAATAAAATAAAATTCTTACCACAACTCTTCCAGTGTGCCATTCACTTCTAAAGCACTTCTAAAGTAACCACTTCCTTTTTCAGTGATATCATTGTCTCCAAGCCTACAGACAAGTATTGTCCATTTTATTATTCAGCAACCCACATGGTACAGGTAACATGTAAAATAAAATCCTTTAAATATGAAGAATCACAGAATAACAAAACAACATAACACATTTGTTTTAATGGAGCCTTTCTGAACAATTACTTCCATTATTTAATGGAAAATGATAAAAAATGCAAATGAAAGCGTTAATACTTTTGGCAAGAATAAAGAATAAAACTTGAAACATAGCACTTGTTCTTAAATCAGTAACTAACTCTCTTGTTTAATTAAACTTCTTCACTCAGGACACCACAAGATAAAGGAATGCTAAAAATGTTGAAAAGAAATACTTAAGTTGAATTTTAAATGGAGTAATCAATACATACATGGCTATATTATTCACTAAGAGGTTGACAATAAAAGCAGTTACTTGCCAAACAAAATAGCTGTGGGATTGAGTGAGTGCAGGAGCCATCTGTCATAAAATCTGTCTTGCATATTAGATTAAATTAAAAACAAATAACTAAATTGAGAGATCAATTTGAAAAGCTAAGTCCATCGTGCACACCACTTCCAAGTTGAAAAGAGGAAATGGAGTGTTGAGGTAAATCAGGAAGTTGATGCCAAACTTGAATTTTAAAAAGCTGAAGATAGAAAGAGGAAGGAAAGACTGAACAGATGGTAAAGATTTCCACAGTCTTATGGTCCTGTGAAAGAATAAGTTAGCTTGGAAGTGCGCCTTGATCCTAACACAGTGATTTTTGTTTACTCTTTCTCGGGATGTGGGCTTCGCTGGCTGGGCCAGCATTATTGCCTATCCCTAATTGCCCTTGAGAAGGAGATGGTGAGTTGCTTTATTAAACTGCTGCAGTACATGTGGTGTAAGTACACCCATGGTGCTATAAGGAAGGGAGTTCCAGGATTTTAACCCAGTGGGCTTCTGGGAGGGTCCCTTGTTCAAAGGCACTCAGTGCCTGACCAAGGGACCCAGCTTCGGGAAGGGGGGGCCTGCTGAGAGCCACCCACCATCCTTGCTGCCAACCCTTCGCAGTCCCTTCCTGGCGATCCCCACCCAGCCATCACTCAAGCTAAGATCCCTTGGTGATCTTAGGCCTTATGTGAGTGTAGTACCATCAGCAGTCATTGCCCCCTGGTGGCGCTGCTGAACAATGAAGTACCGTTGGCTTCTGATTGGCCAGCAGCTCCCGGTGGGTGGGACTTCTGGCCCGGGTTCCTTGATCCTGGGGAAGGCCTGCCACTGACCAGTTAAGTGCCTGATTGGCACTTAATTTGGCAGGCCTTCCCAAAAAGAGGCGGCAAGGGCCTCAGGCTGGTTGCCTAAATGGCGGGTGAGACTCTTGCCACCTCCATTAAATATTATCCAATAAAATTGAAGCTCATTGCAAAAATTAGCCAGGCTCAGCATATGAGCAGCCAGGCAAGTGCTAACGCATGAGCCAATTAGCATCTATTTGTAAAATCAAACTCAAGTTCTAATATGAAAGTAAACGTACATGATTTGAGATGGGATTAGAGAAAATGTTCTTCTGTGAGTTTAAATTTGAGCGCTTACCTTAATTCAATCAAACTGCGATTTTTTTTTAATGCTTGTGCCATGTACTTTGCGCCTTCGTCCCCGATTTTGTTTAGTTGTAAGCTGAAATAGGACAAAGACATATATTTAAATGCTCTTCTATAATGGAAACTGCACTCTTAGCTCCAAAATAACTCAGTTTATTAACAGTGAGAAGTGTGGAACAAAGCCATAAAGATCACTAAGCTCCCAGATTCAATCTTCAACCTGTGCTGATTTAACTTTAGGCAGTGATGGAGTGTTATGGTTGGATCAGTGCCCATAGCTGAAAGAGGGAAAATGATAATGAGCCAAACGTTCTAGGTTTTGATGCTGTGACTTCTGCTCCGTAGCCTACAGATATGGACAGTATCAGGTTCAGGTACAAAAATGGAAAATGCTGGAAAAACTCAGCAGGTCTAACAGCATCTGTGGAGAGAAAAAAGAACAGAGTTAATGTTTCAAATCCGTATGACTCTCCTTCAAAGCCTTGAAGAAGTCATATGGACTCGAAATATTAACTCTTTTTTTTCTCTCCACAGATGGTGTTAGACCTGCTGAGTTTTTCAGGCATTTTCTGTTTTTGTTTCAGATTTCCAGCATCCACAGTATTTTGCTTTTATTTCAAGTTTAGATACACTTGCAATATTTTTTTTGTTTAAAAAGCCTGCAAATGCTTACTATCTAGACTTGTGCATGAAGAAGTACAGCCATGTACATTTTACATCCTGCAAAAGGAAGCTGTGCCTTCAAGAGAGGGGAGAAACAGGGGAAGAAAAAGGAAAGCTGGACTTTTCAGGAATGATGGTGCAAGGCTTTAGAGCACCAATGTGTTGTGCCATCAATTTGTAGACTGCAGGCTCATGCTTGCATCCTCTAATGTGGTGAGTCCTGTTATGACATGGTGGCCGCGTCAAGTAAAGGCCACAAGAGGGGAGGAAAAGGATAGAGAAATAACTATCCAACCTGGCCCTTGCAGATTTCCTAAAGATCATCATATTATATGGAAATCTACAGCAGGTAATTTGTTCATATCTCTATCTGGGATAGTGTGTGATAAAGTGGGTGAGGGAGGGAATACTAAATTTCTCACAAAAGGCACAGTTCCAAAAAGCTGATAAAATAATCAAACTTAAACATAACTTTCTATTACATTGAAGTCATACCAAATTTTCAATTTTAGCACTTTAGGATTAGCATGTTTTTTGACATAAATTGTAAGAAAAATCTAAGCAAACTTTGAACCAAAACAAAATGAGAATGTCAACTCTTGGAATACATATCCCATACAGAGTCATGAGTCGTTGGACCCATAAAATTGCCAGGTATGCAAATCAACCAAAACCTAATAATACAGGTTGTAAGCTTGGATTTTGCCTGACTACCTTGGTGGGTGGAGGAGTTTATTGGCTCCAAAATTCCTCGAGTGGCACCTATTTCACTAGTTTGCAGGGTGAACCAAAAGGAATCTTATTTGCATTGGTCAGGCGTAAGGCTGTTTCAGCAACAGTCTCTCCATGTCTGGCAGGAACTCTGGTGCTGATTTGCCCTTTGGGAAAGAGGGTTGCCCAATGCCACTTCCCAGCACCTCTGGCAATAGTCTTATGGACAAGGAGGCCAATCTGGTCCATAATCACCTTTATGGAGGCCAGTATGCCTCTGCATACCAGTTGTCATCAATACACTGGGTCACACTGGAGTAGTATAGTGGGAACTCCTAGCTTATAGGAAGTCTGCCAATTGTTCCATCAGTGGTTGTCATTTGCTTTGCCTTACAAGGTATTGAAGAAATGGTGGTGACACAGCACATCTCCCAAGGGGGTTCAGACCATATTTTTATCAAGAAATGTGAGGAACAATTCTTTCATTAATTACTTGATAATGTAATTGTGTATAACGTTACAGCTAGGTGACATAAGTTTATTGCTTTTATCTTAGTTTTCGTAAAACCCAAATAACAAAATTCACAAATTTAAATGTTAACACTTTAACAAATATAGAGTTCCTGCTGGTCAATATAAAAAGCCATTATGGAGATTTCAAAGCAAATAGTGCAACCCTGAGGTTCAATAAATAGTAAAGTACTGCACATAAAAAAAAAACAATTTACATAGAAAAAAAACTTACCCGAAAACTTGCAATGTTGTGTTGATCTCCAGAGCTTTAGCTATTGAATGGGCACCTTTGGCACGGACAGTGTTTGCTCTTAATCTAGTGAAAACAAGGATTTAGTTAAAAGTAAGAGAACTAAATGCATCATGTCAGGTATGTAGCAAAATCATTTTTTTCTGGAAAGTTTGACAAGTATTCTAATTTGCCAGGTTTAATACATACCCCAATGTTTTCAGACTGCTGTTTGTTTTCAATGCTTCAGCTATTTGGGCTGCTCCTTTCTCTCCTATGGAATTGTGTTTCAACCTGGGAAGATTCCAGGCATTGAGTCACTGTATCATTTGTACCATATGTCTGGACTTGAAGTTAGCAATATCCAAATATTATGTGCAAACACAATATTCCATCATCTCAATTATAGCATCTGATTTAATGATAATTGGTTTGGAAGTATTCCTGATTAGTCTAGTTATCAGCATTGGATGGCATGTGGGGAATTATTTACTGCAGTAGAAAAATGAAATGCAAGTTCTTACAATATAGACCAAATAGAAAGCAGTTATTTTTATGTGTTAAAGTTTATTTCATAGTTTGTTATATGTATAACACTGCTTGTCACTAGAATCGGGAAACATAGAAAATAGGAGCAGGAGTAGGTTATTCAGCCCTTCGAGCCGCCATTTAAGTTATGAATCTCTGATCACATTATTATGAGATAACAGTTGAAGGAAAGGGCTCATAATGAACTTTGTCACTCTTGGGCTGTGAATCTTAACTCCCAACAAATATTTTTTTCCAATCAATTTTCAATCTTTTGTCTATATTTTTGTATTTAACTAAAACTTGTAGTTCATTTTTAATTTTACTATTGTGCCATTTTAATGATGTAATGTACAAAAGTGAAACAGACATAGGAATTTTACCTTAAGATTTCTATTCTACATGTTTCACTTTTGAGTGCATTCGCAATGATCTCTGCTCCTTCATCCTCCAGCATGTTTCCTTCTAAACTGTAAGTTAAAAAATCATCTTTTTGTTAGCTCTACCTTTGTGAATGCAGAATGTATTTTTAAAGTAGTTAAATATTCACTTACTGAGCTACAATCATTCAATTTAAGCAGTGCTAGCATATTCTCACTTACTAAACAGAATTTCTTTCTTCTTGTCTCTTACTCACACCTAGCAACAACAACTTGTATTTATATAGCAGCTTTAATATAGAAGAATATTCAAAAGCACTTAATGAAGGCATAAGGAAAAACTCGATGATGAGCAAAAAAGAGGCGATATTAGAGGGCTGACCAAAGGCTGAGCTATGGAAGCAAGATTTTTTAGGAGAAAAAGGGCTGCTCAGGCAAAGGGGTGTAAGAACAGAACTCCAAAACACAGGAGCTGAAAGGCACCTTTGCCAATCATGGGGTGAAGGGGTGGGGAAATGCTCAAAAAGCTAAAGGTAGAAGAATAGAGTTTTCAAGCAAGTTAGAGAAGTTTGAAAGGGTAAAAATATGGGGAGATTTAAACAGGGGATGAAAATTAATTTGAGGTACTGGGGGATCAGGAGCCAATGAAGGTCAGTGAGGAAAGATATGATGGGCGAGTAAGGTTAGGATACAGGCAGCAGAGTTTTATTGAGTTGAAGTTCAATGAATGATGAAGGATGGAAAGCTAGCTAGGAGAACATTGGAATGGTCAAATCTAGAGGTGACATAGGCATGGATGAGGTTTTTAACAACAAATGGGCTGAAATTGCCATTATTGTCATTTCCCTAGGCACGTCGCTGATCTCTTGCTAGATATAGATATAGAGACTGGTAGAACCCCAAAGAATTTCAGGCCTTAAATGTTTTGTGAGAGTTTACTTAGCATTTATCTTTAAATTTTATTAAAAGATTTGCATTTATAAAGTGGCTTTCATGACTTCAGGATGTCCCAAATGCATTACAGCCAATGAAATACTTTTCAAGTGTAGTCACTGTTATAATGCAGAAAATGTGACAGCCAATTTGAACACAGCAAGCTTCTACAAACAACAATGAGATAACGATCAGACAATTTTTTTTAGTAATGTTGGCTGAAGGATAATAATTGGCAGGGACACCACAGAGAACTCCCCTGCTCTTCTTCGAATAGTATGATGGATCTTCTACATCCACCTGAGGGGGCAGATAGGGCCTTAGTTTAGCACCCCATCCAAAAGATAGCACCTCCAACAGTGCACCAACCATCAGTACTGCAGTAGAGTGTCATCCTGAAATATATGCTTAAATCTAACCCACAGCCTTCTGACTCAGAGATGACAGTGCTATCTTGCCCAACACCACTGTGCCAGAGAAAATATCTTAGGCTAGACCCCAACTTTCAGTAAATGATCATAGTATTTACAGCAACTGTCTAAGCATTTTAAACTAAAGGTGTTCATGTAGCCTGTTAGCAAGTGTGTTGGACCATTTCCCTCTAATGCTATGTTTAATCACAAAATAAATGAATATATGTGATCAAATATTAATGTTTTCATGTGTTTTTGCTATTTTAACAAAGTTCAATATAAAATATATGAATTTTAAGTAAAGATTTGAAAATATTAGCCACAATATAAATGGATCAATTGCAGAACAACTCAATTTGAAAGCCATAAAGCAACCTTAATATTTACTTTAGCATTTGTGTAGATTATTTATAGTATCATTTAAATGCAAGGTGCAAGACTCATCTGTTTGGTTGATGGGACATAGAATATTAACAATGTTTACATTAATAAACGTTTAGTAGGATTATCTTTAAAAGACACAGTGGCTGAATCACTAACATGCCAAAGCATTTTGTTACTTCTAATTCATATCTAAAAAATAAATTTTAATACCTCAATGTCTTGACTTTTGAGAAAACAGACTCCAGTCTTTGGAAACCAGAAGCTCCAGCTTTACATCCATCTAATTCCAATGTTTCAATCGTGGTATGGTAAGAAAGGAGGTTTGCAATTGCAGTGCAGTCAGTCACATTCAAAGAAATGTAAGAAAAATTTACAACATCACTGGTTTGGGAGGCAACTAGTTGTGTTAAATTTTCATTTGCCGCTTCATAGAGACAATGAGAGGCTGTTAGTTTTTGTCTTTTGTGCACTGTATATTTTGTAATATTTTCTGGAGTTAGCGTGTCTTCTTTTGGAACTTCAACTGCAGCAATATTTTTGATAGCATCAAAGACTTCTCTTTCTTTAACCTGGTGTTGAGGCAGCAACTGCTTCACAAATTTTCTGTTGCTATGAGAGACTAGGCCAGCAGTGAACCTCAGTACAATCTCAAATACATTACTCTTTGAACTGAAGGCTTTATGCACATGATCCACACCAGATTCATTTGCAGAAATGCAATAAAGCGCTGCAAAAAACTCCTGGTGTGTCAGATGGAAAAATTGCCAAATGTGGGATTGCATCATTTTCAAGCTCTCTTTGGTGAGAATTTTTTTCCAGAAGGATTTTTTGTCCTGGGGATTTTTGGCAATGTTCCTTTCAATGTCTTTTGCTGAGAAAATTATTGTTTTATTGACGATTCCATCCCATGCAAGTTCTGCTAATTTAATTATTTCATTTTTGTCTTCATCATCTTCTATGCAGAAGGACTCAGGGTCATCTTCCTTATCACTGTTACAGATCAGTAAACACTTGGTGAATCTGAGGAACAAATCGGTGATTGTCCTGGGAAAGGAAGAGATCTGAGACCACCTGCCTTTACAGTGAAAGGATTTATGGAGGTAGAAACACAGGATGTCACAAAATGCAGGAACATAGCAAAGTCCAAACAAAGAATCAATGCTCTTCACTGTTCGAAAGACATGGTCAGCAACTTTTTTATCCTTGAGGCACTTCAAAAAGTATGCAGCAATTTCACTTTTAGAAAATCCTAAAATTTCAGCACATCGATTAAAATATGTTTTGTTATCTAAATCGATTGTGGTTGGGCGGGATGTAATAAGGACAGTTGCCTCATGAACAAGGTCTCCCTTTATGATACTTACAATCAAATGATTAATATGTTGAGCAATGGATGGGTCAACAATTGAATGGTTGTTAAATTCAAGAGACAATTTGAATTCATCCAATCCATCAAATAAAAATAGGATCCTGCTAGGAAATTCCAGTATCTTATTGCACAATGCTCTCAGATGAGGGTAGCTATGTACAATAAGCTCGGTCAGGCTAATTTTTTCCTTGATTGTGTTTAACTCCCGAAAATTGAAATAAAGCAGTATATAAAATCCAGTATAAATCATTCCACAGGCCCAACTATGAGTGAGCTTTTGCATCATAACGCTTTTGCCTATACCTGCCACTCCTTGCACTAGAGTGACTCGAGGTGGCTTTTCCCCAGGTGCAGATGGTGAAAGAAGCTGTTTTAAATCTATACGCTCGCACGCTGTGTAGTCTCTGTGTTGCAGGAGTTCATGTTCAGTTTTATTCCTTTCTCGGACATTGAGAATGACTAGACTGGTGAAATGTTCCTGCAGCAATGGTCTGGAGTTATCAAATACAAAGTATGGCTTTATTCTCTCCATCTGTGCTAGTAATGTGTATTTATGTGTGGCCACTGCTTCAGAGATTTCTGTAATTACAAGAGAAAAGTAATGAGCCACACTGGAGCCTCCATATTCTATCATAATGAACAGGGCTCCTCAGTGCAGAACAGAATTGACACATACCCCCGTGTCACCAAATTTTGGATGTTACGCATATGATAAATTAATACAATGGACACAAAATGAAAAGAAGTACAATCCAAATCACAGAAAACAAATTTAATCTTTCTTGGTCTATGTGGTTGATTTATGTTGAACCCAGGAGATCGGCGTTTGTGTCCAATGAAATGGGACAACATCTGCTACACGGCTTTGCCCTACAAGAATGAAGGCTTACTTGGAAGGCAAATAATTCGAACCTGGCTTTCACTGGGCAGGATTTTCCGGCCCCGCTGCTGTAAGTCTGCCGAAAGTTCATTGACTTCGGTGGCACCGGTATGTCTGGCCTGCGACTGGGACCGGAAAATCCCACCCATTCTGTGTGCAAAGGAATGCAAGCCATCTGATAAAATGTAGTTCATTTTAAGAATTAAAATGTCTTTTGTAGAAATATATGAAGGTGCCAGCAAGCTTGTTTAAACTATAATCTATTCCATTCCACTAAGTAGTAAACACAGTATATTATTAAAATCAGTTAGCAGGAGTATTTGACAGCTTGATTGTCCCATAATATCTTCAAGACACAACCTGCATTTGCGCGATCATCTGCAAAGTGACACAAATTCTGGACTTGTTCTGAATGTAGCAAATATGAATTGTTATGGATGACTTAAAAATAATTATACTTAAAACAATGCAATTAATTTCAGCTTGCACCACATTTCACATATCATATCATATTAAAACAGCTTTGCTTTCAAAAAAAGGAAATATTCCATTTCTTTCAAATTCCTAGAAAGATTCTGACAGAGCCATGGTTCCAAAATAAAAATGTAATCTCTACCTAGTATCTTGGATATAATTATGGATTCATTTTTAATGTACGTCCTGCAAATCTGGCATAGAACTTGTTCTTTAAAGTATATTTTTACTCAGTAAAAATAAGAACAATGCTACATGAATTAAACACAATGTGACATATATACTAATACAAGTTTTCCACCACATAAAAAGTGAGCTGTTGCACTGTGAGTACAGGAACATTAGAAAGCATGGAATCAAAAGGAGTTCATTGTTCAAGAAGCTCATCCTCTCCAATGTACCACACACAATTATGTTGTCATGGCTTTCATCTAACCCAATCCAGAAAATCCTGAGGAAGGCAACTTAACCCAGCTAAGACCAGAAACCAAAGACAGTGAAGCCAATTGAGTTCTTCAGTGTAACCGTGACTCAATAAAACTAGGTGGCACATATGTCAATTATGATTACCAGGGTGGAAGTTTGTAATTGGTCAATGGATGACTTAGATCAGATGGTTAACTGGATGAGGAGTAGAAGGGGAGTATGAGGAAAGGATCAATTTAAGAGAAGTGATGTTCAACAAATTACTTGCAAGCAACTGTGGCTGAAGACTGATGTTGGAGGTCTCCTGCTGTGGCTACCGCTTTCAAAAATGGGGATGAAAATCATCCCCTTTATGTGTGAAGATTTCAAATCAAGCATTAGAAAAATCCATATCCATACTAATACAGAGTCTGTTTTATATGTATTGGAGTTTAAACTGTATTTCCATCCATCAATATTAAAGAACTTCCAAATCAACAGGTCCAAACTGATACTGGAACCTTAAACATGGAGATGCCTACTCATTACATGCAAGAGATTATCTTTGACGAATCACACTTACCTTCAGGGAAATTGGTTATTTGGATTTTTTCATTGCTGCCCTCAAGTAAAACAGTTGGTAGGTTTTCATGGAGAAGATCAATAATTGGCCTGTCATCTTTATCAATGTAGGATTCCAGCAGTGTTGTTACAAACTTCTTTAAGCCAGGATAAAGGTCTTCAGTGTCTGTCAGTGCAGTGAGAAAATCAGTACATGACTGCTGACCTCTGTGGCTCAATATGTCGAGAAGAGTTCGCCCTTTATCGACGTCTGGTTTATCTTTTATTACATTATGGTCATCTTCAGAGATTATTTTCTTATTCATTAAAAGATTTAAGAGTGGAAGTATGTTAGGACTGATGTAATTAACCACAGTCCGACGACCTTCTTCAATTGCATGTATTGCCCAGTCTGTGCGCTTCATTTGTGATGGAAAATATCCAGTATTGTCACAAGCACCTGTTAAGAATGATATGAAATAATTTAAAATCAAACATTATCCTCAATCAAACTAAGCTGTCTAAAAGATTTGAAATTTTGTAGCTAATAAGATGGCATAAGCACAAAAATGAATGGCTTAATTCAACTGTCATATAATTTTGCAAATGTTTTGTCTGGCAACTTGATATCATGGTCTGAAGCACTAACTATTTTCTCTTTATCACAGATTAAATAATGCTCATTCCAGAACAACTTTTTCCCCATATTTCTGCAAGGGTAGTATTATTGTTTATTTTACCCACTTCTGCTTGTCTCTGTTCTAGTGAACAGGTAATAGAGTCACCTTTTCTGACTAAGTTAATGCTAAAAGCTAAAATGCTATATCTTAGTGCAGGTCGAAGTAGCAATGTCTGTTCTTTTTGAGTGAAGTTCTCTAATGCCTCCAATGCTGAGTAATGTAATGAGTATGCCAAAAGTTGGTCATACCCACATCTGTTACCTTAGGACTTTATACACACAGGTCTGGAATTTCTACTGGGTTCTCCAGGAGGAAGCAGGGTGAAACCCGTGGAAAAATGGTGTAAATGATTAACTTCTGCCGTTTCTCTAAAAACCCCATAGCAGGAAAATTGGGAGAACCCTGTGGAATTTCAGGGCCATAACTGGTAGCAGGAAAAGAAATAATGTTTTACCCTTTTATTCTACCAAGTTTCTCTCCACTCCTTTCTTAAAGCATTGGCTCCTTGCTCAAGTGCGGTGCAATGGGTGTCTCTTGCTCCCTATTCCTCATGCATGAGCTGAGAGTAAAGCAGCTGAGACTGACCCTGTCCTTTGTGACATTCACTCATGCTGACTTTCAGTAAGGGTTTCTGCAGACAACTCGGATGCTGAGGTAAATTTCGGTATGCCCACCCCCACCCTACTATAGATTCCTGCAGAGGGCAGGAATCGAACCTGGAACCACCTTAGTCAAGAAGTAAACATTTAAAGGGTATATATTCTCATTTGTAAAGTTAAAGAGAAAGTTTCCACAACACCTAGAATATTTGGGCAATATGGTACAGTAGTGGTGTTGAGGACCAGAACTTTAGGTGCAAGGCATTGTAAAATACATACACTATGCCAGCAGAATTGGTTGCAGACAGAATATGATCCCTTTCACAGAGTACTGTATGTTTGCAAATAATAGGATAATAAGGGCAAAAACTGCTGTCTCAAAAATTCCATCATTTAAACTAGGATTACATTTAGCTCAAAGTGGTAGAAAAACAAACTGAATTACCCGAGTGACAGTTTCTGTCTGAGACAACAACGCTGATTAAATTAATTATAAAAACCTATTCTCAGTTGGACAACATAAAAATGATTGCACAAAATGATTTTCAGCACTTTAGGTAGGAAATGTTTCCTTCCTACCCTTCTGTCATGGAGCCTTTATCAAGTGATTTGCTTTGGGTGTTCCTGCAAATGGTCTTATAATGGGGCAGAAGGGAGCTGGAGGAAGAGGAAGTAACAGAAGCTTACAAAATGGCTACACCACTGGAAAAGATAACCAACGAGGGGTATACTTCCACCAGCCTTAACAAACCACTTCACTCATTTAGAATATTGTGAGCGATTTTGGGCCCCGTATCTCAGGAAGGATGTTTTGGCTCTGGAGAGGGTCCAGAGGAGGTTCACGAGAAAGATCCCAGGAATGAAAGGCTTAACATATGAGAAATATTTGAGGACTCTGGTCTATACTCGATGGAGTTTAGAAGGATGAGGGGGGATCTGATTGAAACTTACAGAATACTGAAAGGCCTGGATAGAGTGGACATGGGGAAGATGTTTCCATTAGTAGGAGAGACTAGTACCCAAGGGCACAGCCTCAGAGTAAAGGGAAGACCTTTTAGAACAGAGATGAGGAGAAACTTCTTTAGCCAGAGAGAGGTGAATCTATGGAATTCATTGCCACAGAAGGCTGTGGAGGCCAGGTCATTGAGTGTATTTAAGACCGAGATAGATAGGTTCTTGATTGGTAAGGGGATCAAAGGTTACGGGGAGAAGGCGGGTGAAAGGGGTTGAGAAACTTATCAGGCATGATTATGGGGGAGCAGAATCGATGGGCCGAATGGCCTAACTTCTGCTCCTATGTCTTATGGTCACTCCAGGTAGTGCTGCATTCTGTCAAATTTTTCTCGGATATTGGCATTAAGATTGCCATTGAACTTTTCTATGATCCCTGCCATCTGTCTCAGGTTGTCCAAGGTGATCTTCAGTGGTTCCAAGTGAATGTGATGGTCATCCAACCAGTGCATTTTTAGAACAGAGCCCCATAGATCTGAGACTACAGGCTTGGGCGTCAGTAGGGCTAATTGGCCAATTAAGGGCTTCCATAGGCCTAAGGGTGGGCATGCTGCCTGATAATATGGGGACAGCTCAGGGGTGGGAATGAAGGTGGTGAGCTAGCCACCCATCTTATTTTATGTGCCACCTGGCCTAAAATATGCCAGCTGGGGGGGCTGAAAAGCTCACCCACTGGTGTTTAAAGAAATGGCACAGGACCTGCCTGCACAAAGTGCAAACTACGATTTTGGTAGGACTCTGGGCCCAACCCCAAACAGAGCATCATTCTTACCCCATATCCCCATTAGCAAGACATAGAGGTCCAAGTTCCCTGAAATTTACCACAGGTTTCTTTAATCTGGTTGCCACTGTTATTGTCCAGATTTCTTGCACCAGCTAATGTTGCCATTATCCTTTTAACAGCAGCAGATTTTAATCCTGCAATCAGATTCATGTCTCGCCTGCAGTAAGCCAACTTTTCCCAATCCCGCTCTTTAGCTTTGCTTTTTCTTCAATTTATAACAGTTAGAGCCATGATCTGAAGACAATTGGAAATCCTGCTTCTGGAAGAACCATTATGCTTTAGGAATTTTGAGATCAAATTGGTTTTAAAAACAATTTAGCAAAAGAATCTTTCTGTAATGTTATAAGCAATACAGTCCTAAATCACTTCCATTTATGTATAAAGGCAGAATCTGCTTCCAGGAGCCTGAGTTAGCCACACATCTACTCATCTACCATCCTCAAATCTTTCCAACTTGAAGTGCATGATCTTTCTCAGTAGTTCTGCATAAATTGTTCACACTATCTTCCCTTTTCCACAACTAAACTTCTACTTGGACAAAGGACATGACAATGAGATTGCTAATATGGGTAAAGGCAGCAGCAGAAGGGCTAGCAACACTGCAAACTTAGCAATGTAGTTGATATTTTGATATTCTGAATATACCTTCTGCTCATTTTACTAGGGATATGTTAGCAGCATTTAAAGCATTCAGAGATATCTTAAATATTGCTGTGTGACATTAGCGTATGAACCGTACAAGGCATTTGTATGACATACCTCTATCCATTATTTTAACCAAGTCATTAACTCAAGTATTTTAAATAGGCTTGTACCCCCACTAACATAACATCTATTGACTCAACTCCTACCTCAGTTCATCTGCTGCTAAATTACTCATCCATGCCTTAGTTGCCTCTAGATCTAATTATTCCAATGCTTTCCTGGTCAGCCTCCCATGTTCCATCCTCTATAAACTTGACCTAATCCAAAACTCTGCTGCCTGTATCCTAACTCACACCATGTCCTGGTCACCTATTATCTGACCTACATGACTCTTGGTCCTGCATTGTCTCAATTTTAAAAATCGCATCCTTGTTTTTAAATCCCTTCGTGGCCTTGTTGCTCACTATTAGTGTAACCTCCTACAGTTGTACAACCCTTCATGCTTTCTGCACCACTCCAATTCGGGCCTCTTGCACATTCCCAACTTTAAGCGCTCCATCACTGGTGGTTGTGCCTTCAGCTGCCTAGGTTCTAAGTTCTGAAATTCCCCATCATAACCTCTCTACTTCTTTATTCTACTTGACACAGCTTAACACTTACCTTTCTGACCAAGCTTTTGGTCATCTGTCCTAATAGCTCCTGATGTGACTCAGTATCAAATATTGTTTGATGAAGTCCCTGTGAAGCACCTTGGAAAATTTTACTATGTTAAATGTGTTATATAAATATATTTTGTTCCTGTTGTTATTAAAATAAGAATTAGACAGGGGAATTCAACTAAATATGTTAGTCTTGTATGCTAATATTGCACATAATAATTTATAGGCTATAATATACACAACTATGTACTGTCAAAGGATTTCAATTTTATTATTTAATCTTGTCCATTTTGGCACAGATTATTAATATCTTTCTAATTTTATTACGTAATGGGTTAACAGCAACTCACCTTTGATTTCTAAAACAACTACTTTTGAAATAGTGTGCTTTAGAGAGTCATGCTGAACTTCAAAAGAATACACAAGCTTCCTTTTTGTAGCTTTGGCATTTCTGAAGGTGAGCTGAGACATTAAACTGTATGCTCCACTTCCTTTGTGATTTTTCAAAGTTATGGCAATGTCATGCTCTCCTTCCGTGAAGTACAGTGTTTTGTCTTGTTCCTGCTCACTCTGATAATCTTCAACTCCACTGTATCCACGTTGTTTTACAGAAGATGAGGTGCTGTTCCATTTACTGATGAGAACTCTTTGGAATTTGCCCTCCTCCTCTCTATACCAAGAAACGTTGATAGCTTTTGGTTTGAACCAGAGAACTGCACAAGCCAGAGAGAGGGGATCAGCCAAATGGAGATGGTTTGGTTTAATGATGTCCGTCACTTTGGGAGCAACTGAAAAACAAAGGGGAGCAGAATCACCAAGTTACTCTTTTCTACAAAAAAAATGTAATTCTCATACTATGCTGCACTGCTGCTTTTCTCACCATTTTCAATTTATTTTTGTATTCCATTTTCTTTGGATAGAAACTAGGCAATACCCTTCAACTGCTGTGATCAGTTGGCAACCATCAACTCCACTGGACAAAAGCAGATTTCTCTCCTGAAATGCTGACATATGGGTTGAAGCACTAAGAGCCGGGTTTCAAAGCAGGCTCAGGAACCCAAAGCTCGGATAATTTCCGGGTTTGACCCGGAATCTCAGCTATCTCGCTATCACGTGCCATTTTTAAATGCAAATGTCTTAATTGGGCAGGAAGCCGAGTGTCTCCAGGAGATAGGAGCAGCCTGCTTGGCACCGGTAGAAAAGGCAGGCCGCAGCCATATTGAGGCCTACCACTGCTTTGCCGCTAAAAGCAGACAGCACATTAGAGGACTAGCAGCATTTAATTGAAGGAAAGTGGTCATGCAGCTAAAATGAAGGTAACATGCACATCCCTGCACAAACACTTTTCACCCAATGCGAACAAATTTTCAGACCTCCCTATTTTGAACCTGACAGCACCAGATCCTTCTGGTCCGCGGGACTCCCTTTTGAAAAAGTACAGCCTCTACAGAATCCGGTCGATATCCTGAAATTTTCCATCTTGAAAGAGCATCACCACCACATGAAATTCCGTGGCTCAAGGACACAGACCACCATCGCCTTTTCTGGGCAACAAGAGAGGGGCAATAAATGCAGCTTTGCCAAAGTCACCCACATCCCAAAAACAAGCTTAGTTATTTACCTTTTCTTTTACTGCTGTAAAAAATAAATGTTGCAAAGCAAACAGTTGCTGTGATCACAGAAGTCATAAGAAAAGTGAGCAATGTTCCTGATCTTGTTCTTGGCTTGGATCCTATAAAAATGCAAGACCAAAGATGTGTTATTGATTATTCACCGCTGTTCCTCTGTGTTGCTAAAAGCAAGACTGTGCTTGTAACAGAAAACAGAACTTTAAATTTAGTTGCAGTACAGCATGAAGCAGCATCATGTGAATAACTGAAAGCAGTAACTCCTATTTCATTTACAATTTCTGGTCCTGCATTGGCATTTAGATTATGAGGTCAATATGAAGATAATTATTTATTGATCCAGTATCCCACCCAGACCCACTCTGCACCCAAGATGTGCTGCACCTGATGCTTGTTTAGAAAATAATACTTCTCCTTTTCTAGCCTAAGGATCAAGAGCTAGATTTAAAAGATTTAAAAGATTATCAAGAGCTAGTTTGCATCCAGACCTTCCTTTTGCAGATATTGAAAGCGGGAAAAGGCGATTAAAATATAAGTCATATGTTGACAAGTAGCACTATGAGATGACAATATAGTGTAAAAGAACAGCTTTGGGAGCATTGTTAAAAACTTACATTTATATTTATATTTATACGCCTAGGCATGCAACAGAAAGGCTTCCTATGGCTTGTGTGAAAGATCCAGGACCAAACCATGACAAGGATTCGTGATAAAAGAGGCTTCGAAGTAAAATGCTCCATCCTATACTGATTTCTCACTGAATACCTTAGAGGGTAAGGCACGCTAATGCTGCCACACTTCTTTGATAAAGTCCCTCAAATACACACAAAGCAATTGGGACCTGGATCAATTAAGACTAAGATGTACAGCATGATACAAGCTGCCCTAAGTTGGTTCTTCCACCAAGTTGAAGGCAGATGTATGTCTGATAGCTTATGAGGAAACTGAGACTTGAGATGACTAATGTTGGAAGATGTCAAATGGGAACAACAATCTCATTTTTCCAGGGCTCAGTACCTACTATGACTAGTTTGCAGAGAGGCAAACGGTTGCTCTCAAGCTATACCAGAAATAGTATGATATATAACGTATGCCAATGCTGTGGCCAGAAAGATGATGGCAATGTACTTACACATTTTATGGTCAGTTCTGATGCTCACCACCATTTTGAGGAACACTTGATACCTGCTAGGCACCTAGCATAACCTGTATTTGTCAATCGTCTATTGACAAAATAGTTACAATCTACTTGTGGAGGAGGGAGTAATTGGATCCCTTTGGGATCAAGGTGCTTCCAAGATGATACAAGTGATGATAGAAATTCAGAACTAATTTAATTCTCTGTGACAGATGTATAAGCTAGCATCTGAGTGAAGTGGATTCTAAGCACCGAGGGAAATGTTAATGACTCCCCATCCAGCCTGGCTCCCTAATTGATCCTAGATGAGGTAGACTTGTCACTGGGGGTCTGGGAAATTTCCCATTGGTTTGCAGAATTAAATGGAGTCAGTGAGTGTGTTTTAACTGCAGGGCCACTTCTGTGCACACTTGTGGGTAACAAAACTCTGGCTCTGCCAACCTAAGCTCGCTGGGCTCAGGAGAGTGAGTTGTGCTCCAAAGGGGAGAGTGTGTGCATTCCATATTGAAATTCTACAAGTAGTTTTATTCAGAGATTCTTAAACATGTTACTAGATTTTTGAATCTGCCGATAGCTGAATGATCAAAAAATAGATTATTTGGTTGAAGGCTCACTAAGGATAATTATAAAAAAATTCTTGTTTCTAATGGTAAGCAAAACTGTTCCCTTGCACATTTTGACCTAGGAACAGCAGAATCCACTTAGAAATTCCACTTAATTCAGATATAATATTGATACTACTTTACTGTCCTGTACATTTCTAATAAATTCATATGAAAGTTTGTCATTATTGCTATTGTGCTATCCCAGGGAGCTGTGAAAAACATTCACAAAAAAATCACTTTTCAAAGAACAGATGAGCAAAGAACAAACTGAATGATGAAGTAAAACTGGACAATTAAAATAGGGCAAGATTTATTGTAAGGAATAGATGTTTACATGTGTAGCAACTAAATAATGTCTTTTATTTGTAATGATCTATTTGTGTGGCTCAATTACATAAATTCAAGCCAAGGTTTCCTAAATGAAAATAAAATATAATTCATACCATAATAGAATCAAAAAATGAAATGGTTCTCATTATTTATTAGATACCATTCTCCTTTATTATTACTCACCCTTGATGGTCAAGCTGACAACATTTTGTAAAGGTGCTTTTAAAGCTTCATGACTAACTAAGCAGACATAACAAGCACCATCATCTGTTTGGATGCCTTTGATGATTAGGAATGAAAGCAGATTAAATGTTCCATCTTGATTTTGTTGCGGTGATCCTGCAACTGCTCTTGATGTGACGTCAACTTGGCTTTCAGTGTCTTTTGAACCACATTTGAACCAAGAGACAGAATGGTCTTCTGGATAAAAATTTTTCATCTCACATATGATTGCTTTATCTTCCCCGAGTTCAATGTCAATGTTTGCAGTGTTTACTGAAACTGTAGGAGGTGCTACAAAGACAAAAGGAATAAGGATAAATATTATATTCCTTTTATTGGTTTTCTTTATTGATGTCACTCTAAAGTGCAACATGATCATGTTAGCCATGCATAATTTAACTCCTCCAGTCTGTTCTGCCATTCAATGAGATCATGGTTGATCTGAGACCTAACTCCATATACCCACCTTTGTTCCATATGCCTTAATACCTTTGGCCAACAAAAATTGGGCTATCTCAGGTTTAAAATTTACAATTGATCTAGCATCAATTACTGTTTGGAAAAGAGAGTTCCAAACTGCTACCACAATTTGCATGAAGAAGTGCTACCTTATTTCACTTCTGAAAGTTCTGGCTCTAATTTTGACTATACCTGTTTAGCTGCCCTTCACCCCCATTCCCTCACCGTCAGGTACCCCCACACATACCCATGTGAATGTCCCTAACATTTATTTCTCTACCTGTAAAAATTTTAAAATTAGAAGTGGTTTTTGCTACCTGATTTGTTGTCTATGAGAACACTTCAATATGATTGGCTGCTTACCCTGCTTGATGGCACTGCTGTTGGATGCTTTGAGACTTCTTGACTTAATGACAGCAACAAACTAACTTTGGGAAAGGGGAAAACTGTGCGACAGAGACCCCTAGATCTTTGCGTACAGCTTTTATCAAGATCTGAAGCGAATGCTCTATATTTGCTGCTACCACAAAATCCTTATCAGAGTCTGTCCCCTAGTTCTAGTCTCTCCCACAAAGGGAAGCATCCTTTCAGCATCCACCCTGTCAAGTCCCCTCAGGATCTTACGTGTTTCAATAATATCACCTCTCATTCTTCTAAACGCCAATGGATATAGGCCCAGCCTGTCCAACATTTCCTCATAACACCTTCCATCCCAGGTATCAGTTGTCTGAACCTTCTCCTAACCGCTTCTAACACATTTATACCCTTCCTTAAATAAGGAGGCCAAAACTCTACACTGTACTCCCGATGCGGTTTCACCAACACCGTTTACAATTGTAGCAAAACATGCCTATTTTAATATTCTATTTCCCTTACAATAAACAACAACATTCCATTTGCCTTCCTAATCGCTTGCTGTACTTGCATACTAACTTTTTATGATTCTTAGACCAGGACACTCAGATCCCTTTATACCTCAGAGTTCTGCAGTCTCTCTCCATTTAATATGCTGTTTTTCTATTCTTCCTGTCACAGTTGACAAGTTCACATTTTCCCACATTATACTCCACCTGCCAAATCTTTGCCCACTCACTTAACCTAATTATGCCCCTTTGCAGGCTCTGATGTCCTCTTCACAACTAACTTTCCTAAATGTCTTTGAGTGATCAGCAAATGTAGCAGCCATACACTGGTGCCTTCATCCAGGTCATTGATATAAATTACAAATAGTTGAGGCCCCAGCACTGATCCCTGTGGCACTCCGCTTTTGACATTTTGCAAAATGACCCATTTGACCCTCTTGTTTCCTGTTAGCTAACTGATCCTCTATCCATGCTACCATGTTACCACCGGCACCATGAGCTCTGATTTTGTGTAGTAACCTTTGATGTAGCACCTTGTCAAAAGCTTCTCATATCACACAGTCCACCTTGGTGGATATTTCGGTATGCAGAAATGTACCTTCACCACTGAGGTAAGTTAAAATTCATTCAACCAGATTTTGGAAGTGCTTTTCTCTTATCACCTCTTATCGATGGGTACATTAAAAACTGTCTGTGAATAGATCTCAAAATTCATAGACACTTTTTTTTGCTCAGTTAGATGATGGCAAATTATCTGCTATTTTACAGCAAACTGAGTCCGATTATTGACAATATTTACATCTCTGTACCTCTCTCATCAGTACATTTTTACACTTCCCGAAGTCAGCTGGAATTCTTATTTACACCATTAACATTTCTAGTGAACATAGTTAAAAAAAAAACTCCAGTCACACTTCCTGAAGAATTACACGTCAGGTATCATCCTTCACTCACCTGTTACTGCCAGAGTAACTCTCCCCATTGCTTTATCGGAAAATATTGTAACTATGCAGGAGTATGATCCAATGTCATGAATTGTAACATTCTTTAAAAGCAAAGAAGCATTTGCTTTGCTTATTTCATTTATAGAGAGACTTGATTCTGGTCTATAGCTTTCAAATTCTCCAAAGTCGAACAAGCAAACTGCTTTTTCATCATTCCCCACCCTGTGGTTCCATTCAATCACAACGTATCTCAAATCAAGCTCATCTGTGTGCAAAAATGAGCAGCCAAGCAGGACATCTTCACCAATTGTGGCATTGACAGCCGGGATGACCACCACCTCCAGGGATGCTGCATTAAGAAAAATACATATTGAAAGAAAATAGGCATGAAATATGGTTCATAAATCACTAATTGGAATCATTTTTTGATTTAACAAAATTCAAAGGGGGAGAAATGGCCGACAGTTTTATGACAAGGACGTGCAAAATGTAGTCGGGAGGGGTGTATGTGGGGCACCTCAGCCACTTCTGAAAAAATCTGTTTCCTACATTATAACAGCGGCTACCCTTTAAAAAGTACTTCACTGAAGCAGTTTAATATAGCCTATGGATGTGAAAATGCTACATAAATGCAAGTTTTTCTTTTGTTTTTGTTTCCCAGCCTGTAGCCAGCCAACTGGAGAGGCATGAAATGGGGTAGGGAGTTTGGGGGAGGAGTAGTCTATGATCAGGAGTTAGGAGAGGTTTGTGATTGGGGGTGGGGGGGAAAGAGGCCTATGATTGGGCAGGGAGGGGAAAAACTGGTAACTGGGAGGGGGAGTGAGGTTCGTGATCAGGTTGGGGAGAGAGGCCTGTGATTGGGAAGGCTAGGAATGGAATATAGGGGGCAAAGTTGGGAGGATGAAGGCTAACTTGAGCAGCGAGGAGTACTGAAAGAGTCATTGGTCCAGCTCCTCCAGAAATATGGAGCATAGCAACCCTGGGAGAACTCCATCGCAGCAATGAAACATCGGTGGTGGGGGTAGACAAGACAAACGCCCTTTTGAGTGGTTGGGGGGGGGTAGTTGGATCAGGTCATGGAGTAGTCAGGAGCAGGGGGAATAGTTGCATTGAATCAGTGGGGGTGGGGTGGGGTGGGGGGGGGTGGGGGGAGTCGTCAGGGAGATAGTCTGTGTATCAGGAAAGGTAGTTGGTGGGGGGAGGGTCGGGGGGTCAGTGTGAGTGATTGGGGTGTTAGTTCTGTAGTAACCAGGAGTTAGACTAGGATTTTTCTGACTAACGTTTCCTGGGTAACTACCCAGTTAAGTGCCACGGAACAGTCCGAAGTCTCTAACTCGAGCTCAGAGTCAGAGACTTTCGGGGAGGCTCCCATGAGCATGGGAAATGCCCATCGGAAGTTGAAACCTCCAGGGAAATTCCCACGGAGGTCAGCCCATCAGGATATCTGCAGGGTCCCGAAACGTATCTACTTAACAAACATGAATTAGGAGCAGGATTAGGCCATTCTACCCCATGAGCCTTCTCTGCCATTTGATTAGATCATGGCTGATCTGAATGTGGCCTGAGCTCCAGGAACTCCACTTCCCTGTCTACCTCCTATAACCTTTGACTCCCTTTCAATCCAGAATCTATTTAACTCAGCCTTAAAAATATTCAATGATCCTACCCCCACTGCTCTTTGGGGAAGAGAATTCCACAAATCAACTAAATTCTGAAAGAAAAACATTTTCCTCTCTCCATCTTAAATGGTACACCCCTTATTTTTAAACTTGTCCCCTAGTTCTAGTCTCTCTCACAAGGGGAAACATCCACACAGCATCCACCCTGGCAATTTCCTGCAAGGATCTTATATGCTTCAATAAGATCGCATCTCATTCTTCTAAACTCCAATGGATACAGGCCCAACCTGTCCAACCTTTCCTCATAAGATAACCCCTTCATTCCAGGAATCAGCCAAGTGATCTTGAGTCATAGTCCGACCCCTGACAATCTGGAGGCCGGAAGATCTGGGCCATTGTATCTTTTGGAGGTCGCTGATCCATCCTTCCATTCACTGCTGAATTTCTCAGTTGCCGGGAAACCCGTACAACAGTAAATTTCAAATCAGGCTCCTACAGTGGGAGCCCAATTTAAATACATTAATTACATTGGATGCTCTGATATCTTCCACTATAAGGTGACATGCATATGTGCAGCAGGTTAGGGTTGCATTCTCTGTATTTAATTCCCCCACCCTCTCCCATCTGTTATGTGGGCGTTAATATCAAGGCCCATATTTCTATTTAAAATTTAAAGAATTCTGAGGCTGAAAGCCATTTAGGCCTTAAGTTTTTCAGGCATTGGCCTCAGGATTCATTAGCACTGTTTGGACAAGCTGCCGGCACCTGTCATGCTCCAACCATTTGATAAAGATGAACGGTGGGCCACTTGCCTCACTGGCAGCAACCCAAAGATAAGCTCTGAGAGGGGATGGCCAATTGTGGGCTAGCAGAGCTGCTTAGGAGCATTGTGGAGCAAACATTCCCATAATTCTTGGTTCCAAATTAAATATTTAAAAAAATATATACTATTTGGTGGCGGTTACTAGCTAGGGCTGCATCCACGCCAAAAAAATCTGAGCACGCACCATTTCAGACTCTCTTTTTCAAACAAAAAAAAAGTTCCCAAAACAGTGGAATGGAAATTGGACCTTATTGCTTCTGTTTTATGGGCAAAATGAGAGAAAACTTAGTGGACTAAGGTCCCGCATCTGAAGAATGTCTGAAAGATGTTTGAGGTGAGTAGATTGGACTGTTTCAAACATATGGGGTAGCTGCTCAAAACAGATAAACTTATGGATCACCAGGTCAATATAAGGAAAGGCAATTTGTTCCAAACAGATTGAGAGGGCATGCGAGAATAAGAAAGTTACTTAAATGGTAGACATTAGCCTAATTTCAATTGGGTATATATCCAATGATTGAAAGTTAGTGCAAAGCTGTTGTTCAGTTATATTGAGGTAAATTTTTGGCATGAAAAAGGATCAAGGAATTTGCTTCCCTTTGTTTCAGTTTCTGGTTTTGTTATGAATCCTTCTTGTCTTTTGGAAAGTGGCAGAATAACATTATGCATCAGACAAATTTATTAAAAATGGCATTTTGCAGATTAGAGGGAAACAATGGGGGAGTGGGACTAACTGAGTCATTCTTGCAGAGCTGGCATGAACCATTCTATGATTTCACCTTATTTTGATACAACAGCTGCAATTTTGATGGGCTCAAGTATATATTTGAATAGCTGCTCTTTTGGAGTCTAAAAAACAACTACTTAAATTGGCTTGGTGCTGCCTGTTTTGGTAAATATTTTTCAGTTTGTCTGGTTCATTTTGGAATTTGTTTGAAGCTATGCAAAAAAAACCAACCAGACCAGAAAGTTTTTGTGGATGGTGAGGAAAGAACAGAACTGGTAAATTAGAATATTATGTACAATACAGGTTAGAGGAGCAGTCACAGCCACTTTTTATTTCCTGAAGAAGAGTACAGCTTAAAAACTACTTTAAAACCTTCAGGGAGACATTTGGTTTGGGAAATCTGTAATGTACCAATTATTATGTTTATTGTTTCACAAAAATAACTTAAATCAGAGTAATTGTGTATCTTTCCACCTCCCTCTGAATCCTGGTATAAAGGCCGACTTTTACAACGTATAAAGAAATTGACTTCCTTATTTGTAGTAACAAAGACGAAGTAATTGTCCACTTACCTGCCAAAGAAACCAAATAAAGTATCGCAAGTTCCACTGGAAAGCAATTCATCGTTCTATCTGTCTTATTTTAAAGCCGATTTGTGAAAAGAGTACATGGTTAGTAAGCGAATAAACTAGATTTTTCAACGTCTTAACCGAAAAATGAAAGTGAAAGTGAAAGCAATAGCACACAGGAAGATGCAGGCTTTAAAAAATTAACAGGGCAACGCATTCATAAAGAGTGTTTATTCAAATTCGGAATCGCAAGATGCATTTCGACAATAATTTGTGCCATTTCGTTATGCATTAGTAAACAAATAAAAAAATAGGGTTTGCCAAACTCTTCATCAAGATCGTACTTGTTTAAAATGAAACATCACTATGTAGATAGGGGGGAGGGAGGAGGAAGAAGGAACTTGTGTAGTTCCTATTTGACCAAATTTTTGGTCACCCGCCACCTCCGTCTGAATATCTCGTTTGTTGCCTCATTTCTTCTTACGCCTGTGTGAAATATTTCCATATTAAAGGTAAATATAATATAGAATAAATTAAAATCTGAAATAAAAACTTAAAATGCCAGAAATATCCTGCAGGCACGCGCGAGTAAAATCAGACAGAGAAGCTAATTAAAACAAAGATCGTCAGGAAGAACAGTAGGAAATGTCAAGAGTACAGGTAAGCTATTAAAAAAGGCAGAGATTTTACAGCCTGCAAATGGATTTATTTAAGCTAAAAAGAGGTAAACTACAGGATGCATTATGAGACGGTGCAATGTGAATGGGAAGAAAGTAGTATTGTCTAGAACAGTGTAGGAGTCAAAGACCAAAGGATCAGCGAGGTTTGAGTTGAGGCGTGAGTCAATTTGAAGCAGAGTCACAGGGAGGTCAGAATAATATCTGGAGATTGGAAGGTGCTCAACAAAGCTGTCATGTCATCTCCATTCCTGAGCACTCTGCAGCCCTCCTGTACCAGCCATTCCAAAAGAGCAAAATCTTAAGCCTCTTGTACTCAGTCACTTTGGGTCTGAAAATCCTCCTGCTAACTGTACCATTCTATGTTGCTTATCTCATCCCATCCCCACCAGTGTCCAGGGTCAAGGTGGGGTTACCTTGCAAATAATTTCAGCAGGTGTCCACACCATAATGAGGGTGCACCTCTTCTGGCATTCTGTGGCCTTTTTGGTGGGACCCATAACGCTGACCAACGTCCTCGCTAGGCTATGTGGGGGTATGCAGCCATGGAGCAATCTGAAAGTTATTTGCTCTGAAAAAACAAAACTTTACAAGGAACACTGGTGCTGACCTCCCCCATTATTGTACCCAGAAATCCAGATTGAGTGCTGTCACCTTATTCAGTGACAGATTGCTAGAGCCAAGCCTCATCTTGTTCCTACTTAATTGGTGTGGACACACATTGCTCTCACCCAGTAACCTTTAGTTTTCAGAATCAGCAATGACAGACCATACTGCAATGGCAGTGTCAAATATTAGGTTTCTGTTTCTGAAGCGGAACCTAAGACCATCCTCCTCTGGTCACTGCCTCAGGCTGAAACAGACCTGTACCCTGCTCATACTCAAGCTGAACTTCAGATTGCACATCTTAGCACTGCCTCCACCCGTCTGCTGCTGAAACAATCCATCCATGTCATCGCCAGACAAATGTGCTCTAATGTTCCTTCTAGCCAGCCTCCTAACCTGCAGCCTCTGTATGCAGATCAGTTTATGGACTTTGCTGCCCATAAACTAACCTGCACCAAATTCCACTCATCTGAGATTCCTTTCTTCATTGGCCTGCATTGGTTCCTACTCCTACCATGTCTCAACCTTAATATTTGCATATTTAAATTCTTCCTTGTGCTTGTCCCTCAACTCTATGATCTTCTCCAGCATCACAATCCTCCCTGAACTGTTTCTTGGATTCCAGCCTCTATGTATCTCCCCATCTTTTCACCCCACTATTAGCAGTTATGCCTTCAACCCTGTAGGACTCATGCTCTAGAAATCCTGTTAATTCTTTGTACCTCTGTTTCCCTTTTATTTTAAACCACCTTCTTTAAAACTTACCTATTTGACCAAATTTTCGGTCACGCACCACCTCCTTCTGAATATCTCCTTTGTTGCCTCATTTCTTCTTATGCCTCTGTGAAGTGCACTGGGTCACATTTCCATGTTAAAGGTATGTAAATATAAGTTGTTGGTGCTTTCAACATTACCAATGATTTATTTTTGGCTTTTATATTTTAATGAACTTTAATGAAACCAAACATTTCGTAAACAAAAAATGTTTTCAGTATGTGGTAATTCACTGTCTAAAAAGATAATGTACATTTTGAGACGTTTACTGAATGTTGTGACAAATCCTTTCATTGCCCAGCAATGAGTGCAGGAATCTGATAGGGAATTGTGCTGCAAGCTTAAAAAAATCCTAGCAGACAAGACAATCGATTCATGCTTCCGCTGATAGGACTGAACATACAGGGCCACATCTCTTCCAGTGAAGCTGTGTCAAGAAACCAATGACTGCAGTTGCTATTGGACATCAGCTGCACCGCTCTGGATTTAAAGGTCTATGCTTCCTTTCCCTTTAAATTTCTTAGCAGAACGTTCACTTGATCTCAGTTGAAACTTGCTGCCGTAGATATAGGAAACAAAGCCATCGATTTCCACACTGAAGACACTGTTTTGCTTGGGAATAACTGGTTGCAGAAGTAGAATAAAATGAAATGTTTAGAACAATGTGCAAAATCCAATTTCAAAGTTGTTTCAATACTTTTGGTATCTGAATACTTTACAACATAAGTTACAATTTAATAAAAATATGCTGGGGAGACAGGGGGTGATGCCACTACCACCACAGAATCAATGTTTTATGAAATAACAACATTTACAACTTATATGTAAAACAGAGAATAATTGATATCTAGGGATGATTACAAATCACTAACTTGAGGAATTTGTACAAGCCCAGAACCATTAATTTATGCTTTGCAATCCATCAATTATCCACATATGGCTTCAAGTTAACTGCCTTTGACTGAAGTTATGGCTACAAAACTTGAAGTTCAAAATAGGTTTAGTTTCACACACAGAGCTTACACTGCACTAAATACAAATAACTGTATATAACAGGCTAAGCTAAACTTTATTTTAGCTAAGCTATTCTTTAGCTAGCTCTACCAGAATTAAATTGACCACATGGGGATAACAAGTTGTCCTGTTTTGAGCTCTATTTTGTTACAGAAGGACCGTGGTATGATTTTCAATAATATGATACTTTAAAGTTTACTTTTACTCAGTAGGGTCTAAATTCACTTTCAGCTGGAGGGAGGGCTGGAAAGGATGTGTATTAAAACGAGACAACCCAGTTTATGGACTGTTTCTACTTACATACCGCTTCAAACTGCAACAATAAGTGTTAACTCATCTCTCAGATAGATTTAAATAACAAAATACTACAGATGCTGGAAATCTAAAGTTGAAACAAAGTGTTGGAAAAACTCAGCAGGTCTAGCAGCATCTGCGGAGAGAGAAACAGAGTTAAGGTTTCGAATACAGCAGAGCACTTCTTTGGAACTAAAGAGAGGTTATTTGTTCATGGGATGGTTAAGGATGGCAAATTTCCTTCCCTAACGGACCAGATTAGTCTTTATGATAATCGGCAATGGTTTTGTGGTCATCAAATTTTTAAGTCCAGATTTTCTTTAAATTCAAATTTCACCATCTGCCGTGGTGAGATTTGAACTCAGGTCCTCAGCGCATTACCCTGAGTCTCTGGAATACTAGTCCAGTGACAATACCACTGTATCACTGCCTCCCCTATTCCTTTCTCCACAGATGCTGCCAGACCTGCTGAGTTCATCCAGTGTTCCTGCTTTTACTTCAGATAGGCTTACTCATTTGGCAAACACTGAGCAATAGTTGCTAGGATACTCCACTGGTAGCTGGTTTAATTGCCCAATCCCAACACAGGAAATGTCAGAAATCAAACGTTTATTTATTCAGTTAGGAAACAAGAACAAAGAAACACAAGGCCAATCAGCTTTGTGAAAGAGCTAGACTTAGCAAGAAAAAGTATTTGCCTTTTAAGCTTATAACTGGTCAGAAACTGTATCAGCCATGCATGGCTCAGTTGGTCGCACTCTCACCTCTGAGCCACAAGGTTCTGGATTCAAGTCCCAATACAGGCCTTGAGCTTAAAAATCAGGGTGAATGCCCCAGTGAAGTACTGAGAGTGCGCTATGCTGTTGAAGGTGCTGTCTTTCAGATAGATTTTAAACAGGAGCCCTGCAGATGAATGCAAAAGATGCCATGACACTATTCTGAAGAAGGAGCAGAGGAATTATCTCCATAGTCCTGGCTAATATTTATCCCTCAATAAACCAAATCTAAGTTGATGAATCAGTGAGATAATATACCAGAAAAGTATTTAGAAGGCAAAATAAAAATGGAAACATGCAAGAGTTTATCCTGTTCATTTATTCCAGGGTCTTATTACCATGATCCAAGCTATGCTATGGTGCAACTCGATATTGGACAGGAACTATAAAGTTTTCATTGTAAAGGGTGTGGAATACACTTATGGGACAGGTCCAAAATTTACAATACCTTTAAGCTTATTTTCCTCAGTGATAATCTTGAAGATGTGTTTCATTTCCTGTAGAATAATTCCTGTGACCCCTACATAGGAGGGACACTTGGATTTCACCACTGTAATGTAAAGATTTTTAATAAAAATCTGATCTCACCAAAAATTTTTAGCTGAACTTTTCTTTATGCTTATGGAATGATAATTAGAATCGGTGCTTGCACATGCTCACTTTGTAAAAACAAATTAATTTTACATTTTAGAAACCAGCTGGATCTAATGATTATCTAGGGAAAATGAAAGATCAAACCCTTAAGCTATCCTTGCTGGTAACAGACATGTCAACTCCATCATCTCATAAATCAATCGACAAACTTTTAAAAATCAAGAAATTTGCTATAAAAATCATGAGTTGCTATTGCTTTGGGAACATAAACCAATATAGATTGACAGTCGATTTATGAACCTCATTACTAGCTTTTTTAATCTCTAACAAGAAATAAAGCACTGCATCTGAAAATGGTTTGCAAAAAAAGCTACCTGTTAAAGAAGGATCCACCCTCCCACCTGAGTGGGAGTGATACAGCACAGGAGGAGGCCATTTGCCCTTCTGTGCCTGAGACTGATGATAAAATCCATAAGCCGGTCCTGTACTCACAGCTTAAGCTTGGACACTGCCTGCTAAATAGGCCAAGCTTAAGATTCAAGGTCACCTTGAAGGTGAAACTCAAGAAATGCGGCATGTTCACCAGATTGGGAGAAAATGCATAAGAAAGACTACCTGGGGAGCAACCTCAAGTATCGATGGTGTTTTCTTAGAACAGCAAAGAATACAGGCAGCAAAGGACAAAAGGATCAGTGATTGTCACTATTTTTCAAGCAAAGAGCCACTTTTTCAAAAACCCTGCAATGGTGAGAGCCACATCGACCACTATAATAGAGGCCATTGCCTGATTCATTCCTGCTTGTGATAACACAAAGGAAGAAAGGACATTAATTGCAAAGCAGAATACATTGCACTTTCTAGGGAATGCAGGCTTACTTGGCTGCACCTCAGTGCTGGGGTGAGGGATTTAACTTCAGAATGTGCTTCTCTCTCCAGAGGAGGTGTTGGCACATGCCACATCCTACTGCGATGGCAGCTGCATCTTGAACACTTCCAGTATCCAACTACATAGAAATGCCAGGGTGGAGGCCGCTGTCAGGATCGGCTCACTCCTGAAGGAGCAGGCCCATTTCCTGGATACAAATGGATTTCCCCCCAACACACACACACTCAGTCCCATGCACTCAGTCAGCCTCACATGCAGATTCTCACTCCCTCTCACGCATTGACACTCTCACTCCCATACACACACAGTCTCTCCTGCCTGCACGCTCACTCCCGCACACACTCACAGATGCTCGCTCTCCCACACACGCACACTCCCACACACACACAGACGCGCACTCTCCCACACACACACACAGACGGGCACTCTTCCACACACACACACAGATGGGCACTCTCCCCCACACACACACAGACGGGCACTCTCCCACACACACACACAGACGGGCACTCTCCCACACACACACACAGACGGGCACTCTCCCACACACACACAGACGGGCACTCTCCCACACACACACACAGATGGGCACTCTCCCACACACACACAGACGGGCACTCTCCCACACACACACACACAAACGGGCACTCTCCCACACACACACACAGACGGGCACTCTCCCACACACACACACAGACGCGCACTCTCCCACACACACACACAGACGCGCACTCTCCCCCACACACACAGACGCGCACTCTCCCACACACACACAGACACGCACTCTCCCACACACAGACGCGCACTCTCCCACACACAGTTGTGCACTCTCCCGCATACACACACACAGACGAACTCTCCCGCCCACACACACACAGACGTACTCTCCCGCCCACACACACAGACGTACTCTCCCGCCCACACACATGCACTCTCCCACACACACAGACGCACTGTCCCACAAACACACACACACAGACGCACTCTCCAACACACACACACAGACGCACTCTCCAACACACACACACAGACGCACTCTCCAACACACACACACACAGACGCACTCTCCAACACACACACAGACGCACTCTCCAACACACACACACACACAGACGCACTCTCCAACACACACACACACAGACGCACTCTCCAACACACACACACACAGACGCACTCTCCAACACACACACACACACACACGCACTCTCCAACACACACACACACACACACACACACACACACACACAGACGCACTCTCCAACACACACACAAACGTACTCTCCAACACACACACACACAGACGCACTCTCCAACACACACACACAGAGACGCACTCTCCAACACACACACACACACACACACACAGACGCACTCTCCAACACACACACACAAACGTACTCTCCAACACACACACACAGACGTACTCTCCAACACACACACACAGACGCACTCTCCAACACACACACACAGACGCACTCTCCAACACACACACACAGACGCACTCTCCAACACACACACACACAGATGCACTCTCCAACACACACACACAGAAGCACTCCCCCACACACACAGACGCACTCCCCCCCACACACACACACACGCACTCTCCCACACACACACACACACACGCACTCTCCCACACACACACACACACGCACTCTCCCACACACACACACGCACTCTCCCACACACACACACGCACTCTCCCACACACAGATGCACTCTCCCACACACAGATGCACTCTCCCACACACACAGGCGCACTTTCCCCACACACACACACACAGGCGCACACTCCCACACACACAGACACAGGCGCACACTCCCACACACACACACAGAGGCGCACACTCACACACACACAGGCGCACACTCCCACACACACACACAGGCGCACACTCCCACACACACACACACACAGGCGCACACTCCCACACACACACAGACGCACTCTCCCACGCACATACAGACGCACTCTCCCACACACACACACACACACACACGCACTCTCCCACACACACACACACGCACACGCACAGACGCACTCCCCCACACCCACACACACAGATGCACTCCCCCACACCCACACTCCCCCACACACAGACGCACACCTCCACACCCACACACACAGACGCACTCCCCCACACCCACACACACACGCACTCTCCCACACACACACACACACAGACGCACTCTCCCACACACACACAGACGCACTCTCCCACACACACACACAGACGCACTCTCCCACACACACAAACGCACTCTCCCACACACACGCACTCTCCCACACACATCCACACACACACACTCTCCCACACACACACACACACACACACACACACACGCACTCTCCCACACACACACACGCACTCTCCCACGCACACACACGCACTCTCCCACACACACACACACACACACACGCACAGATGCACTCTCCCACACAAACCCACACACACACAGACGCACTCTCCCACACACACACACACAGACGCACGCTCACACACACACACAGACGCACACTCCCCCACACACACACACAGATGCACACTCCCAGACACACAGGCGCACACTCCCAGACACACAGGCGCACACTCCCACACACACAGGCGCACACTCCCACACACACACACACAGACGAACACTCCCACACACACACACACACACACACACACACACAGGCGCACACTCCCACACACAGAAGCGTGCCCACACACAGACACAGATGCGCGCGCACACAGGCGCACACTCCCACTTGCGCGCTCAAAGGTGCACATTCCCACGCGCGCGCACACAGGCGCACACTCCCACGTGCGCGCACACAGGCTCACACTCCCACACACACAGACACAGACGAACACTCCCACACACACACACACACGCACACTACCACACACAGAAGCATGCCCACACACAGACACAGACGCGCGCGCACACAGGCGCACACTCCCACTTGCGCGCTCAAAGGTGCACACTCCCACGAGCGCGCACACAGGCGCACACTCCCACGTGCGCGCACACAGGCGCACACTCCCACGCGCGAGCACACAGGTGCATGCTCACACACACACGCGCACACAGACGCACGCTCACAAACACACACACACAGACGCACGCTCACACACACACACACACACACACAGATGCACTCTCCCACACACACACAGGCGCACTCTCCCACACACACACACACACACACACACACAGGCGCACTCTCCCCACCGCCCCCCCCCCCCCACACACACACACAGGCGCACTCTCCCCCCCACACACACACACACAGGCGCACTCTCCCACACACACACGCACACAGGCGCACTCTCCCACACACACACACACACACACACACACACAGGCGCACACTCCCACACACACACACATACACAGGCGCACACTCCCACACACACATACATACACAGGCGCACACTCCCACACACACACACAGGCGCACACTCCCACACACACACACAGGCGCACACTCCCACACACACACAAACACACACAGACACACACTCCCACACACACACACACACGGGCGCACACTCCCACACACACACACACAGGCGCACACTCCCACACACACACACAGACGAACACTCCCACACACACACACAGACGAACACTCCCACACACACACAGACGCACACTCCCACACACACACACACACAGAAGCGTGCCCACACACAGACAGAGTCGTGCGCGCACACCGGCACACAGTCCCATGCGCGCACAAACTCCCACGCGCGCGCACACAGGGGTACACTCCCACGCGCGAGCACACAGGCGCACGCTCACACACACACACAGACGCACGCTCACACACACACACACACAGATGCACGCTCACACACACAGGCGCACTCTCCCACACACACACACAGGTGCACTCTCCCACACACAGGCGCACTCTCCCACGCACACAGGCGCACTCTCCCATACACACAGGCGCACTCTCCCATACACACAGGCGCACTCTCCCACACACACACACAGGCGCGCGCACACTGGCGCACAGTCCCACGTGCGCGCACACTCCCATGCACGCGCACACAGGTGTACACTCCCACGCGCGCGCATACAGGCGCACACTCCCATGCGCGCGCACACTCCCACGCGCGCGCACACAGGCGCACACTCCCACGCGCGCGCACACAGGCGCACACTCACACGCGCGCGCACACCGGCGCACACTCACACGCGCGCACACACCGGCGCACAGTCCCACGCACGCGCACACAGGCGCACACTCCCATGCGCGCGCACAAAGGCGCACACTCTCACGCGCGCGCACACCGGCGCACAGTCCCACGTGCGCGCACACAGGTGCACACTCCCATGCGCGCGCACACAGGCGCACACTCCCACCCGCGCGCACACAGGCGCACACTCCCACCCGCGCGCACACAGGCGCACACTCCCACGCGCGCGCACACAGACACACACTCTCATGTGTGCGCACACAGGCGCACACACACACACGCGCAGACGCACGCTCACACACACACACAGACGCACGCTCACACACACACACAGACGCACGCTCACACACACACACAGACGCACGCTCACACACACACACACACACGCACGCTCACACACACACACACACACTCTCACACACACACACACACACACTCTCACACACACACACAGATGCACTCTCCCACACACAGGCGCACTTTCCCACACACATACAGACGCACTCTCCCACACACACACAGGCGCACTCTCCCACACACACACACACACACAGGCGCACTCTCCCCCCCCACCCCACACACACACACACAGGCGCACTCTCCCCCCCACACACACACAGGCGCACTCTCCCACACACACACACACACACACACACAGGCGCACTCTCCCACACACACACACACAGGCGCACACTCCCACACACACACACATACACAGGCGCACACTCCCACACACACACACAGGCGCACACTCCCACACACACACACAGGCGCACACTCCCACACACACACACAGGCGCACACTCCCACACACACACAGACGCACACAGACGCACACTCCCACACACACACAGGCGCACACACCCACACACACACACACAGGCGCACACTCCCACACACACACACAGACGAACACTCCCACACACACAGACGCACACTCCCACACACACACACACACACAGAAGCGTGCCCACACACAGACAGAGTCGTGCGCGCACACCGGCGCACAGTCCCACGCGCGCGCACAGAGGCGCACACTCCCACGCGCGCACAAACTCCCACGCGCGCGCACACAGGGGCACACTCCCACGCGCGAGCACACAGGCGCATGCTCACACACACACACACAGACGCACGCTCACACACACACAGATGCACGCTCACACACACAGGCGCACTCTCCCACACACACACAGGCGCACTCTCCCACACACACAGGCGCACTCTCCCACACACACAGGCGCACTCTCCCACACACGCACAGGCGCGCGCATACAGGCGCATACTCCCATGCGCGCGCACACTCCCACGCGTGTGCACATAGGCGCACACTCCCATGTGCGCACACACAGGCGCACACTCCCACGCGCGCGCACACAGGCGCACACTCCCACGCGCGCACACAGGCGCACACTACCACGCGCGCGCACAAAGGCGCACACTCACGCGCACACACACCGGCGCACAGTCCCACGTGCGCGCACACAGGTGCACACTCCCATGCGCGTGCACACAGGCGCACACTCCCACCCACGCGCACACAGGCGCACACTCCCACGCGCGCGCACACAGGCACACACTCTCACGTGTGCGCACACAGGCGCACACTCACACACACACGCGCAGACGCACGCTCACACACACACAGATGCACGCTCACACACGCACACAGACGCACGCTCACACACACACACAGACGCACGCTCACACACACACAGATGCACGCTCACACACACACACAGACGCACGCTCACACACACACACAGACGCACGCTCACACACACACAGAGACGCACGCTCACACACACACACAGACGCACGCTCACACACACACACAGACACACGCTCACACACACACACTGTCCCACACACACACACACAGATGCACTCTCCCACACACACACACACACAGGCGCACTCTCCCACACACACACAGGCGCACACTCCCACACAGACACAGGCACACACTCCCACACACACACACAGAGGCGCACCCTCCCACACACACACACAGGCGCACACTCCCACACACACACACAGGCGCACACTCCCACACACACACACAGGCGCACACTCCCCCACACACACAGGCGCACACTCCCACACACACACACACACAGACGCACTCTCCCACACACACACACACGCACTCTCCCACACACACACACACGCACTCTCCCACACACACACACACGCACTCTCCCACACACACACACACACACACAAACACACACGCACAGATGCACTCTCCCACACATACCCACACACACAAGCACAGACGCACTCCCCCACACCCACACACACAGATGCACTCCCCCACACCCACACACACAGACGCACTCCCCCACACCCACACTCCCCCACAGACAGACGCACTCCTCCACACCCACACACACAGACGCACTCCCCCACACACAGACGCACTCTCCCACACACATCCACACACGCACTCTCCCACACACACACGCACTCTCCCACACACACACACACACACTCTCCCACACACACACACACAGATGCACTCTCCCACACAAACCCACACACACACACACACAGACGCACGCTTACACACACACACAGACGCACGCTCACACACACACACACACAGACGCACGCTCACACACACACACAGACGCACGCTCACACACACACACACACAGATGCACGCTCACACACACACACACAGACGCACGCTCACACACACACACACACACACACGCACGCTCACACACACACACTCCCACACACACACAGATGCACTCTCCCACACACACCCACACACACACAGACGCACTCTCCCACACACAGATGCACTCTCCCACACACAGATGCACTCTCCCACACACTGCCACACACACACACACTCCCACACACACACACACACAGAGACGCACACTCCCACACACACACAGACGCACACTCCCACACAAGCACACTGGCGCACAATGCCACACAGGCGCACACTGCCACACACATACACACACACAGATGAACACTCCCACACACACACACACACAGACACACACTCCCACACACAGAAGCGTGTCTACACACAGACGCGCGTGCACACCGGCGCACAGTCCCACGCACGCGCACACAGGCGCACACTCCCACGCGCGCGCACACAGGCGCACACTCCCACGCGCGCGCAAACTCCCACGCATGCGCACACAGGCGCAAACTCCCACGTGCGCGCACATAGGCGCACACTCCCACGCACGCGCACACAGGCGCACACTCCCACGCACGCGCACACAGGCGCAAACTCCCACACACGCGCACACAGACGCACGCTCACAAACACACACACACAGATGCACGCTCACACACACACACACTCACACATAGATGCACTCTCCCACACACAGGCGCACTTTCCCACACACACATACACAGGCGCACTCTCACACACACACACACAGGCGCACTCTCCCACACACACACACACACACAGGCGCACTCTCCCACACACACACACACAGGCGCACTCCCACACACACACACACAGGCGCACACTCCCACACACACACACAGGCGCACACTCCCACACACATACTCACACAGGCGCACACTCCCACAAACACACACACACACAAACACACTAAAACACAAACACACACACACACACACACACAGGCGCACACTCCCACACACACAGGCGCACACTCCCACACACACAGGCGCACACTCCCACACACACACAAACACACACAGGCGCACACTCCCACGCACACACACAGACGCACACTCCCACACACGTACACAGACGCACACTCCCACACACACACACAGACGCACACTCCCACACACACACACACACACACACAGACGCACACTCCCACACACACAGAAGCGTGCCCACACACAGACACAGACGCGCGCGCACACCGGCGCACAGTCCCACGCGCGTGCACACAGGCGCACACTCCCACGCGTGCACACACAGGTGCACACTCCCACGTGCACACAAAGGCGCACACTCCCACGCGTGCACACACAGGTGCACACTCCCACGTGCGCACAAAGGCGCACACTCCCATGCGCGCGCACAAAGGTGCACACTCCCACGCGCGCGCACAAAGGCGCACACTCCCACGTGCGCGCACACAGGTGCACACTCCCACGCACACACACACACACACAGACGCACGCGCACACACACACACACACACAGACGCACGCTCACACACACAGGCGCACTCTCCCACACACACACACACACACACAGACAGGCTCACACTCCCACACACACACACACACACAGGCGCGCGCACACTGGCGCAATCCCACGCGCGCGCACACAGGCACACACTCCCACGCGCGTGCACATAGGCGCACACTGGCGCGCACTATGGCGCACACAGGCGCACACTCTCATGCGCGCGCACACCGGCGCACAGTCCTACGCGCGCGCACACAGGCGCACACTCTCACGCGCGCGCACACAGGCGCACGCTCCCACGCGCGTGCACACAGGCGCACGCTCACACACACGCACGCACACACACACACGCGCACACAGACGCACGCTCACACACACACACACAGACGCGCGCTCACACACACACACAGACGCGCGCTCACACACACACACACAGACGCGCGCTCACACACACACACAGACGCGCGCTCACACACACACTCTCCCACACACACAGACGCGCGCTCACACACACACTCTCCCACACACACACACACACTCTCCCACACACACACACACAGATGCACTCACACACACAGGCGCACACTCACACACACACACAGGCGCACACTCCCACACACACACAGGCGCACACTCCCACACACACACAGGCGCACACTCCCACACACACACAGGCGCACACTCCCACACACACACCCACACACACACAGGCGCACACCCCCACACAGGCGCACACTCCCACACACACAGGCGCACACTCCCCCGCACACACACACAGGCGCACACTCCCACCCACAAACACACACAGGCGCACACTCCCACACACACACACAGACGCACACTCCCACACACACAGATGCACACTCCCACACACACAGATGCACACTCCCTCCCACACACACACAGACGCACACTCCCACACACACACACAGACGCACACTCCCACACACACACACAGACGCACACTCCCACACACACACAGAAGCGTGCACACACACAGACACAGATGCGCACGCACACAGGCGCACACTCCCACGCGCGCGCACACAAGCGCACACTCCCACGTGCACGCACACAGGCGCACACTCCCAATTGCACGCACACAGGCGCACACTCACACACACACACACACACACAGGCACACACTCCCACACACACAGGCGCACACTCCCACACACACACAGGCGCACATCCCCACACAGGCGCACACTCCCACACACACAGGCGCACACTCCCCCCCACACACACACACAGGCGCACACTCCCACCCACGAACACACACAGGCGCACACTCCCACACACACAGGCGCACACTCCCACACACACACACACAGACGCACACTCCCACACACACACACACAGAAGCGTGCACACACACAGACACAGACGCGCGCGCACACAGGCGCACACTCCCACGTGCGCGCACACAGGCGCACACTCCCACGTGCGCGCACACAGGCGCACACTCCCACGTGCGCGCACACAGGCGCACACTCCGACGTGCGCGCACACACCCACGTGCGCGCACACAGGCACACACTCCCACGTGCGCGCACACAGGCGCACACTCCCACACACAGACGCACACTCCCACACACACACACAGACGCACACTCCCACAGAAGCGTGCACACACACAGACACAGACGCGCGCGCACACAGGCGCACACTCCCACGCGCGTGCACACAAGCGCACACTCCCACTTGCACGCACACAGGCGCACACTCCCAATTGCACGCACACAGGCGCACACACACACAGACGCACACTCCCACACACACAGGCGCACACTCCCACACACACACAGGCGCACACCCCCACACAGGCGCACACTCCCACACACACAGGCGCACACTCCCCCCCACACACACACACAGGCGCACACTCCCCCCCACACACACAGGCGCACACTCCCACCCATGAACACACACAGACGCACACTCCCACAAGCACAGACGCACACTCCCACACACACACACACAGACGCACACTCCCACACACACACACACAGAAGCGTGCACACACACAGACACAGACGCGCGCGCACACAGGCGCACACTCCCACGCGCGTGCACACAGGCGCACACTCCCACGTGTGCGCACACAGGCGCACACTCCCACGTGCGCGCACACAGGCGCACACTCCCATGTGCGCGCACACAGGCGCACACTCCCACGCGCGCGCACGCAGGCGCACGCTCCCACACACGCGCACGCAGGCGCACGCTCGCACACAGACGCACGCACGCTCACACACACACAGACGCACGCTCACACACACACACACAGACGCACGCTCACACACACACACAGACGCACGCTCACACACACACAGATGCACGCTCCCACACACACACACAGATGCACTCTCCCACACACACACACACGCACACACACAGGCGCACTCTCCCACACACACACACACACACAGGCGCACACTCCCACACACACACAGGCGCACACTCCCACACACACACAGGCGCACACTCCCCCACACACACACAGGCGCACACTCCCCCACACACACACAGGCGCACACTCCCACACACACACACAAACACACAGGCTCACACTCCCACACACACACACACAGACGCACACTCCCACACACACACACAGACGCACACTCCCACACACACACACAGACGCACACTCCCACACACACACACAGACGCACACTCCCACACACACACACAGACGCACACTCCCACACACACACACACAGACGCACACTCCCCCCCCCACACACACAGACGCACACTCCCACACACACACACAGGCGCACACTCCCACCACCCCCCCAACACACACACACACACACAGACGCACACTCCCACACACACACGCAGACGCACACTCCCACACACACAGACGCACACTCCCACACACACACAGACGCACACTCTCACACACACACACAGACGCACACTCCCACACACACACACACAGATCGCGCACACACACAGACGTGCGCACACACAGGCGCACACTCCCATGCGCGCGCACACAGGCGCACACTCCCACGCTCGCACACACAGGCGCAGACTCCCACGCGCGCGCACAAAGGCGCACACAGGCGCAGACTCTCACGCGCGCGCACACAGGCGCACGCTCACACACACGCGCGCACACAGACGCACGCGCACACACACACACACACACACAGGCGCACGCTCCCACACACACACACACAGGCGCGCGCTCCCACACACACACAGGCGCACGCTCCCACACACACACAGGCGCACACTCCCCCACACACAGGCGCACACTCCCCCACACACACAGGCGCACACTCCCCCACACACAGGCGCACACTCCCACACACACACAGGCACACACTCCCACACACACACAGGCGCACACTCCCACACACACACAGGTGCACACTCCCACACACACACACACACAGGCGCACACTCCCACACACACAGGCGCACACTCCCACACACACGCACACTCAGCAGTCAGCCTCCTCCTCCCACCCTGCCACCCCATGAACTGGGGCTCCACTCCGCAGTGGCTCACTCTCAGACCTCACAGCCAGCCTTTCTTCCCTGGGGCATTGAATCTTGCAGCCAGTCACTCCTCACTGGGGCCCCGGACTTCAGAGCTAGCCTCTCCTTCCCAAGACCCTGAACCTCGTAGCCATCCTCTTGTGCACCAGGCTGCACAGCCAGTCTCTCCTCCCTGGAACCCTGGCACTCCACTCCACCACACACTGCTCTCCCGGTCCTAGTTGGATGTGCCAGAACTACGCTCTGGCATCACTGTACCACTGATTGGAGAGCTGCACTCAGCATCGACGTGAGCCAGCACTGGCTCGCCGGCCTTACAATGAAGAACATTGGGCTATCTAGAAGGACTGGGCATGCAGTCTAAACAAAATCCGACAATTCATCCTTGACTGCACTGTGGAAAGGCATGCAGGTTTGCAGTCGGGCTCCACAATCATGTTAGAATGCACAAAAGAGAACCGATCTATGCACACAAAAAATGGTCATCTTCGATACTGATGGCAATGCCTGTGCCCACTTGTTAGTAGAGGTATTCAACCAATCCTGTTACTGTGCTCTTTTCCTTTTTTCTCTCTTTATGCATTGGGTTACTACTGAATTTGCTCCCACCATTATTTCAGGCAACATATTCCCAATTGTAATCACAATTCATGTGGAGAAATGAATAGAGGGGTATGCTGATCGGGTTAGATTAAAGGCTCGTGTGGTATAAGTAGAATTATAATTCAGAGCTGTGCAATCTAACTTATGCTTCCCAGTTATAGCTTCCTAGGATCACTTGAGGGATTATTTTCCTTAATATTTAATTGTATATACAACCCATTTTTTGAACAACACATTGAAGGGAGAACTTAAAAAAGACTGTATTGATGGGGTAGGCTGTAATATATCCTTTATACCTTTTTAAAAAAAAAAATTGAAGGGAACATTCTTTGATCTTTTATAATGTATTCTGTTTTCTTCTCAGCAGCCCCTAGAACTTGTTAAGATACTATAGTTCAGCAGTAGCAGGAATCAACACACAAGGCAGGCAAAGAAATTAGTGTTTCTTCGGCAAAGTCAGAAATATCATTTGTAGCTGAAATCTAGATCATAAAATAGTACAGCACAGATACAGGCTATACAGCCTATTGAGTCTGCATTTGCACTTTTGAAGAGCAAACCAGTAGTCCCAATGCCCCGCTTTTCTCCATATTGCTGCAAATTTTTCTCCTTCAATTATTTATTGAATCTATATCTACCACTCTATCTGGCAATGCATTCTAAGCCTGAACCACTCATTGTGTGTAAGTTTATCAACAAGTCACCTCTGGTTCTTTTACAATAAATCACTTCAAATTTATGCCCTTGGTTATTAACCAACAAGTGGAAGCAGTTTCTCTTTTATTTACATGATTTAAACCTTTTATGATTTTAAACATCTGTGTCAAATCTCCTCTAACGCTTTTTCTACTCTAAGGAGAACAACCTGTACTCCTCCAGTCTAATGTGTATGAGTTAGACGAATTGAACACTATAGCTATGTTGTTACCTTACATATAAAATTTATGCATATTCTACATCTTAGGGTTTATCTTCCTTGCTATCGATTCTGCATAATTTACTTATTAAACATCAGATATATATGTACCCGTCACAATGGCTCCGTGAAAATCTGCCTTCAGTAATTTAGTCTGGATCATCTGTGTCTGCCTACAAATGATAAAAAAGAAAGCACAGCAATCAAGGAGGTACATTGCCAAAGAATTACACATAAATCAGTTGTTAATCAGTGCGATTTACCAGGAATCTGAAATGAAATGAATAATGTTTCTTTTAATTCTATATTTACCTCAACCAAAAATAAATGAAATCTTTAAAAATAAAAGAAAATAAATATTTTTAGAAGGATTTCAGCATTTAAAAAATGCAAGATTATCAAATCTTGCCAACCTCCTGCACGGAGCTGTTACTGCTTTCTGACCTCTTATGTATTTGTTATGATCCCTTAGAGACCGATAATCTTTAGAAAGATATTTGAATTTCCAGTGGTTGACTGAAAGGATCACACAAGATCTCAAATTTTAAGAATTTTACTGTAATAAACAAACTAAAAGCAACACTGTCTAAACATTATAAAGTAGGCAACTTATACTCTAAAGTACAGAAATGATTCCTCATTTAGTTTTTAAAAGCATAGAAAATCACCCTCCATGGTTTTACTTTATTCTATCTCTTAGATGGGCACTACATTCTCCAGGAACCAGTCCAAAGCTATTCTCAGCTCCCAAAGGCTTACTTCCTTTTCCCTTTGCCAATCTGATAACTTCTAATCATTGGACCTTTATGGTGGGGGATGAACCAGAGGATCTTCCCTCTAGCCAAGCTAGGCGAATCCTCCAATCTTGTTTAAACCCTCATGAACTCAGTTTTTTCAATCTGAGCGTGAGCTCCCATCTGTTTGTGTGGTGTCTGACAGGATCAGATTTTCTCTGCTTAAGGTGCAGGACTAGCTGCTTCTATCTTCATGCTCTCTCTCGCTCTCCTAGATTCTTGCAGATTGACCACACCTGTGAGGTTCAGGGATCTTAAGAAAAACTTGTAAGCCGATACTACAATGGCTTTCTGTGGCCTCTTCCTGTTTCAAAGCCCATCTCCATGGCAATATGAATTAGATGGGAATTTATCCAGATAGAAATTCTGACTATCTTCTAAACCCCTAACTCCATTCTACCTTGGAACCAAATACACAGCTGATAGTATAACTGTTTACAAAACCTGAAATTCCTAATATCTCTCTGTGACTTGGAGACTAACAGTCTGTCCACCGTCAGCACAGCTGACACAGTCATTGTTTACAAGTGTGAATATCTTGCATCTTCTTCCCAATAAATCAACTTGGACCCCCTTTTAACCTTTAACAATGAATCCACCCAAGCTTTTTGTTGGGTAGAATTCACAACAGGTCATATAACCCTGTTCATTCCTCCATTTTACCCTGAATTAAAGAGAGTCCCAAAGCATAATCTTACAAACTTCATATTTGCAACATATTCAATACTTCTTTCCAATAATGACCTATAAATTATTTCTGGTACAAAACAAAAATCTGCGATTAAGCAAAAAATACTCAGTACGAAAATGTTTGCATCAAAATGAGTTGAAATTATTCAAATGTGTATATCTTAAAACTCCCTGCCTTTTCTTAATGAAGTTCAGCAAATTCCTGTTTGTTTACTCTCCTCAGCACTTCATAATTTCATTTTTTCTGCCCAGCTGATCCTTTCCATTCTCCTCCAAATCCACATTTCAAAGCTATTTAGCAAGTTGTTTTCATTCTATAAGGTACAAATCTCACACCCATATAAAACAACATTCCAAATCAACCTCTTTACAAGTCTTGAGTTGTTTATTCAGAATTCTGGTTAGCAACCGTCTCTTCTTACGAAATGCAGCATTTTCCATTGCTATCCTTGTTCTTTGTTGCACCTTTTATCTGCAGATATTAAGCTTCATAAATAGTAGAATTCTTGCACCTGGGCTAGTTCTTTTCCTTCTATGAATATATTTATATTTCTTGGTGATTTTGGGATAGTGGAGAGTGCAAGAGGAGGACCCCGGGACAGGCAGGGAGCCGCAGCTAGAGGAGAGTGCAAGAGAACCTCCCTCGGACAGGCAGGCAGCAGCACCTAGAGGAGAGGGAGAGGAGGACCCTGGGACAGGCTCCTCGTGACACCTAGAGGACAGCAAAGAGCTATAAAAACAGCGCGAGAAGCGGCAAGAGTTTGAGAGCAGAGGTGAGAGAGAGTTCGGTGATGAGGGAGGAGGTGCTTCTTTCCTTTTCTACCTTTCCTCAGAAAAAGTGGTGGCCTTGGTAAGTAGGGCCTGGTGTGTAAATTAGAAAAGTATAATATTTTTAAACAAGTTGCTGTACTTGGACTTAACCCAAGAAGTGCCAGGGAATAAGGAAAATTTAGGGCCAATATAATAAAGTAATATAAAAAATCCAAAGTAGAATAAAGTTAATGTCAGGGAAGTAGAGTTAAGATGTGGCAGGGCAGCTCGGTTAAGTGGAATGCTTGTCCTATAATATGTGCAAAGTCATGAATGCTACCGGTGTCCTAGACGAGCACATTTGCAGGAAGTGCTGCTAGCTGCAGAAACTTGAACTCCAGGTTTCAGAGTTCAAGTGGCACATCCGCAAGGCTGAGAGCTACGTGCATAGCACGTTCAGAGAGGTGGTCACACCGCAGCTTAAGGACTTGGAGACAGAGAAGGAATAGGTGACTACCAGACAGTCCAAGAGAAGTAGGTAGGTAGTGCAGGAGTCCCCTGGGATCGCGCTCACAATTCGGTTTTCCGTTTTGGAAGCTGTTGAGGGTGCTGGTTCTTCAGAGGAGTGCAGTCAGAGGCAAGTTTGTTGCACCATGAGTGGCTCGGCTGTACAGGTGGGGAAGAGGAGCAAGCAAGCTATAGTGATAGGGGATTCATTAGTTAGGGGTGCAGACAGGCATTTCTGTGGCCATAGACTCCAGGATAGTATGTTGCCAACCTGGTGCATGGTCATTCTTCTGGGGGACGGTGAACAGCCAGAGGTCGTGGTCCACATTGGTACCAATGACTTAGGTAGAAGGGGGATATGGTCCTGCAATCAGAATTTAGGGTGCTAGGTAGAAAATTAGCAAGAAGGACCTCAAATGTAGTAATCTTCGGATTACTCCCAGTACCTGGTGCTAGAGAGTACAGAAATTGGAGGATAAGGAAGGTGAATGTGTAGCTGGAAAGGTGGTGCAGGAAGAAGGGCTTTAGATTCCTGGGACACTGAGATTGACTCTGGGGGAGATGGCACCTGTACAAGGCAGACAGGTTGCACCTGAACAGAGCTGGGACTGAGTTCCTTGCGGGGCATTTTGCTAGTGCTGTTGGGAGGTCTTTAAACTAACTCAGCAGAGATGCGGGAACCAAGAGAAAATATTAGAGAGGAATACCAGGGTGTACAAAATACTGGGAGGGACAGATAGCACTAGTATAGAGAATAGTAAGTTGATAGGTGAAGTTGGGGTGAGGGAGAAAGTAACAAAATCGAAACCAGGGTTACTATGCATGTATGTGAATGCAGAGAGTATAGTAAATAAAATTGGTGCAGATTGTCATGTGGAAATATGAAGTTGTGGCAATAACAGAGACCTAGCTCAAGGAAGGGCAGAACTGGGTGTTAAATATTCCTGGGTACAAGGCGTTTAGAAAAGATAGGAAAGGTAAAAAAGGAGGTGGCGGTATTGGTTAAGGAGAGCATTGCAATGCTGGAGAAAGGATGTCCCTGAGGGTTCAAGGACAGAATCAATTTGGCTAGAGCTATTGAACAAAAAGGGTGCAATTACATTGCATGGTGTAGTCTATAGACCGCCAATTAGTGAGAAGGACGTAGAAGAACAAATCTGCAGGGAAATTACAGAGAGATTCCAGCATTATAGAGTAGTTAAATTAGGTGATTTTAATTACCCGAATGTAGACTGGGACAGTGGTAGTGTAAAGGGTGGAGAGAGGCAAAAGTTTCTAGATTGTGTTCAGGAAAATTTTCTACAGCAGTATGTGTCCAATCCAACAAGAAAAGACACACTGTTGGACCTGGTTCTTGGAAATGAGGTGGGCCAATTGGATGAAGTGTCAGTGGGGGAACATTTAAGAGGCAGTGATCATTGTATTGTACATTTTAGGATGATGATAGAAAAGGACGATAGACAATCTAGAGTAAGAATAATTAACTGGATGAGGGCTGACTTCAATGGGGCAAGAACGGAGTTGGGCCAGATAGACTAGAACGAAAGATTGGCAGGAAAAACAGTAGCTGAACAATGGGCTACTTTCAATTAAGAAATGGTTCGGGCACAGTCAAGATATATTCCATTAAAAGGAAAGGGTAGGGCAAACAAATCCAGAGCTCCCTGGATGAAAAAAGAGGTAGAAATTAAGATAAAAAATAAAAAGTGTGCTTATGACAGGTGTCTGGTAGAAAATACAATTGAGAACCAAGAGGAATACAGAAGGTTCAGAGGGGAGGTGAAAAAGCATATTAGAGAAGCGAAGAGGGATTATGAGAAAAGACTGGCAGCCAATATAAAGAGGAATCACCAAGTCCTCTATAGGCACATAAACAGTAGTAGGGTGGTAAAAGGAGGAGAGACAATTAGGGACCTAAAAAGGAATTTATACATGGACGAAGGGGCCACGGCTGAGGTATTAAATGAATACTTTGCATCTATCTTTACCAAGGAGGTAAATGCTACCCAGGCCATGGTGACAGATGAGGAAACTCTGTCACTAGAAGGGTTTATAATTGGTAAGGAGGAAGTGTTGAATAGACTGTCGGTACTTAAAGTTGACAAGGCACTCGGGCCGGGCGAGATGCGTCCAAGGATACTGAATAAGTGAGAGTAGAAATTGCAGAGGCATTGGCCATAATTTTTCAGTCTTCCCTAAGCTCAGGGGAGGTGCCTTGTTCAAAAAACGTTGCAAGGATAAGCCCAGCGATTACAGACCAGTCAGTGTAACTTCAGTGGTGAGACAGGATTAGAATCAATTATTTGGGAAAGAATTAGTAGTCACATTGAAAAATATGGGTTTATAAGGAAGAACCAGCATGGATTTCTAAAGGGGGAATCGTGTTTAACTAACTTAGAGTAGTTTTTTGAAGAGTTAACAGAAAAGGTTGAGGAGGGTAATGCTGTTGATGTGGTGTACATGGACTTTCAAAAGGCATTTGATACAGTGCCACACAACAGACTTGAGAAAAGTTATTGCTCATGGAGTAAAAGGGACAGTAGCAAGTGGATACAAAATTGACTGAAAAATAGGAAGCAGAAAGTAATGGTCAATGGATACTTTTCAGGCTGGAGGAAGGTTTGTAGTGGAGTTCCCCAGGGATCGGTATTGGGACCCTTGCTTGTCCTGATATATATAATGATCTAGATTTTGGTGTGCAGGGGACAATTTCAAAGTTTGCAGATGGTACGAAGTTTGGGAGTGTTGTAAACTGCGAGGAGGACAGTGTAGAACTTCAAAAGGACATAGACAAGTTGGTGGAGTGGGCAAATAAGTGGCAGATGAAGTTCAACGTGGAGAAGCGTGAGCTTATGCATTTTGGTAGGAAGAACATGGACAAACAATAAGAAATAAGGCGTGAAATTTTCAAGGGGATGCAGGAGCAGAAAGACCTGGGTGTATATGTGCATAGATCATTGAAGGGTGGCAGAACAGGTGGAGAGAGCAGTTAACTAAGCATATAAGATCCTGAGCTTTATTAATAGGGGCAAGAGCCCCTGTACAAGAGCAAGGAGGTTATGCTGAATTTATACAAGACACTCATTAGGCCTCAACTGGAGTATTGTGTACAGTTCTGGGCGCCACATTATAGGGAAGATTTGAACACATTGGAGAGAACGCAGAAGAGGTTTACAAGAATGGTTCCTGCGATGAGAAGCTTCAGTTACGAAGATAAGTTGGAGAGGTTGGGACTGTTCTCCTTGGAGAGAAGAAGGCTAAGAGGAGATTTGATAGAGATGTTCAAAATCACGAGGTGGTTGGACAGAGTAGATAGGGAGAAGCTGTTCCTGCTCGTAAAAGGATCAAGAATGAAAGGACACAGATTTAAAGTGTTTTTCAAAAGAAGCAAACGTGACGTGAGAAAAAAGCTTTTTCACACAACAAATGGTTCGGTTCTGGAATGCACTGCCTGGAAGTGTGGTGGAGGCAGGTTCAATCGAGGCATTCAAGAGGGCATTTGATGAGTATTTGAATAGAAACAATGTGCAAGAGTATGGGGAAAGGGCAGGGCAATGGCATTAGGTCATAATGCTCACTTAGAGAGCCGGCACAGACACAATGGGCCGAATGGCCTCCTTCTGTGCTATTAAAATTCTATGATTCTGTGATTTGCATCACTTTGGTTTTGTCGATGTTCATTCCAGTGTTCATGCCTGCTGTTACTAGTCTATCTACTAGCTCCTGTTATCCTCCTTCTATGCTTGCTACAAGGGCTCTGTCAGCTGAAAATCTGACTAATGTTATCATTGCCCCCCCCCCCCCCCACCCACTTCCCCTGGAAAAGGCAGACAGACAGGGGCAAGGAACATATTAAGAGGAAACAGACTATTAAAAGACGACATGGAGGGAAGATTTCTAGGAAAAAGAGGAAGAGGAAAGAAGGACTATCAATGCTGGATGGCTTGAAAATTGAAGGACGTTATCGGAAAATGAAAAAACTGGTACAGAACCAAGGACCTACCTTCAGGAAGAACACATAGTGATGATGATGATCGTGATCATAGCAATTAAGTTCTAAAATGTGATGTTCATGACTGTACTTATGGCAGGAATCACTGAATGAGGAGAATTAGTATTTTCCTCTCATTGACCAAACAGTACCATTTTTAAGATCAGCTAGCTCAGCACAGAACATGTATTGGATCTGCGACCTCCCTGGGTCCTGTAGCTGGATGCTCACTTCAGAAACCCGTTGAACCACTGGGAAAACCACCATATACTTTGAGTTTGCCAGCCCTGCCTCTAACTTTAAATGCTCACATTTCAAGTGTAAAAGAAATGATTAAGTAGGTGCAGTAGGAAGAAATGAGACACAAAGAATCACATACAGCAAGCAGACTCAAATGTGGAAATACTTGTTCCCACACATGAATCTTGTTCAATATTGCATCAGTGGAATGCTCCACTAAGGTTTGTTTGCTGTGCCAAATATGCCATGTTGTTGCTTGTGGCAAACAACATGACACAAAGATCAGATAAAAGAAGTGGAGACCTAGATATCCAGGTCTCTACTTTTACTTTTCCTCAGGAGTTTCCTGGAAGCCATGCCAGAAAACCTGTCCCAAAACCTATTTCACTCTCTTTCCTCCCACCCTCACCATGGCAACTGATTGTGTCTCTCAAAGATAACTTGTTCAATTTGATCTCAAGGAATTCTGAGCTACTTGCCCCTACAATTGCCCTTAAGTTATTGCAAAAAAATGACCATGTTGTTGATGAATAACACTTCCTTACCTCCTTTCTAAATCTAGCTCTTTTCACTTATACTTGTGCACTATGCTTCTGATGTCTCATACCAAATCAAATGGAAAGGGGTGGTGGACAATCAAACTTTTAATGGGAGGAGAAAGCTCCATGAATATCCCTATCCTCAGTGCAGCAAGATCTGAACAGCTTTCAGGGTTGGTCTGATAAGTGGCAACTAAGATGCGTGCCACAGGAGTGCCAGGCAATGACCATCTCCAACAAGAGAGAGAGTTTAACCACCGCCCCATGACATCCAACAGCATTAGTACTGTCAAACCTCACACTATCAATATACTGGGCGTCACCATTGACCAGAAAATTAACCGAACCAACCACATAAATACTAGGTGGAATTTTCACCACAGAGGCAGGAAAGAGGAGCCGAGTCTGTTTTGGGGTCAGGAACTGGCCTCCAGCGGGGGAAAACTGATTAACGTTCAGATTTTTGCAGGGCTGAGCCCTTACCTGATATAGATATGAGTTTCCTGTCTACTTCCAGTCAGTGAAGGCAGGAATGACGTTATGTCATTTGATGTGGAGTACTGATTTAGACTCCTCATGGCAGCCACCACTAAGGCTGCTGGTTGTTCTGGGGGAAGAGATCTGCTGTTTGTGCCAAAGCCTTCCATTGTCATAGGAGAGGTGGGGGCTGGTACCTGGGATAGGGCAGTCCCTTGCTTCATTGATGCTGACCTAAATCTAATGCTGGAGGCTGAGGAAGAGGAAGGAGATCCTCATCCCAGAGGGTGGCAGGAGGAGGCTATTTCATCATGCATTGACGTCATTTCCCTCCTCTTTCCCCTCCTGTTCCTCACCCTATGAGCTGTCTCCATCCAAGGCCTCACCGCTCTCAAGGTCCATACCTCACCGGAGGGCTATGCTTTGGGCAGCACAGCAGACCACCACAATGACAGAGACCCTTATAGCAGGCTATTGTAGGGCACTATCTGGCCAGTCGAGGCACCTGAACCACATCTTCAGAAGTCCAATGGTCTGCTCAATGGCTGTCCTGCTGAACAGGTGGCATTGGTTATATCTCCTCTGTGCCTCTGTATGAGGCTACCATAGAGGAGTGAGTAGCCATCTCTTCAGGGGATTTCCCTTATCCCCAAGGATCCATCCACACACATCGATTGCACTGAAAATCTGTGGCAGCCTGGACTATTGGAGGATGAAGGAGTCATGACAGTTGCCATGGAAAACGAGTCCATACATGGTAGAAGTTCTTCCTGTGGTTGCAGACCAGTTGGTCGTTGAGGAAGTGAGAGCTCTTCCTGTTGATGGATCTCATTGGCCAATTTTTGGGTGCCCTACTGGCTACATGGGTTCAATGGATAATATCCTGCACCTGGGGTAATCCAGTAATGGAGGCAGAGCACAATGCCCTCTGTCCCTGAGAGGATGCGTCCATCAAAGGAATGTGCTGTCTGGCTCTGGCAAAGAGGGCATCGATGACCAGTGAGATGCAGTGGTGTGCAGCATTGTGCAAGATGTTATCCAGGTCCACAGCTGATCCTTGGAAGGAACCTGAAGCAAAAAAGTTCAAGGCTACAGTGACTTTGAAGGTTACTGGCAGGATATGGCGACCAGTGTTGTGAGGTGTTAACTCTCCATTGCTCTCCTGACACCCAGAGTTCTGTCCCTCCTGCAGAGAGGGTGTTGCCCCTCATTGCCACAGGGCCTGAAATCTGACAGTTGTTCCCTAGTGCCAGCTGCAACCTTCCTTTTAGACAGGTGGCCACCCTGTTGCAATTGGCAGCCTTGACCCTGCTCTTTTGCCCCAGGATTTTAGAAGGATGGTAACCCCGTGCGATCTTGGGTGCTCACTCACCCTGCCACCTGAGCAGTGCTATGGGCATCACACTGCTGACCCTCTGATGGAGCTGGGGCGATACCACTGGAAGCCTTGACTGGCTCCTCACTTCCTTCAGCTGTTCAGAAATCTTCTGGAACCTGTGGTAAATATTTTACTCTCTCCCCCTTCCACAATCTCTTATCAAGCTTTTCAACTAGTTAAATTGGCCTCATTTGGGAGAAGAACTGCATCTTGAAAGTGATACGCCACCCAGTGCTGGTATTTCTGGGCCCCCCTCCACCTCCACTCCCGGAGGGTCCCAAAAATTCAGCCAATTGTGGTTACGAGAGTTGGTCAGAGGCTGAGTTCTGTGGTGAGTGACTCACTGCCTTACTCCTCAAAGCTTTTTCACCACCAAGGCACAAGTTAGGAATGTGATGAAATACTTCACTTGCCTGTCTGGGTGCAGCTCAAACGACACTCAAAAAGCTCAACATCATTCTGGACAAAGCAGCCCACTTGGATCGCCATTCCATGCATCACCTTAAATATTCACTCCCTGCACCACCTGTGCAACCTGGCATTTGGTAAAGGTTTCTTCGACAGCGCATCCTAAACTCACAACCTCTAACCACTAAAAGGTAGCAAGTACATGGGAACACCACCTCAATGTTTCCCTCAAAGTCATACATCATCCTGACATAAAATATATTGCAGCTGCTTCACCATCACTGGGTCAAAATCCTGCATATAATGATTTTGCTTTGGAACTCTCTCTTTAATTCAAGGTAAAATACAGGCGTGAAGAGGGTCATGTGATCATGTGAATTCTCCTGACAACAAGTCTAGGGGTCAGGGCAGCTGAGGTTAAGACTTACTGAGAGCAAGATGCAAAACGTTCACCTCTGAAAACATAGACAAGAGCAGCTGGGTTAAATATGGACAGACTTTCAGTCTCCAAGTTTTTGGACAGAAAAAGAGAGGGGGCAGAGGGGTTCTCGTAAAGACAAAAGGCTGCAGCAGGTATGGTCAGAAGAGAAGGCTGAGAGTTTTCTGTGAGCTACCAGGCAGAATGTGGGAGGGAGGACAGTTTCTAGTCGAACAGAGGCATGATTCTGGAAGATTCTGGAAGATTTACCCTGGCGACAGTGGGAGAAGAAATCAGCAAAGTGGCTCTTACAGTTAAAAGTTGGTTTGGGAATTCTCAGGGATTGAGGGAGGGGACCTTCAATGGTCACTGGCTGTTATGATTGAGCGAAATGAGGAGAAGTAAACCACTCAGAAGCTGGCAGTGACTGTACACTGTTTCCTATTAAAACTGTAAGTCTGTGGAGAGTGTGCTGTGAAGTAAATGTATGTGGCATGGGGTTACTGGTCATGTTTAAGAGTTATTGTTTCTGTAATATAGAGTATTAGTTGCCTACTAAGTAATGTTTAGTCAATGTTACTATTAGTTTGTTTGTTAAAACTTGAAATCTTGTCATGCAATACGTTTAAGTCGGTCAGTGGGAATTCAAATTTCTTGTTTAAAGTTATCGGTCTCAATGGGAATTGTAACACCTGGAACTCCCTATTTAACAGCGCTGTGGGAGCCCCTTCACCACACAGAATGCAATGGTTCAAGGAGATGGCTCACCACCACCTTATCAAGAGTAATTAAGGCTAGGCAATAAATGCTAGCTTTGCCGTGAATCCCATGGAAAGATAAAAAACAGACCTTTAAATACTTGTTAGATTCAGGCTTTACATCAGAAAAACACAAGAATTGCATTGCTTTTTAAAAATGTTTTTGCCTTGTTACAAAACGTGACGGCCAAAATTTACAATAGAAGTTCTTGTCTATCTAGTCATTGTCTCAGATTGTTTGCAACCTTGGAACTCAATTTGATCTGAACTGAGCTGCTGATCACAAAGACTCCTTGCTTCAACCTTGATATCATTGCCTCTCTGTCCCTGCCACAGCCCGTCTACTGTTGAAACTCATCTGCGCTTCTGTTATCCCAGACTAGTGTTTAAAATGCAGAGGCGGCAGGTGAATTCTCCCTCAAAAGCATCCAAAATGTTTGGTAAATTCAATCACAGGGGTGACCAATCAGAGAAGTGTCATTCCCGTATGTGGGAAACAGAATTTGTGGGGAGCTATTCTTCCAAACACAGATTCCCTCTCTCCCATGCTCACTGCTCCAGCTCCCTCAATCCTAGGTTCCTTCTTTCCTGCTCCTCAAGAGACAGAATCTGTGACAGGAGGAGCAGCAAGGGTGGGAGGGAACCTGCAAATGGACAAGCTAGAGGATTCTTGCCAGTCCTGGGGTCACCATGCAGCAGAGTTCCACTAGGCTAAAACAGCCTTTACCCAGCCCTCCTGTCGAGTGAGGTCAGCAGGGCATTGGACCAGGGTGTTAGGCCCAAATGTTGGCTGGGGTGGAGGAGGGATGCAGGGTGCCGGGCCCGACTGTCCACTGGGGGGTGGTTTGGGGGTTCGGTGAGGGCGTTGGGTGCAAGCATCGGTTGGAGGCTGGGGAGGAGAAATTAGGACGATGGGCCCCAAATGTCAGTTAGGGGTGGCTGCAAGCTTCCAAGAAATGGGCACAAGCCCAGAGGACAAAACTACCCTTATTTTAAATAATCATTCATGGGATGTGGGTGTTGATGGCTGGGCCAGCATCTATTGCCCATCTCAGTCCTTGAGAAGGTGACTTCAGAGGGCATTTTAAGAGTCAGCCACATTGCCAAGGGTCTGGAGTCACATGTAGGCCAGACCAGCTAAGGACGGCAGATTTCCTTTCCTAGTGAACCAGATGGGTTTTTGAGGCAATTGATAATGATTTCAGGACTTTTATTTTTATTGGATTCGGATTTCATAATCCACCATGGTGGGATTCGAACCCAGGTCCCGAAAGCATTACCTTGGATCTCTGAATTATTAGTCCAGTGACAATACCACTACGCCACTGCCTCCCCATTTCAGCGCAAGCTGGTCACCAAGCTTAGGCTATAAAACAACTGGTGTGAAAAATAGAAAAAAATAAAAATAGAAAGTAGTGCAGGAGATGGTCTTCTAATACTGGGACGAAGGGCAGACGGATCTTTTTATCAACCTTATGCTTATTGACCTACATTTGTTCCGAGTCCACCAACACCTCAAATTTAAAATTTGCATCCTTGTGTTCAAATTATTCCGTGGTATCGCTCCTCCCTTTTTGAAACTTTCTCCAACCCTACAACCTTTAGAGAACTCTGTGTTCCTCCAACTCTGGCCTCTAACTTATCCCCCACTACCTTCACCCCACCACTGGCAGCTGTGCCTTCTGTTTTCTAGGCACTAAGCCATGGAATTCCTTCCCTAAATCTCTCTGCCTTTCTCTCCTTTAAGAAAACCTAACTCTTTGTCCGAAGTCACCTTCCTGATATCTCCTTCTTTGGCTCATGTCAATTTCTGGTTGATTACCCCACTATGACATTGTTATATAAATGCAAATTGTTGTTTAATATATGATAATGTGTGTGTGCAAGTGGAGTGCCTTCTGTCTGTAAAATTCTGTATCAGTTTATACAAATACTGACACAAATCTATTTACTAAATGTTTTGAAAAGTCCAGTCTATGTAGTAGCTACAAGCTAGGAAATAACAGACTGAAATTAAGACCATTTATTATATTTGAAAATCATACTGCATCAAAACAAGGCACTACCCCAAGTCTCAAGAGCACTAATTAATCTTGAAACGGTTTATAAAAGATTTTAAATACATTCCAGATGATGCACTTTTAATGAGATGGCAATTTATATTGTGTTGGGGCTACTAGTGAGTACTTAACTTCTCACCTCCCCTATATAGATTTTTCTTTACCATTGATAGACCGCCATGCTACCTCGAGCCCGAAGCACTCAATGGGTACTTCTAGTATTAAAATTCTTCTATGATTATATATTAAGGGGAATCAATCTGGAAAAATTCCGAGTGAACACAAGCCCAGTGTTTGATAAGACAAAAGCAATTATTAAGCTTGCTAAATCTACTAAATCATTTTTGCACATTGGAGGTGAGAAGTTAAGAACTCACTAGTAGCCCCAACACAATATAAATTGCCATCTCATTAAAAGGGCATCATCTAGAATGTATTTAAAATCTTAGGTCTGTAAGCACAATGGTCATTTTTTTCCATTATAAATTCTAATGTCCACATTTATATTGGAAACTTTCTACGTAATTTCTCACATTCCTACCAATAAGAGCCTCTGGAACACCTCAGTTTTGCATCTCTGAGCTCTTCACCCTCCAAAGCGGAGAAACTAGGCTACAACCATTCCTACTTCGCTGTATATTCTGTTATTCTATTATAAATAAATATTAAATTAATTTAATGAGGAAAATAAGGACAGAGTACATGACCTTTTAAAAACGAGGTCTGAATTACTTCATATTTCTCTGTCCTCTAAACCTGTTCACCTCAAGACGACAATTGATCTCAACTTACTACCATGTACAATGCTATGAGATTAATTTGTAAATTATTAAGAATCTTATGTACAATTCCTTCCAAAATTTTACATTATAAACTTCTATGTCTTCAATTGTAATGAAAATTATCCATGTAAACCTGATGTGCTGTCATTATATCCTCCAACCAATGGGGAAGCTACAATGCCATCACTGGTATGATGGTGCAATAACGATGTCAGGCTTACAAGGATAATTTTTATTATACATGTGGATATAGAATGTAAATGTAAAAATGAGGACAGAAAGTGGGGATTGAATTAAATCAGTACATCCTGGTCCAATCATCCCTCAATCACTAACCCCACTTTACCTGAACACCAAACATAAAAGGTGTGTGTGTAATTACCAAGCGTGACTGAGTATTCTCAATTTTAAAAAAATGTTTGACAAAAAATTGTTGCTTATAAACATGTGCTGCAACAATGCAAATTATAAACCACTTATATAATACCTTAAATATAGAAAATATCCCAAGAAGCTTCATGAGGGGAAATGAATTCTGAGCAGAATGAGTCAAGTGAATTTTTGCATTGCTAATGGATGATTTCACTGTAACAATTAATAAACCAGCTTTGTCTGAATTAATTCCTTAGCAGACATTAACTTTGGTAAACACATCTGCAATGAAGACAATGCTTCTTAAAAATGAACTATTAATGAATGACTGTTCATCTTATCTGCTGTATAATTAGATAAGGATGTTCTTTCTGATCTAGAAGCAGTCCAAATTAAAATGGACAACTTTCCCCTTAACACTGCTAGCAACAAGGAATAAAACAGGAATAGTATTTTACCCCTCCTTCCCATCAGTAAAGTGAGCAATATACCTGGAGTCATTGGTACATTGCTGCTTAATGACTTTTGCTTAATATTTTTGTATAAGCTTCCACAGCTCAGTGAAAAGCAACAGTTAAAAGACTGGGCTGTGTTCTGAACTTTTTTTGTATTTTGACCTCAAAATAGTTCAATCAATTTAAGAATCAGTGCTCTAGACACTAATTGAATATTGTGAGATCACAGGGGCTTCCAAAACAGTCCTAATATCTATTGCATTGTGTGTAATAAAGGAATCTTTCCAGTTTCACGCATATACAGTATAATTGTTCAGTGCCCAGTAACTGTAAATATTCCCATTCTATAGTGCAAGGACTGTACTTACATGTCAGGTTTCAAACCATTACACAAGTCTCGAATGTATTGCTTCCACAACTCATGCAAAGGGAGAAACAATTCATATCTGGAAAAAGTGAAATGGTTCAGATTAGCATTTTAACATCTAAGGATTAAAAATGTCAGAATCATGCCAGCCTAATAGGCAAGAATGAGCATTTCACTGAAACCTCCTTGACACAGGAGAAAATGTACCTGAAGCAGAAAATTTGATCAGTACACAGTGTAGCACAAGCTTTGTGACCACATTACACAGACTGTATTAAATTGTTATGCTGAAAATTGAGAATTGTCACTCAAAACAAGTAGATTATTGTATTTCCTTCCAGACAAGGACAGAATTAATGTAGAGACTGGGCTATATCTGCCTAGCACTTGCTTAAGATAAGCACTGTGAACAAATCCTGATGGAAATGGAATAGAAATGCTGTTTGTTCAAGTGCACAATTCAAGTAAATGATCAATGAGAATTTTCAAAGCCCTAACTTTCAAAGGAATGCCACTACCACAAGTTTGAATATGATTTACTCGTGTATATTTATAACCAACCTCCATTCAAGCAGTTTATTTTTTAAGTTATAATTCTTCCATGTGTTTTTTGTTTAAAACAATTTTCTGCTTTCTCAGCTTTTCTGATCCTCAGGTTGGAAAGCAGACCTGATTAAGAATTTCATCCACATGAATCAATTCAGAACATTAACAAAGGATGGAAGACACATGTTCAGAATGTACTCCAACAATCTTGGAGATGATGCTCATCCCTAATCAGAGGCCTTGTACCTTGTCATTCAGATAAAGTTCTATGAAACTCAAAAACCAAATGAGTGTGGAAACTAGGGGCCATAATTTCTGAACTCCCCAGCATCAGATTTGGTGGGTGGGGGGGTTACCCCAAAGATGCACTGGGGAATCCGTCTCAGAAGTTTCCAGGTAAGGGTTTGCATGGCAGTTGCCCAGAAGTGCTAACTTTCTCTGGACAATTGCCCTGCTCTGGGAACCATCGAAAATGTGATTTAAATCGCAAACTTTGGATGGGTACACCTGGTTTACACCAATAGTTACCCAGAAAAGGTTAGAAGAATTAAAACCTCTTCTAACTTCTGGGTAATTATTAAAAACACCCGGCCACTCCCCACAAGGATTCCCCCCGCCACCCCCCCTGCCCAACCACCTCACCCCCGAGCTTCAATTGCCCCTGCCCTCTGATAACCCACCTGCCCCACCCTCCGAACCCCCCCCCCCAACCCAAAATCCTATCCACTGACCTTAGACATTTACCTTCTCCCTGGCCTGCCAATTTTACTGGGCTCTTTAAACCTCATCTGCTTTACGGCAGCTAGTGCTGTAAAAAAGGGGGCATGACCTCCTTGAATCTGCCAGAGCTGCACTTCACTGGGGCCTGCAAGGAGTCTTTCAATTGTGGTTACGAGAGTTGGTCAGAGGCTGAGTTCTGTGGTGAGTGACTCACTGCCTTACTCCTCAAAGCTTTTTCACCACCAAGGCACAAGTTAGGAATGTGATGAAATACTTCACTTGCCTGTCTGGGTGCAGCTCAAACGACACTCAAAAAGCTCAACATCATTCTGGACAAAGCAGCCCACTTGGATCGCCATTCCATGCATCACCTTAAATATTCACTCCCTGCACCACCTGTGCAACCTGGCATTTGGTAAAGGTTTCTTCGACAGCGCATCCTAAACTCACAACCTCTAACCACTAAAAGGTAGCAAGTACATGGGAACACCACCTCAATGTTTCCCTCAAAGTCATACATCATCCTGACATAAAATATATTGCAGCTGCTTCACCATCACTGGGTCAAAATCCTGCATATAATGATTTTGCTTTGGAACTCTCTCTTTAATTCAAGGTAAAATACAGGCGTGAAGAGGGTCATGTGATCATGTGAATTCTCCTGACAACAAGTCTAGGGGTCAGGGCAGCTGAGGTTGAGACTTACTGAGAGCAAGATGCAAAACGTTCACCTCTGAAAACATAGACAAGAGCAGCTGGGTTAAATATGGACAGACTTTCAGTCTCCAAGTTTTTGGACAGAAAAAGAGAGGGGGCAGAGGGGTTCTCGTAAAGACAAAAGGCTGCAGCAGGTATGGTCAGAAGAGAAGGCTGAGAGTTTTCTGTGAGCTACCAGGCAGAATGTGGGAGGGAGGACAGTTTCTAGTCGAACAGAGGCATGATTCTGGAAGATTCTGGAAGATTTACCCTGGCGACAGTGGGAGAAGAAATCAGCAAAGTGGCTCTTACAGTTAAAAGTTGGTTTGGGAATTCTCAGGGATTGAGGGAGGGGACCTTCAATGGTCACTGGCTGTTATGATTGAGCGAAATGAGGAGAAGTAAACCACTCAGAAGCTGGCAGTGACTGTACACTGTTTCCTATTAAAACTGTAAGTCTGTGGAGAGTGTGCTGTGAAGTAAATGTATGTGGCATGGGGTTACTGGTCATGTTTAAGAGTTATTGTTTCTGTAATATAGAGTATTAGTTGCCTACTAAGTAATGTTTAGTCAATGTTACTATTAGTTTGTTTGTTAAAACTTGAAATCTTGTCATGCAATACGTTTAAGTCGGTCAGTGGGAATTCAAATTTCTTGTTTAAAGTTATCGGTCTCAATGGGAATTGTAACACCTGGAACTCCCTATTTAACAGCGCTGTGGGAGCCCCTTCACCACACAGAATGCAATGGTTCAAGGAGATGGCTCACCACCACCTTATCAAGAGTAATTAAGGCTAGGCAATAAATGCTAGCTTTGCCGTGAATCCCATGGAAAGATAAAAAACAGACCTTTAAATACTTGTTAGATTCAGGCTTTACATCAGAAAAACACAAGAATTGCATTGCTTTTTAAAAATGTTTTTGCCTTGTTACAAAACGTGACGGCCAAAATTTACAATAGAAGTTCTTGTCTATCTAGTCATTGTCTCAGATTGTTTGCAACCTTGGAACTCAATTTGATCTGAACTGAGCTGCTGATCACAAAGACTCCTTGCTTCAACCTTGATATCATTGCCTCTCTGTCCCTGCCACAGCCCGTCTACTGTTGAAACTCATCTGCGCTTCTGTTATCCCAGACTAGTGTTTAAAATGCAGAGGCGGCAGGTGAATTCTCCCTCAAAAGCATCCAAAATGTTTGGTAAATTCAATCACAGGGGTGACCAATCAGAGAAGTGTCATTCCCGTATGTGGGAAACAGAATTTGTGGGGAGCTATTCTTCCAAACACAGATTCCCTCTCTCCCATGCTCACTGCTCCAGCTCCCTCAATCCTAGGTTCCTTCTTTCCTGCTCCTCAAGAGACAGAATCTGTGACAGGAGGAGCAGCAAGGGTGGGAGGGAACCTGCAAATGGACAAGCTAGAGGATTCTTGCCAGTCCTGGGGTCACCATGCAGCAGAGTTCCACTAGGCTAAAACAGCCTTTACCCAGCCCTCCTGTCGAGTGAGGTCAGCAGGGCATTGGACCAGGGTGTTAGGCCCAAATGTTGGCTGGGGTGGAGGAGGGATGCAGGGTGCCGGGCCCGACTGTCCACTGGGGGGTGGTTTGGGGGTTCGGTGAGGGCGTTGGGTGCAAGCATCGGTTGGAGGCTGGGGAGGAGAAATTAGGACGATGGGCCCCAAATGTCAGTTAGGGGTGGCTGCAAGCTTCCAAGAAATGGGCACAAGCCCAGAGGACAAAACTACCCTTATTTTAAATAATCATTCATGGGATGTGGGTGTTGATGGCTGGGCCAGCATCTATTGCCCATCTCAGTCCTTGAGAAGGTGACTTCAGAGGGCATTTTAAGAGTCAGCCACATTGCCAAGGGTCTGGAGTCACATGTAGGCCAGACCAGCTAAGGACGGCAGATTTCCTTTCCTAGTGAACCAGATGGGTTTTTGAGGCAATTGATAATGATTTCAGGACTTTTATTTTTATTGGATTCGGATTTCATAATCCACCATGGTGGGATTCGAACCCAGGTCCCGAAAGCATTACCTTGGATCTCTGAATTATTAGTCCAGTGACAATACCACTACGCCACTGCCTCCCCATTTCAGCGCAAGCTGGTCACCAAGCTTAGGCTATAAAACAACTGGTGTGAAAAATAGAAAAAAATAAAAATAGAAAGTAGTGCAGGAGATGGTCTTCTAATACTGGGACGAAGGGCAGACGGATCTTTTTATCAACCTTATGCTTATTGACCTACATTTGTTCCGAGTCCACCAACACCTCAAATTTAAAATTTGCATCCTTGTGTTCAAATTATTCCGTGGTATCGCTCCTCCCTTTTTGAAACTTTCTCCAACCCTACAACCTTTAGAGAACTCTGTGTTCCTCCAACTCTGGCCTCTAACTTATCCCCCACTACCTTCACCCCACCACTGGCAGCTGTGCCTTCTGTTTTCTAGGCACTAAGCCATGGAATTCCTTCCCTAAATCTCTCTGCCTTTCTCTCCTTTAAGAAAACCTAACTCTTTGTCCGAAGTCACCTTCCTGATATCTCCTTCTTTGGCTCATGTCAATTTCTGGTTGATTACCCCACTATGACATTGTTATATAAATGCAAATTGTTGTTTAATATATGATAATGTGTGTGTGCAAGTGGAGTGCCTTCTGTCTGTAAAATTCTGTATCAGTTTATACAAATACTGACACAAATCTATTTACTAAATGTTTTGAAAAGTCCAGTCTATGTAGTAGCTACAAGCTAGGAAATAACAGACTGAAATTAAGACCATTTATTATATTTGAAAATCATACTGCATCAAAACAAGGCACTACTCCAAGTCTCAAGAGCACTAATTAATCTTGAAACGGTTTATAAAAGATTTTAAATACATTCCAGATGATGCACTTTTAATGAGATGGCAATTTATATTGTGTTGGGGCTACTAGTGAGTACTTAACTTCTCACCTCCCCTATATAGATTTTTCTTTACCATTGATAGACCGCCATGCTACCTCGAGCCCGAAGCACTCAATGGGTACTTCTAGTATTAAAATTCTTCTATGATTATATATTAAGGGGAATCAATCTGGAAAAATTCCGAGTGAACACAAGCCCAGTGTTTGATAAGACAAAAGCAATTATTAAGCTTGCTAAATCTACTAAATCATTTTTGCACATTGGAGGTGAGAAGTTAAGAACTCACTAGTAGCCCCAACACAATATAAATTGCCATCTCATTAAAAGAGCATCATCTAGAATGTATTTAAAATCTTAGGTCTGTAAGCACAATGGTCATTTTTTTCCATTATAAATTCTAATGTCCACATTTATATTGGAAACTTTCTACGTAATTTCTCACATTCCTACCAATAAGAGCCTCTGGAACACCTCAGTTTTGCATCTCTGAGCTCTTCACCCTCCAAAGCGGAGAAACTAGGCTACAACCATTCCTACTTCGCTGTATATTCTGTTATTCTATTATAAATAAATATTAAATTAATTTAATGAGGAAAATAAGGACAGAGTACATGACCTTTTAAAAACGAGGTCTGAATTACTTCATATTTCTCTGTCCTCTAAACCTGTTCACCTCAAGACGACAATTGATCTCAACTTACTACCATGTACAATGCTATGAGATTAATTTGTAAATTATTAAGAATCTTATGTACAATTCCTTCCAAAATTTTACATTATAAACTTCTATGTCTTCAATTGTAATGAAAATTATCCATGTAAACCTGATGTGCTGTCATTATATCCTCCAACCAATGGGGAAGCTACAATGCCATCACTGGTATGATGGTGCAATAACGATGTCAGGCTTACAAGGATAATTTTTATTATACATGTGGATATAGAATGTAAATGTAAAAATAAGGACAGAAAGTGGGGATTGAATTAAATCAGTACATCCTGGTCCAATCATCCCTCAATCACTAACCCCACTTTACCTGAACACCAAACATAAAAGGTGTGTGTGTAATTACCAAGCGTGACTGAGTATTCTCAATTTTAAAAAAATGTTTGACAAAAAATTGTTGCTTATAAACATGTGCTGCAACAATGCAAATTATAAACCACTTATATAATACCTTAAATATAGAAAATATCCCAAGAAGCTTCATGAGGGGAAATGAATTCTGAGCAGAATGAGTCAAGTGAATTTTTGCATTGCTAATGGATGATTTCACTGTAACAATTAATAAACCAGCTTTGTCTGAATTAATTCCTTAGCAGACATTAACTTTGGTAAACACATCTGCAATGAAGACAATGCTTCTTAAAAATGAACTATTAATGAATGACTGTTCATCTTATCTGCTGTATAATTAGATAAGGATGTTCTTTCTGATCTAGAAGCAGTCCAAATTAAAATGGACAACTTTCCCCTTAACACTGCTAGCAACAAGGAATAAAACAGGAATAGTATTTTACCCCTCCTTCCCATCAGTAAAGTGAGCAATATACCTGGAGTCATTGGTACATTGCTGCTTAATGACTTTTGCTTAATATTTTTGTATAAGCTTCCACAGCTCAGTGAAAAGCAACAGTTAAAAGACTGGGCTGTGTTCTGAACTTTTTTTGTATTTTGACCTCAAAATAGTTCAATCAATTTAAGAATCAGTGCTCTAGACACTAATTGAATATTGTGAGATCACAGGGGCTTCCAAAACAGTCCTAATATCTATTGCATTGTGTGTAATAAAGGAATCTTTCCAGTTTCACGCATATACAGTATAATTGTTCAGTGCCCAGTAACTGTAAATATTCCCATTCTATAGTGCAAGGACTGTACTTACATGTCAGGTTTCAAACCATTACACAAGTCTCGAATGTATTGCTTCCACAACTCATGCAAAGGGAGAAACAATTCATATCTGGAAAAAGTGAAATGGTTCAGATTAGCATTTTAACATCTAAGGATTAAAAATGTCAGAATCATGCCAGCCTAATAGGCAAGAATGAGCATTTCACTGAAACCTCCTTGACACAGGAGAAAATGTACCTGAAGCAGAAAATTTGATCAGTACACAGTGTAGCACAAGCTTTGTGACCACATTACACAGACTGTATTAAATTGTTATGCTGAAAATTGAGAATTGTCACTCAAAACAAGTAGATTATTGTATTTCCTTCCAGACAAGGACAGAATTAATGTAGAGACTGGGCTATATCTGCCTAGCACTTGCTTAAGATAAGCACTGTGAACAAATCCTGATGGAAATGGAATAGAAATGCTGTTTGTTCAAGTGCACAATTCAAGTAAATGATCAATGAGAATTTTCAAAGCCCTAACTTTCAAAGGAATGCCACTACCACAAGTTTGAATATGATTTACTCGTGTATATTTATAACCAACCTCCATTCAAGCAGTTTATTTTTTAAGTTATAATTCTTCCATGTGTTTTTTGTTTAAAACAATTTTCTGCTTTCTCAGCTTTTCTGATCCTCAGGTTGGAAAGCAGACCTGATTAAGAATTTCATCCACATGAATCAATTCAGAACATTAACAAAGGATGGAAGACACATGTTCAGAATGTACTCCAACAATCTTGGAGATGATGCTCATCCCTAATCAGAGGCCTTGTACCTTGTCATTCAGATAAAGTTCTATGAAACTCAAAAACCAAATGAGTGTGGAAACTAGGGGCCATAATTTCTGAACTCCCCAGCATCAGATTTGGTGGGTGGGGGGGTTACCCCAAAGATGCACTGGGGAATCCGTCTCAGAAGTTTCCAGGTAAGGGTTTGCATGGCAGTTGCCCAGAAGTGCTAACTTTCTCTGGACAATTGCCCTGCTCTGGGAACCATCGAAAATGTGATTTAAATCGCAAACTTTGGATGGGTACACCTGGTTTACACCAATAGTTACCCAGAAAAGGTTAGAAGAATTAAAACCTCTTCTAACTTCTGGGTAATTATTAAAAACACCCGGCCACTCCCCACAAGGATTCCCCCCGCCACCCCCCTGCCCAACCACCTCACCCCCGAGCTTCAATTGCCCCTGCCCTCTGATAACCCACCTGCCCCACCCTCCGAACCCCCCCCCCCAACCCAAAATCCTATCCACTGACCTTAGACATTTACCTTCTCCCTGGCCTGCCAATTTTACTGGGCTCTTTAAACCTCATCTGCTTTACGGCAGCTAGTGCTGTAAAAAAGGGGGCATGACCTCCTTGAATCTGCCAGAGCTGCACTTCACTGGGGCCTGCAAGGAGTCTTTCGGTGCGGGCCCAAAGCAGCTCCAGTGATTGGAAGTGTCAGCATAATTTTCAAGGGCAGGTAAGTAGGTATTTATTTCTTCCAACTCTTGTGGGCCAGCACTTGCTGACACTAGTTGGAAGTTATGGCCCTGGGACTCAATGTGTGCCTTGTACAACATAAATCAATACTGCAGATTTGCTTTTCCTTTGTAACTGTACCAACACAGAAAACCAACATCAGGAGGGAAAAAAAGTCTCAACATAAACATGTCTTGTCTACCTTTGTTGTTCAGGTTTGAGCTCAAATATTCTCAATTCTCGTCTTTTTTTAGCAGACAGGCATTTTGTTTTTCTCCTCTTCTCTTTCTTGCGCTTCTTTAAGAAATGGTCGAGAATAACAGCTTTTCTGTCCAAATGTTTCTGAATCTGCTCAGCATCCAACTGTGGTAAACTGTGCTTGAGAAAGGCATTGACAAATGCTTCAGCCTGTTTGGATCCCTGGGGCTGTCAGAAAGAATTTAAGAATTATTTGAAAGTTGTAGACTTTGCATGAGGCTGGTAATGGCAATGCACAAACAAGTAATGCTAGATTTCAATGACTATTATTTTACACTGAAGACAAAATCATTCCTGTTTTAAATCTATGATTGCAAATAAATTGGCATAAAATTACATAATTCCCACATATTATTCTGTACATTTATACAAAATTACAAGATTAAAAGCAGAAGCCATAAACAACAAAAAAACTTAACCCTTACACCTAGTCAATTAATATACCATAGAAATAAGAGGAACATTATTTCCAAATATAGGAACATTTAAGGTCTGTTGTATGATATATTCACTATGGATGTGCTTTCATAAAAAACTGCTTAATTCACATTGGGCAGGATCTTTGGGTTGCTGTGCAGGCGTGATCGGTGGGCTCGGGAGTGGCCAGAAAATGGACTGCTGCCCGTGATCGGCCCCCAACCACAATTTCACGCTGGCTGGGCAATTAATGGCCAGCCAGCGTGAAATGTGCGCTGAAACGCTCAGCGCTGCCAAGGTGAGGGTGAGCGCTGACGTAAGCACGGGTGTGGGGGAGCGCGGAATGAAAGCTCTCTGAAAACACAGAATAATTTAAAAACAATCAATAAAGCTTTTAAAATAAGAAAAAAATTCCAAGCATCAGAATCACTCACCTGAACATACACATGATGAAAATTCTGTCCATTTAAAAAAAATTTAATAACAGAAACCTCGTCCCATCTTTTGATGATATTTCATCAAAAATGCAAAGTCCGCCTGGCAGATTTGCCTGTTCACCAACCATAAGGTTGGGCGGACCACAACAAATTGGGGACAATTGAAACTTTAATGGGCTTAATTGCCCTCTTAATTGTCAGCGGGTACCGCTTCCAACTTTTGTGCGCGCCCGCCGACCAAAATATCGCGCAAGCACAGGATGATTTCGGGATGCTTCCCTGACATCATCATGCGCCATTTTATGCTCGAGGGGGTCAGGTGCGTGCCTGCACACCGACTAAAAATTCGGCCCATTGTATTCAAGCAATCACCATGCTGTTCTCAGGACTGCCAACAAAGAAACACCAGAGGGCAGCAGCAACCAGAAAGTAGCATACCTGGATGTCCAAGTGATCTGTCTCTTTCGCAGAAATTGCGCTGTAAACAATATCTTCAACAAGGAAACAAAGAACCTCAATTAAACTGGGTGAAAAGATGTCAACAAGAATAAGACAAGATAGACAAGTCTGTTATTTAATCACGTTAAAGCACAGTTATTTCAAACAGAAAGACAAACTGTACAAAAAGCAAGCCACACATTTATTCCACTAATCAAAGATATCCTGCTGGGATATTTGGCAAATGCAGCAAGCAGTGTAGAAACCTATAAATAAAACATTACTGAAGCTACAAAACAAAACCTTGCTTCCTATAAAGATCAGAGGTAGCATGACTTACTGAATTTCATGGACAAGACAACAAATCTGCTGGGTTGGCAGTAAATATTTTCTATTCCCTCCACCTCCGAAGTCCTGCCAAGCTCAAGCTAAGACGCTTAACTCAGAACAGATCAGAGGCTGAACCTGGTTGACTTAGTACCACAGTGGCAGTAAGCGCATCAGCTGAGTCATCAGAAAATTTTTATTGCATATCTAAGAAGGATTCATGATAGGTTTTGGAGCTTAAGGCTAGATAAAGTAAAATCAAGTTACTTACATGTCTGCTCCAGACCAGATGGAAACCCTTTCTTTTGTTAACGGGGGTGGGGGAAGAGGAGGAGGAAAATAACCACAGGTTGGGATTTAAACCCATGGCAACATCTCTAGCATGTTATATACAACATTTTTATATCCCTTTTTCCAAAATGGATTTAAAGCATTAAAAAAAAAACACAAAATTTGTGATATTTGATTTACTTGGTGGGTCCTGCATTTGACTGTTCGATGTACAAGTCTCTTTGAAGCTTTCACTTCAGTCATCTGCCTAGTAAAACCCTTACTTGTTTTGATTAAATTGTACAATTTGCAAAACCTATCAAGTTCACTGATTCACAAAGCGTGGCAAACAACTCTTTTAATGCTCTGCTGGACTCTCTGAGCAAATCAAAAATCAATTCAGAGCTCAGGAGAGTAATTTAAAGCCTAATTTCATTTTCTAATAAGTTTGTCATCAAATAAAAAGCACTAATTGCAGAAAATAATTTCAGAATTAATTGGTGTTTTGTCTAATTTCAATCTATGGCTGCATTGCTCACTGACTGGACAGAGCCAAAAAGATTTCTCCTACATCAGCACATTTTCTGGCCTTATTCTCCAATGTAAAAGTAAAGTGTTTGAAGGACTTTTTAAAAATACTTTATTAGACCAGTCAGATCTAAACAGCTCAATTAAAAGAACACAAAACAATAAGTGGTACTCTTACTAGAACTAAGTATAGTTATTGTTGGTGTAGATGTCACTTATACCAACCACTTTTAGAGAATTCTAAGAAATAAAAAAATAAAAAAGTGCATTTAGTCCACTCATAGGCCTAAGTGTTGATATTCACAAATCCCAATCAAAATCAGAGAAAATCTGTTTGGGGAGGGGATATAGAGAATGGGGGAAAAAATTAAATGTATAGTTTATCTAAAGTTAAATATATACCATGAAGACAAGTGGTTTATTCACATTACATCATATGAAAATGCTTTGAGCCCAATACATCTTCACAAAGGCAAAATCATCACAATGCTTTGGAAGAAAACTTCAGCCAAATGAGCCACACTATTGCTCTTGCTTTCAACATTGACATTTCTGATAGAATGAACAGATGTGGGGGAGGAAGTCACACAACTGTTTGTTTGATATCTTCAGCATTGGAAAGGAGGAGCCCATCTACTTGATTAATTTGCAAGGCATTTTCTTTGCATTTTAATTAAAGAGCAGGTTTTCACTGATCACTCCCTTTAATTTTCTTCCAAGATTAAAATTCTCACTAAACTGCAGATCCATGAAGTTAAAGATATACAAGTCTAAATAAATGTTTTATTAATGAATCATGAGCATACCAGCAAAGTTTTCAAAAGCACTGTAAGTTCTAAGAGATTATTAACATTTGCGCTTCTTCGTAACTCAAAAAATAAATGTGTCGCCTTGCCCCAAGCGTACAACATAGTGATGTACTATAAATTGGTAGGGAGCTGTTTTTCACCTGTACATTCCAAGGGAAATAAGATGAATCCCTCACCACTTCTTCCTGCTGTGTCCCCTTAATTAGGCATTAAGTTACTGGATTATTGGATCATTTGGTTTCCAATTGCTGAGAAAGCAAACATTGCTGTGACAAGAAAACCTTCATTTCAAGAATGGACTTAATTGCCATAGCTCAGTCAACACCCACCAACTACTAATAAAACAAACTTTACAGCATGATATTTTGCTCGAATGGAGTTAAAAGTAGATAAGAGATTTCTCCCTATACCAATGCAGAACAAACTGGCATGTTTCTTATAAGAATTTGTCACAAAATCACAACTCCAAATTGGTGAAAGCTTATTTATAGAGTGAGAATACTTCAAAGAGATATACATAAATGCATGAGAGAAAGCAAGCGATTGAGTGAATTATGGCTACAACAGTTATGTGAAATGAATTGCAATCCATGTAATCTTTCCCAGTTGACTTACACAGTGTTGAGATTTAAAGGTAGTTCTACTTACAAGCATGTGGCTATTTATTTGGCCACGTATAAATGACTGATTTTTTTTAAACAAAATTTCCATTTAAGCGTCGATTCCAGAGGACAAAAAATTTAATGATGATTTGAGAAGAGAAACCAACTGATTCCATACTTGTTTTACCAATTCTAAACTGCTTGCTCTTCCTCTAAACAATCATGACTAATGCTGTGAAGTTATAGCTAAAATGAAAAGGGTTAGAGTCAGTCATTATGACACAGAAGGAAGCCAATCAGCCCAGAGTCCATGCCTGTTCTAGGTGCATTCACAAGAAGCCAACATGTGAAAAAATCATATAAAACCTTGGTTCAGCTTCAGTTAGAATACTGTGCCTAGTTTCATCTTCTCACAATGTGGGTGACACTGAGGCTTTAGAAAGACTACAGGAGAGCAACAGGATTAATTTCTAAAATGCTTTAGTTACACAGATAAGTTCAACAAGCTGGGTCATTTCAGAAAAAACGTAAACTGGGGCTGATTTAATTGAGATTTATAAAATAAGGAACGGACTAGATTGTGTTGAAGTAGACTAATTACTTCAATTAAATACGTTGGGGAAATCTTAAAGTAGGGGAGGTTTAGGGAGGAAATTCCAGAACTTGGGACCTGAGCAGCTGAATGCTACCAATGGCAGAGCACAGTAAATTGGGGATGTGCAAAGGGAACTACACAGCTACAAAACAAGGGCTAGAAAGTGGGATTAGTCTGAATATAGAGGGATTTGGAAAAAGGATGTGAATTTTAAAGTCATGACATTACTGAACTAGCAGCCAATATATAAATCTGTCCTCTGCCAGTGGAAACAATTTCCCCCTATCTACACTATCAATATCCCTTAATTTTGAACACCTTGAGTAAATCTGATTTTAACCCCTCTGCTCCAAGGAGAACAATCCCAGTTTCTCCACATAACAGAAATGCCTCCCTTGTACTGTTTTGGTAAATCTCTTCTGCACCCTCTCCAAGGCCTAACATCCTTCCTAAAGTGGGCTGCCTCCAGTATCTTTACCATGATTCAACCAGCCTTTTTACAACTCTGGAAAAATGTGAGCAAGTCCAAATTTACACACATCATCTCGATCCGGCTGTGATCAAATTAACTTATTTTGACTTGAAGCCTACAAATAATTTGAGACCGTAAGGCAAGGGGTCAATAGCAGCTGGAGTGCAAAGGGGCAGAGGAAAGGACAGGCTACAATTTGCAGTTCCTCTGTGTTATTGTAAAGAAAAATGTCCCTGTGCTTTACAGGGTGTAGGAAAAAGTGAGCCAACTAGGAGAGCAAATGAAATTTGGATGAGGCAAGATCCGTCAAAGAGGGCTTTAAGGAGATATTTTGAAACAAGGGAGGGCAGCAGTTAGAAAGTTAGAGGGAAGGGAAATATTAGCTAAAAGAATAATGGAATAGAATGAAGAGTAACCCACTGTTGAAGACAACATGAAGTTGAGATGCACAGCCAACAGATCACTGAGGTACAGTGGAGCCAAACCACAAAGATTTAAGGATGGAGTCTTAAAATCAAATTACAAGAAGCCAGTTTAGCTGAATGGGGAATGGGTCACAGCTCTTTTGTTAAACTATAGTGGAGAGAAGAACCTTCAAGATTGGGCCTCAAAGTAACAGGAATTTCAGGCTTTTGGAAGGAAAGAGGTGTAAAGATTGAGGAAAGCAAATGTTTGGAAGATGATAGAAAACAATGGATCAGGCACAGGTTGGAAACTTACATCAGGATTGGAAGGTTCCATGCTTTGGGCTTGGTCTCAGATTGTAGCTTGAAAAATTACAGTTAAGGCCACAACCGTATAAATATTACGTAAAACTGAACAGCATGGCTTTGGATACACTGATTATTCTGGAGGAAATATTTATCTCATCCTAAATTTAGATAGGCAGTTGGAGATTATAGAAACTGCCACAGAAACTAAAGAAATGTGGAGGCAGGTAAAGCTGGGCACAGCAGAGTGGATATGAAAGATGAAGCTGTTGGCCCATCAATAAAGGTAGGAAGAGGCTGAGGTAATTGAGATTAGGTTTCTATTCATTTCGGACCTATGTATGTAATTTTATTGGATCTGTTCACCACTTCCACATAACAGTAAATTGTGTGCTGAAAATGAGATGATTTGGGATCAGTACCTCCCCTAAATGCACCGAGATCCTTATATGCTAGAAAGCAGTGACAAAGACCCTGCCATTCGCCGCACCTCGCACCTGACCCAAGGTAGTTGACCCCGGATGTGGAGGGAGCAGAAGCTCGGTGCTGCCGCTCAATCCACCGAACCTGACTTTTACCGCGACCGCTGATAACTCCCACAGCATGAAGGCTACCTACTGTCCATGGCGCGGCGATGACGTCACTCCAGGCGCACTGAAATGACGTCGTGGACCAATTGGATTCTCCGCGCGCGGCAGGAGACACGTGATGACGTACCTGCGTTCCCGGGACAAAGGAAACCATGGTTACAGCGATTGGCCCCGACACCATGGAGACCATTGTTCCGGGAATCAGTGTTCCAGGCAGAGTTCATTGGGATAACAGTGAGACTCCACTGTAACCATCCCTGGAAACGACCTTAACCTGTGTCTGATAATCTAGATGAAAGACTTGCACTAGAAAGATAAAAACAAAAAACTGCGGATGCTGGAAATCCAAAACAAAAACAGAATTACCTGGAAAAACTCAGCAGGTCTGGCAGCATCGGCGGAGAAGAAAAGAGTTGACGTTTCGAGTCCTCATGACCCTTCAACAGAACTACAATAAAAAAGAGTTGATGTTTCTAGTCCTCATGACCCTTCAACAGAACTACAATAAAAAAGAGTTGATGTTTCTAGTCCTCATGACCCTTCAACAGAACTACAATAAAAATGTTCTGTTCTGTTGAAGGGTCATGAGGACTCGAAACGTCAACTCTTTTCTTCTCCTCCGATGCTGCCAGACCTGCTGAGTTTTTCCAGGTAATTCTGTTTTTGTTTTGCACTAGAAAGCCCTGTACAGCCAATGAAGTACTTCCTGAAGTGTTGTAGAAATGTGGCTGCCAATGTACACACAGCAAACACCCACAAACAGCAATGTGGTACTGACCAGATAATTTGTTCTTGTGATGTTGATTGAAGGATAAATATTGTCCAGGCCATCACAAGATCACATCTCATTGTACCAATCCTTGCAGAAAAACAAGACAGACCATCCCCACCCTCCATCACCACCCTCCTGCAGCATCTTATTTCTGTAATGATTCCAGGTTGCTTACCTCCTCTACCCCAGAAATCCATTCCATATGTTGATCACGATTTGTAGGAAGAACTTCTTGCCATTAGTTTTAAATATGCAAAAACAAAATGCTGCAGACACTGGAAATCCGAAATAAAAACAGAAAATGCTGTAAATCCTCAGCAGGTTAGCAAGAGAAACTGAGTTAATGTTTCATTCAGGTCAAAAGATACTGTTAAAACTAGAAACTAGAGGTGTAGTAGGTTTTAGCCAAATAGAGAAGCAGGCAATGTGGGATTGGGTGAAATAAGTCTGTGAAACAGTGGAGGCAAGAGAGATTACATGACAAAAGGGATGATGGTGCAAGGCTATTGGGGGAGGGCATGGGAAGGGGCAGGGGTAGAGAGGGGGGTTTTGGCAATGAGACAAAAAGACAAAACATGGGTCTAGAGGAGGTTTAGTGGTAACAGCAGAACCATTACCAGCACCTGCTGTCCGCAAAAATGGGAGCAGTGTTACAATCTGAAGTTGCTGAACTCAATGTTGAGTCCAGAAGGTTGTAAATGCCCTTATTGTCAGTTTGAACCTGTCCCTTTGTCCTACTAATAGTTTAGTCTGGAAATAATTTTTTAAAACTTTTACCTGCATAAGATCTTAGTTGTCTCATTGCAAGATTGAAAATTGTGGACCAGGATTTTCCATTTTGGGCCTAAGTCTTGTGGCGGGGGTGGGAACGGAAAGTGTTTCCTGCATGGAGGCCAATGGAATTTGTGCCAAGTTGTGCAATGTTGTCCTAATTAATCATATAGTTGGGGGTTTCCAGATGTATTGCATGGCAGGACAGGCTGGATGACTTGTGCCCCGCTGTCATATCCAGGTGCCATATTTAAAAGGCATTTGGGCATCAACTTCTTTGACTTCCAGTTCCCACCCCTGCGTAGCCACCACTGAAGAAGTAAATGGCCTGCCGATCCCTGGAAGCTCCAGACCCCAAATCCAGTGTCGCTACCCTTTAAGTGCTGCTCAACGCAGTGGAGGCCAGGAGGGGCGTCCTGTACCTGAAGGATGGAACGAGGAAGCCAAACCGTGTGAACAACCCTGCATGGGAGGAAGTCTCCAGAGTGGTCAGTGCCCTCGGCCTCCACCAGAGGACTGACTTACAATGCAGGAAACGGATAAATGACCTCACCTGCTCTGTCAATGGAATTGAATCCTGAACTGCTCACATTCACCTCACTGAATGGTACAGGGGACATGGGCCTCAGCGGCAAGGGCACTGTCTGTGCATTCCATTAATAAAAGAGCTACTCAATGTGATAAGGTGATGCCTCATGGCCCCACTGCAGTCCATCTAGTCTGCAGGTGGAGAGGCAACTCTGGGTCCATGACCGTTCCACAAAGAGAGATCAGGTGCTGTCTGGGAGGGGAGGGTAGAAGGGGTTTAGGCATTGAGGGCTCCAGTAAGCACCGCTAATGACATGCCTCTGTGAGCCTTATCCTTTTATCTGCACGGGCTCACTGCTGCCCTAGAACACTTGCGGACAACCTGCAGTGTATTAATCAGATTGCATACAGTCCAGTGGGTTATTTGTAAGAGTGGAGGCATGGGAAAGATACATGAAACCCAATTGCTCTCAACCCCATCTCTTCTTGTGCAGGAAAAGTTGAGGCGCGACAGGAGAGAGAGAGAGAGAGAGAGAGAAGATGGGAGGGGACTGGCCTGACCTCAAGAACCTTACTGAATTTGAGGATCAGGCAGTCCAGCTGGCAGGGCAGGAACCGGGTCAAGCCTGTGGAGATGGAGAGGTCGATGGGCAGCATCCATCCAGTAAGGATCTGTGCAAAACATCTGCATTCAACCATGTTGGAGGCAGCTCATGCAGTCACTTGCTCTCTCCTCTCTCATTTTACAGGTACCAGCAGGAAGGTGGGAAGGACAGAAGAGGACTCCCTGTCTAGCAGTTTCTCCAGCCCACAGAGGACTGGGACATTGGGGACGAGAAGGAAAGTGCACCTGTACAGCAGTCACCTGCACCCTCCACCAGTGCAGAACACACGCCTCGGTGAGTAATAGCTCTAGTTCAGGCATGGTCTCATGATCTGGTGGTCACCGCACTGACATGAGTCTGCAGCAGGACAAGGCAGTGTCAGCTAAGCTCACCGGCACTCAGAGGACTGCTGGGGAAGAGGCATCTGTGATGTCCAAGTTGGATGATGAGTCTCTGCAATGGGCCATTTACGAGATGCTGGAGAAGCTGCAAGGGACAGGGGAACATCAGGCAGTGGTGTGGAGGCCCTCAACAGAGTGACATGTGAGGTGGAGGAGTCCGTCTGCCTGCTGACTGATGAAACGGTGCTGACCTGTACGTGCATCGAAGTCTCCATGGTGAGCGTGGTGACACCATGGAGAACGCGGTCCAGCAGAACGTCTAGTTTCTACTGCAGATCGGTGCTGACTTGCACTCCAACACTGTATCCATGGGTGAGCTTTTGCAGTGGCTACGTGTGAGGGACACAGGACACCTTAGCCTCCTTCCAGGTGCCCCTTCTCCTCAAGGAGTCAGGCCAGGGCCTTTGGGCACACAAAAGGAGGAGGACCGGCTGTTGGATACCCCTGGGACCTCCACTCAGGATTCACTGAGGGTGTCCGGCCCTTTGGAATCCCCTTGCCTGACATCACTTCAGTTTCAGCCTCTGTGACTGCAGAAGGAGCAGCTGCCCCACAGCAGTACAGCCAATGTAAGAAGGGGCCCTCGAGGACTCTGGTCACCAGAGGATGGCTGCCAAGATCATCCAAGACAACAGGGAAAACTAGTCTAAAATAAAAGCAAAATTTCTGGTGATAGACTGTCCACCAATATCCATTACAAGCCTACCGACTCCCACAGCTACCTCGACTACAGCTCCTCACACCCCGCTTCCTGTAAGGAATCCATCCCATTCTCTCAGTTCCTTCGCCTCCGTTGCATCTGTTCCGATGATTCCACTTTCAAAAACAGTTCCTCTGACATGTCCTCCCTTTTCCTTAACCTAGGTTTTCCACCCATGGTGGTTGACAGGGCCCTCAACAGTGTCCGGCCCATCTCCCGTGCATCCGCCCTCACACATTCTTCTCCCTCCCAGAAACATGATAGGGTCCCCCTTGTCCTCACTTATCACCCCACCAGTCTCCGCATTCAAAGGATCATCCTCTGCCATTTCCGCCAACTCCAGCATGAAGCCACCAACAAACACATCTTCCCTTCACCCCCCCGGCGGCATTCCGCAGGGATCGTTCCCTCAAGGACACACCTGTCCACTCCTCCATCACCCCCTACAGCTCAACCCCCTCCCACGGCACCTTCCCATGCAACCACAGAAGGTACAACACCTGCCCATTTACTTACCCTCTCCTCACCATCCAAATGCCCAAACACTACTTTCAAGTGAAGCAGCATTTCACTTGCACTTCCCTCAATTTAGTCTACTGCTTTCGTTGCTTCCAATGTGGTTTCCTCTACATTGGAGAGACCAAATGCAGACTGGGTGACCGCTTTGCAGAACACCTTCGATCTGTCTGCAAGCATTACCCAGACCTCCCTGTCGCTTGCTATTTCAACACTCCACCCTGCTTTCATGCCCACATGTCCATCCTTGGCTTGCTGCATTGTTCTAGTGGAGTTCAATGCAAACTGGAGGAACAGCACCTCATCTTCCGACTAGGCACTTTACAGCCTTCCGGACTGAAAATTGAGTTCAACAATTTTAGATTATGAACTCTCTCCCCCATCCCACCCCCTTTCCGATATCCCCCCTTTTTTTTCCAATAATTTATATGGATTTTTCTTTTCCCACCCACATGCATTATTTTTAAATGTATTTCTATCCAACGTTTTACCTCTACCTTTTAGTCTTTTTTGATTCCTTCCCCCTACCCCACCCTCACTAGGGCTATCTGTACCTTGCTTGTCCTGCTTTCTACTGTTAATTAGCACATTCCTTAGATAATATCACCACCTTCAACACCTCTTTGTCCTTTTGTCTGTGACATCTTTTGGTTATCTCCATCTACTACTGACCCTCTATCCAGCTCTACTTGTCCCCCCCCACCCCCCCCCTTAAACCAGCTTATATTTCACCTCTCTTCTATTTTTACTTAGTTCTGTTGAAGGGTTATTCAGACTCAAAACGTTAACTGTGCTCCTCTCCGCAGATGCTGCCGGACCTGCTGAGTTTTTCCGGGTATTTGTGTTTTTGTTAGGGAAAACTAGTCAGCAGGCTGCCTCCACTCCAGCTGCGATGTTGGGAGAACATCTCGAAGAACTGGTAGGGAACGCAAGATTATGAAGTTATGATTTCACATGTGATTGCACTGGTGCACTGTGATTGTTAATGTTATTACACTTTTGTAAATAGAGTACACTTGCACTTTAATGAGGTCTGATGTGGTTCATTTGCGATTCGTTGTCCTTAAGCCTGTGCACCCACCCCTCCCACCCCCTCTTCAGATGGGACACCCCAGGCTGGGTCTATGTCCCCTGGAATCATGCATGTACAGGAAGCCAAGGATCTTTGCCAGGGCTCTTGCAAGCCATGTGCAAGAAGCCTCCCCCGTATGCTAAACCTTTCCATTCACGCACTCATCTGTTGAAATGCCTTAGCATTGTCAGTACTGCGTGCTGGGGTTCCTGATCAGTTGGTCCAGTTGAGCTGACCTGCTGCTCCACCCACCCCCAGTGACCCAACTCCCATGCAGCATCGCAAGATCGTCACCTCGAGGCTCTGGAGAGTTGCAAGTGACCATGGTGTATGTTACTTTTCAGGTGGAGTCCAACACCTTCCAACACTCCGTGACCCACACACTCCTCCTCGTAACCAGTGAACCTCCTGGTGTTACCTTAGACCTCCCCACAGTCACCCTACAACCCGCCCCCATCATCCTCGGTCTCGTGCAGGTGAAGGTCCATGTCTCCCACCTTACCAAGGAGCCCACCCCCGTAACAATAGTCATACCCCCCACTGTCCTGCTGACACCCAGAATCCGATTTTACTTCCATATCCCCTCCAACAATCCTCAGTGTCCCTTCATCTGTTATCGCAGGACCCTCATCCTCCCACCCTACTGGCTCCCACTGCCCCTTTAACCCTTCACCATCCCTTCCTACCAACAATTCCCTCAGTATGACCTCCAGGACTCATCAGTTGATACCATGGACCTCTCCCTCTGAACCTCTTTCCCCTCTTCCCTGCTATACGCATTCAAACCCGCACAGCCCCACATGCCCATTCACACCTGCACACCAATCCCCCACGCCCATTCATGTTTGCACACCAGCCCCCCATGCTCATTCACTCCTGCAGCCATGCCCTCTCACACCTGAACAACCCCCGATGCCCGTTCACACCTGCACAACTGCCCATGCCCATTCATAACTGCACAACCGCCCATGCCCATTCACACCTGCACAACTGCCAATGCCTGTTCACACCTGCACAACTGCCCATGCCTATTCATATCTGCACAACCCCTGATGCCCATTCACACCTGCACAACCTCTCTATGCTCACTCACACCTGATCAACCCCCGATGCCCATTCGCACCTGCACAACCGCCCATGCCCATTCACACCTGCACAACCCCGCTATGCCCACTCACACCTGCACAACCCCGCTATACCCATTCACATCTGAACAACCCCACATGCCCGTTCACACCTGCACACCAATCCCCCATGCCCGTTCACACCTGCACACCAGCCCCCATGCTCGTTCACTCCTGCAGCCATGCCCACTCACACCTGAACAAACCCGATGCCTGTTCAAACCTGCACAACAGCCCATGCCCATTCATACCTGCACAACCCCCGATGCCCATTCACACCTGCACAACCCCGCTATACCCATTCACACCTGAACAATGTCCCTTGCCCATTCACACCTGCACAACCTCCGATGCCCATTCACATCTGCAAAAAAGCCCAGCCCATTCACAATTCCATGCCCTGCTCTACTGCCCGCAATTCACCACAGCCTTTCTCATCGTCCCACTCTTTGCCAACTCACCTGTTCCACCATCCCCACAGTGTCTGCCCTACCATCCGCAATCTCCCCCAACCCCCATCCAGGCCTCCACACTCACCCCACCTCTTAATTCGTCTCCTACCTGTCCAACCCTCCCCCAAGCACAGACTATCGCTGCCCAAAAGTGCCTCATGCAGCCATCCACCCGCAGCATGAAGATTCACCTCCTGGAAGCTCCTGCATTGGAAAGATACACCTCCCGCAATGTGAAGATCCACCTCCTACAGTGTGAAGATCCACCTCCTGCAGTGTGAAGATCCACCTCCTGCAGTGTGAAGATCACTTCCGACAGTGCGAAGATCCACCTCATGAGGTGCGAAGATCCACCTCCTGCAGTGTGAAGATCCACCTCCTGCAGGGTGAATATCCACCTCCTGCAGTGTGAAGATCCACCTCCTGCAGTGTGAAGATCCACCTCCTGCAGTGTGAAGATCCACCTCCTGCAGTGTGAAGATCCACCTCCTGCAGTGTGAAGATCCACCTCCTGCAGTGTGAAGATCCACCTCCTGCAGTGTGAAGATCCACCTCCTGCAGTGTGAAGATCCACCTCCTGCAGTGTGAAGATCCACCTCCTGCAGTGTGAAGATCCACCTCCTGCAGTGTGAAGATCTGCTTCCTGCAGTGTGAATATCCACCTGCTGCAGTGTGAAGATCCACCTCCTGCAGAGTGAAGCTCCACCACCTGCAGTCTGAAGAGCCGCATCCTGCAGTGTGAAAATCCACCTCCTGCAGTGTGAAGATCCCCCTCCTGCAGTGCGAAGATCCACCTCCTGCAATGTGAAGATCCACCTCCTGCAGTATGAAGAGCCACCTCCTGCAGTGTGAAGATGCACCTCCTGCAGTGTGAAGATCGACTTCCTGCAGTGTAAAGATCCAACTCCTGCACTGTGAAGATCCACCTCCTGCAGTGTGAAGATCCACCTCCTGCAGTGTGAAGATCCACCTGCTGCAGTGTGAAGATCCATCTCTTGCAGTGTGAAGAACCATCGCCTGCATGTGAAGATCCACCTCCTGCAGTGTGAAGATCCACCTCCTGCAGTGCGCAGATCCACCTCGTGCAGTGTGAAGATCCACCTCCTGCAGTGTGAAGATCCACCTCCTGCAGTGTGAAGATCCACCTCCTGCAGTGTGAAGATCCACCTCCTGCAGTGTGAAGATCCACCTCCTGCAGTGTGAAGATCCACCTCCTGCAGTGTGAAGAACCATCGCCTGCAGTGTGAAGATCCACCTCCTGCAGTGTGAAGATCCACCTCCTGCAGTGTGAAGATCCACCTCCTGCAGTGTGAAGATCCTCCTCCTGCAGTGTGAAGATCCTCCTCCTGCAGTGTGAAGATCCACCTCCTGCAGTGTGAAGATCCACCTCCTGCAGTGTGAAGATCCGCCTCCTGCAGTGTGAAGATCCGCCTCCTGCAGTGTGAAGATCCACCTCCTGCAGTGTGAAGATCCACCTCCTGCAGTGTGAAGAGCCACCTCCTGCGGTGTGAAGATGCACCTCCTGCGGTGTGAAGATCCACCTCCTGCAGTGTGAAGATCCACCTCCTGCAGTGTGAAGATCCACCTCCTGCAGTGTGAAGATCCACCTCCTGCAGTGTGAAGATCCACCTCCTGCAGTGTGAAGATCCACCTCCTGCAGTGTGAAGATCCACCTCCTGCAGTGTGAAGATCCACCTCCTGCAGTGTGAAGATCCACCTCCTGCAGTGTGAAGATCCACCTCCTGCAGTGTGAAGATCCACCTCCTGCAGTGTGAAGATCCACCTCCTGCAGTGTGAAGATCCACCTCCTGCAGTGTGAAGATCCACCTCCTGCAGTGTGAAGATCCACCTCCTGCAGTGTGAAGATCCACCTCCTGCAGTGTGAAGATCCACATCCTGCAGTGTGAAGATCCACCTCCTGCAGTGTGAAGATCCACCTCCTGCAGTGTGAAGATCCACCTCCTGCAGTGTGAAGATCCACCTCCTGCAGTGTGAAGATCCACCTCCTGCAGTGTGAAGATGCACCTCCTGCAGTGTGAAGATCCACCTCCTGCAGTGTGAAGATCCACCTCCTGCGGTGTGAAGATGCACCTCCTGCAGTGTGAAGATCCACCTCCTGCAGTGTGAAGATCCACCTCCTGCGGTGTGAAGATCCGTCTCCTGCGGTGTGAAGATCCACCTCCTGCAGTGTGAAGATCCACCTCCTGCAGTGTGAAGATCCACCTCCTGCAGTGTGAAGATCCACCTCCTGCAGTGTGAAGATCCACCTCCTGCAGTGTGAAGATCCACCTCCTGCAGTGTGAAGATCCACCTCCTGCAGTGTGAAGATCCACCTCCTGCAGTGTGAAGATCCACCTCCTGCAGTGTGAAGATCCACCTCCTGCAGTGTGAAGATCCACCTCCTGCAGTGTGAAGATCCACCTCCTGCAGGTGTGAAGATCCACCTCCTGCAGTGTGAAGATCCACCTCCTGCAGTGTGAAGATCCACCTCCTGCAGTGTGAAGATCCGCCTCCTGCAGTGTGAAGATCCACCTCCTGCAGTGTGAAGATCCACCTCCTGCAGTGTGAAGATCCACCTCCTGCAGTGTGAAGATCCACCTCCTGCAGTGTGAAGATCCACCTCCTGCAGTGTGAAGATCTACTTCCTGCAGTGTGAAGAACCACCTCCTGCAGTGTGAAGATCCGCCTCCTGCAGTGTGAAGATCTACCTCCTGCAGTGTGAAGATCCACCTCCTGCAGTGTGAAGATCCACCTCCTGCAGTGTGAAGATCCACCTCCTGCAGTGTGAAGATCCACCTCCTGCAGTGTGAAGATCCACCTCCTGCAGTGTGAAGATCACCTCCTGCAGTGTGAAGATCCACCTCCTGCAGTGTGAAGATCCACCTCCTGCAGTGTGAAGATCACCTCCTGCAGTGTGAAGATCCACCTCCTGCAGTGTGAAGATCCACCTCCTGCAGTGTGAAGATGCACCTCCTGCAGTGTGAAGATCCACCTCCTGCAGTGTGAAGACCCACCTCCTGCGGTGTGAAGATGCACCTCCTGCAGTGTGAACATCCACCTCCTGCAGTGTGAAGATCCACCTCCTGCGGTGTGTAGATCCGTCTCCTGCGGTGTGAAGATCCACCTCGTGCAGTGTGAAGATCCACCTCCTGCAGTGTGAAGATCCACCTCCTGCAGTGTGAAGATCCACCTCCTGCAGTGTGAAGATCCACCTCCTGCAGTGTGAAGATCTACCTCCTGCAGTGTGAAGAACCACCTCCTGCAGTGTGAAGATCCACCTCCTGCAGTGTGAAGATCCACCTCCTGCAGTGTGAAGATCCACCTCCTGCAGTGTGAAGATGCACCTCCTGCAGTGTGAACATCCACCTCCTGCAGTGTGAAGACCCACCTCCTGCGGTGTGAAGATGCACCTCTGCAGAGTGAACATCCACCTCCTGCAGTGTGAAGATCCACCTCCTGCGGTGTGTAGATCCGTCTCCTGCGGGGTGAAGATCCACCTCGTGCAGTGTGAAGATCCACCTCCTGCAGTGTGAGGATCCACTTCCTGCAGTGTGAAGATCCACCTCCTGCAGTGTGAAGATCCACCTCCTGCAGTGTGAACATCTACTTCCTGCAGTGTGAAGAACTACCTCCTGCAGTGTGAAGATCCACCTCCTGCAGTGTGAAGATCCACCTCCTGCAGTGTGTAGATCCACCTCCTGCAGTGTGAAGATCCACCTCCTGCAGTGTGAAGATCCACCTCCTGCAGTGTGAAGATCCACCTCCTGCAGTGTGAAGATCCACCTCCTGCAGTGTGAAGATCCACCTCCTGCAGTGTGAAGATCCACCTCCTGCAGTGTGAAGATCCACCTCCTGCAGTGTGAAGATCCACTTCCTGCAGTGTGAAGATCCACCTCCTGCAGTGTGAAGATCCACCTCCTGCAGTGTGAAGATCCACCTCCTGCAGTGTGAAGATCCACCTCCTGCAGTGTGAAGATCCACCTCCTGCAGTGTGAAGATCCACCTCCTGCAGTGTGAAGATCCACCTCCTGCAGTGTGAAGATCCACCTCCTGCAGTGTGAAGATCCACCTCCTGCAGTGTGAAGATCCACCTCCTGCAGTGTGAAGATCCACCTCCTGCGGTGTGAAGATCCACCTCCTGCAGTGTGAAGATCCACCTCCTGCAGTGTGAAGATCCACCTCCTGCAGTGTGAAGATCCACCTCCTGCAGTGTGAAGATCCACCTCCTGCAGTGTGAAGATCCACCTCCTGCAGTGTGAAGATCCACCTCCTGCAGTGTGAAGATCCACCTCCTGCAGTGTGAAGATCCACCTCCTGCAGTGTGAAGATCCACCTCCTGCAGTGTGAACATCCACCTCCTGCAGTGTGAAGATCCACCTCCTGCAGTGTGAAGATCCACCTCCTGCAGTGTGAAGATCCACCTCCTGCAGTATGAAGATCCACCTCCTGCAGTGTGAAGATCCACCTCCTGCAGTGTGAAGATCCACCTACTGCAGTGTGAAGGTCCGCCTCCTGCACTGTGAAGATCCACCTCCTGCAGTGTGAAGATCCACCTCCTGCAGTGTGAAGAACCACATCCTGCAGTGTGTAGATCCACCTCCTGCAGTGTGAAGATCCACCTCCTGCAGTGTGATGATCCGCTTCCTGCAGTGTGAAGATCCACCTGCTGCAGTGTGAAGATCGACCTCTTGCAGAGTGAAGAACCATCGCCTGCAGTGTGAAGATCCACCTCCTGCAGTGTGAAGATCCACGTCCTGCAGTGTGAAGATCCACCTCCTGCAGTCTGAAGATCCTCCTCCTGCAGTGTGAAGATCCTCCTCCTGCAGTGTGAAGATCCACCTCCTGCAGTATGAAGATCCACCTCCTACATTGTGAAGATCCGCCTCCTGCAGTGTGAAGATCCTCCTCCTGCAGTGTGTAGATCCACCTCCTGCAGTGTGAACATCCACCTCCTGCAGTGTGAAGATCCACCTCCTGCAGTGTGAAGATCCACCTCCTGCAGTGTGAAGATCCACCTCCTGCAGTGTGAAGATCCACCTCCTGCAGTGTGAAGATCCACCTCCTGCAGTGTGAAGATCTACACCTGCAGTGTGAAGATCCACCTCCTGCAGTGTGAAGATCCACCTCCTGCAGTGTGAAGATCCACCTCCTGCAGTGTGAAGATCCACCTCCTGCAGTGTGAAGATCACCTCCTGCAGTGTGAAGATCACCTCCTGCAGTGTGAAGATCCACCTCCTGCAGTGTGAAGATCCACCTCCTGCAGTGTGAAGATCCACCTCCTGCAGTGTGAAGATCCACCTCCTGCAGTGTGAAGATCCACCTCCTGCAGTGTGAAGATCCACCTCCTGCAGTGTGAAGATCCACCTCCTGCAGTGTGAAGATCCACCTCCTGCAGTGTGAAGATCCACCTCCTGCAGTGTGAAGATTCACGTCCTGTAGTGTAAAGATCCGCATCCTGCAGTGCAAAGATTCACCTCCTGTAGTGTGAAGAACCACCTCCTGCAGTGTGAAGATCCAACTCCTGCAGTGTGAAGATCCACCTCCTGCAGTGTTAACATCTACTTCCTGCAGTGTGAAGAACCACCTCCTGCAGTGTGAAGATCCACCTCCTGCAGTGTGAAGATCCACCTCCTGCAGTGTGAAGATCCACCTCCGGCAGTGTGAAGATGCACCTCCTGCAGTGTGAACATCCACCTCCTGCAGTGTGAAGACCCACCTCCTGCGGTGTGAAGATGCACCTTCTGCAGCGTGAACATCCACCTCCTGCAGTGTGAAGATCCACCTCCTGCGGTGTGTAGATCCGTCTCCTGCGGGGTGAAGATCCACCTCGTGCAGTGTGAAGATCCACCTCCTGCAGTGTGAGGATCCACTTCCTGCAGTGTGAAGATCCACCTCCTGCAGTGTGAAGATCCACCTCCTGCAGGGTGAAGATCCTCCTCCTTTAGTGTGTAGATCCTGCTCCTGCAGTGCGAAGATTCACGTCCTGTAGTGTAAAGATCCGCATCCTGCAGTGCAAAGATTCACCTCCTGTAGTGTGAAGAACCACCTCCTGCAGTGTGAAGATCCAACTCCTGCAGTGTGAAGATCCACCTCCTGCAGTGTTAACATCTACTTCCTGCAGTGTGAAGAACCACCTCCTGCAGTGTGAAGATCCACCTCCTGCAGTGTGAAGATCCACCTCCTGCAGTGTGAAGATCCACCTCCTGCAGTGTGAAGATGCACCTCCTGCAGTGTGAACATCCACCTCCTGCAGTGTGAAGACCCACCTCCTGCGGTGTGAAGATGCACCTTCTGCAGCGTGAACATCCACCTCCTGCAGTGTGAAGATCCACCTCCTGCGGTGTGTAGATCCGTCTCCTGCGGGTGAAGATCCACCTCGTGCAGTGTGAAGATCCACCTCCTGCAGTGTGAGGATCCACTTCCTGCAGTGTGAAGATCCACCTCCTGCAGTGTGAAGATCCACCTCCTGCAGTGTGAACATCTACTTCCTGCAGTGTGAAGAACTACCTCCTGCAGTGTGAAGATCCACCTCCTGCAGTGTGAAGATCCACCTCCTGCAGTGTGCAGATCCACCTCCTGCAGTGTGAAGATCCACCTCCTGCAGTGTGAAGATCCGCCTCCTGCAGTGTGAAGATCCACCTCCTGCAGTGTGAAGATCCACCTCCTGCTGAGTGAAGATCCATCTCCTGCAGTGTGAAGATCCACCTCCTGCAGTGTGAAGATCCACCTCCTGCAGTGTGAAAATCTACTTCCTGCAGTGTGAAGAACCACCTCCTGCAGTGTGAAGATCCACCTCCTGCAGTGTGAAGATCTACCTCCTGCAGTGTGAAGATCCGTCTCCTGCAGTGTGAAGATGCACCTCCTGCAGTGTGAAGATGCACCTCCTGCAGTGTGAACATCCACCTCCTGCAGTGTGAAGACCCACCTCCTGCAGTGTGAAGATCCACCTCCTGCAGTGTGAACATCTACCTCCTGCAGTGTGAAGAACCACCTCCTCCAGTAGGAAGATCCACCTCCTGCAGTCTGAAGATCCACCTTCTGCAGTGTGCAGATTCACCTCCTGCAGTGTGAAGATCCACCTCCTGCAGTGTGAAGATGCACCTCCTGCAGTGTGAACATCCACCTCCTGCAGTGTGAAGACCCACCTCCTGCGGTGTGAAGATGCACATCCTGCAGTGTGAAGATCCACCTCCTGCAGTGTGAAGATGCACCTCCTGCAGTTTGAACATCCACCTCCTGCAGTGTGAAGACCAACCTCCTGCGGTGTGAAGATGCACCTCCTGCAGCGTGAACATCTGCCTCCTGCAGTGTGAAGATCCTCCTCCTGCGGTGTGTAGATCCGTCTCCTGCGGTGTGAAGATCCACCTCGTGCAGTATGAAGATCCACCTCCTGCAGTGTGAAGATCCACCTCCTGCAGTGTGAAGATCCACCTACTGCAGTGTGAAGGTCCGCCTCCTGCACTGTGAAGATCCACCTCCTGCAGTGTGAAGATCCACCTCCTGCAGTGTGAAGAACCACATCCTGCAGTGTGTAGATCCACCTCCTGCAGTGTGAAGATCCACCTCCTGCAGTGTGATGATCCGCTTCCTGCAGTGTGAAGATCCACCTGCTGCAGTGTGAAGATCGACCTCTTGCAGAGTGAAGAACCATCGCCTGCAGTGTGAAGATCCACCTCCTGCAGTGTGAAGATCCACGTCCTGCAGTGTGAAGATCCACCTCCTGCAGTCTGAAGATCCTCCTCCTGCAGTGTGAAGATCCTCCTCCTGCAGTGTGAAGATCCACCTCCTGCAGTATGAAGATCCACCTCCTACATTGTGAAGATCCGCCTCCTGCAGTGTGAAGATCCTCCTCCTGCAGTGTGTAGATCCTGCTCCTGCAGTGCGAAGATTCACCTCCTGCAGTGTAAAGATCCGCATCCTGCAGTGCAAAGATTCACCTCCTGTAGTGTGAAGAACCACCTCCTGCAGTGTGAAATCCACCTCCTGTAGTGTGAAGAACCACCTCCTGCAGTATGAAGATCCACCTCCTGCAGTGTGAAGATCCTCCTCCTGCAGTGTGAAGATCCACCTGCTGCAGTGTAAAGAACCACCTCCTGCAGTGTGAAGATCCACCTCCTGCCGTGTGAAGAACCACGTCCTGCAGTGTGAAGAACCACCTCCTGCAGTTTGAAGATCCACCTCCTGCAGTGTGAAGATTCACCACCTGTAGTGTGAAGAGCCGCCTCCTGCAGTGTGAAGAACCATCTGCTGCAGTGTGAAGATCCGTCGCCTGCAGCGTGATGATCCACCTCCTGCAGTGTGAAGACCCACCTCCTGCGGTGTGAAGATGCACCTCCTGCAGCGTGAACATCCACCTCCTGAAGCGTGAGGATGCACCTCCTGCGGAGTGTAGATCCGTCTCCTGCGGTGTGAAGATCCACGTCCTGCAGTGTGAAGATCCACCTCCTGCAGTGTGAAGATCCGCCTCCTGCAGTGTGAAGAACCACCTCCTGCAGTGTGAAGATCCACCTCCTGCAGTGTGAAGATCCACCTCCTGCAGTGTGAAGATCAACCTCCTGCGGTGTGAAGATCCACCTCCTGCGGTGTGAAGATCCACCTCCTGCAGTGTGAAGATCCACCTCCTGCAGTGTGAAGATCCATCTCCTGAGGTGTGAAGATCCACCTCCTGCGGTGTGAAGATCCGACTCCTGCGCTGTGAAGATCCACCTCCTGCAGTGTGAAGATCCGCCTCCTGCAGTGTGAAGATCCACCTACTGCAGTGTGAAGAACCACCTCCTGCAGTGTGAAGATCCAACTCCTGCAGTGTGAAGATCCACCTCCTGCAGTGTGAAGATCCACCTCCTGCAGTGTGAAAATCTACTTCCTGCAGTGTGAAGAACCACCTCCTGCAGTGTGAAGATCCACCTCCTGCAGTGTGAAGATCTACCTCCTGCAGTGTGAAGATCCACCTCCTGCAGTGTGAAGATCCACCTCCTGCAGTGTGAAGATCCACCTCCTGCAGTGTGAAGATCCACCTCCTGCAGTGTGAAGATCCACCTCCTGCAGTGTGAAGATCCACCTCCTGCAGTGTGAAGATCCACCTCCTGCAGTGTGAAGATCCACCTCCTGCAGTGTGAAGATCCACCTCCTGCAGTGTGAAGATCCACCTCCTGCAGTGTGAAGATCCACCTCCTGCAGTGTGAAGATCCACCTCCTGCAGTGTGAAGATCCACCTCCTGCAGTGTGAAGATCCACCTCCTGCAGTGTGAAGATCCACCTCCTGCAGTGTGAAGATCCACCTCCTGCAGTGTGAAGATCCACCTCCTGCAGTGTGAAGATCCACCTCCTGCAGTGTGAAGATCCACCTCCTGCAGTGTGAAGATCCACCTCCTGCAGTGTGAAGATCCACCTCCTGCAGTGTGAAGATCCACCTCCTGCAGTGTGAAGATCCACCTCCTGCAGTGTGAAGATCCACCTCCTGCAGTGTGAAGATCCACCTCCTGCAGTGTGAAGATGCACCTCCTGCAGTGTGAAGATCCACCTCCTGCAGTGTGAAGATCCACCTCCTGCAGTGTGAAGATCCACCTCCTGCAGTGTGAAGATCCACCTCCTGCAGTGTGAAGATCCACCTCCTGCAGTGTGAAGATCCACCTCCTGCAGTGTGAAGATCCACCTCCTGCAGTGTGAAGATCCACCTCCTGCAGTGTGAAGATCCACCTCCTGCAGTGTGAAGATCCACCTCCTGCAGTGTGAAGATCCACCTCCTGCAGTGTGAAGATCCACCTCCTGCAGTGTGAAGATCCACCTCCTGCAGTGTGAAGATCCACCTCCTGCAGTGTGAAGATCCACCTCCTGCAGTGTGAAGATCCACCTCCTGCAGTGTGAAGATCCACCTCCTGCAGTGTGAAGATCCACCTCCTGCAGTGTGAAGATCCACCTCCTGCAGTGTGAAGATCCACCTCCTGCAGTGTGAAGATCCACCTCCTGCAGTGTGAAGATCCACCTCCTGCAGTGTGAAGATCCACCTCCTGCAGTGTGAAGATCCACCTCCTGCAGTGTGAAGATCCACCTCCTGCAGTGTGAAGATCCACCTCCTGCAGTGTGAAGATCCACCTCCTGCAGTGTGAAGATCCACCTCCTGCAGTGTGAAGATCCACCTCCTGCAGTGTGAAGATCCACCTCCTGCAGTGTGAAGATCCACCTCCTGCAGTGTGAAGATCCACCTCCTGCAGTGTGAAGATCCACCTCCTGCAGTGTGAAGATCCACCTCCTGCAGTGTGAAGATCCACCTCCTGCAGTGTGAAGATCCACCTCCTGCAGTGTGAAGATCCACCTCCTGCAGTGTGAAGATCCACCTCCTGCAGTGTGAAGATCCACCTCCTGCAGTGTGAAGATCCACCTCCTGCAGTGTGAAGATCCACCTCCTGCAGTGTGAAGATCCACCTCCTGCAGTGTGAAGATCCACCTCCTGCAGTGTGAAGATCCACCTCCTGCAGTGTGAAGATCCACCTCCTGCAGTGTGAAGATCCACCTCCTGCAGTGTGAAGATCCACCTCCTGCAGTGTGAAGATCCACCTCCTGCAGTGTGAAGATCCACCTCCTGCAGTGTGAAGATCCACCTCCTGCAGTGTGAAGATCCACCTCCTGCAGTGTGAAGATCCACCTCCTGCAGTGTGAAGATCCACCTCCTGCAGTGTGAAGATCCACCTCCTGCAGTGTGAAGATCCACCTCCTGCAGTGTGAAGATCCACCTCCTGCAGTGTGAAGATCCACCTCCTGCAGTGTGAAGATCCACCTCCTGCAGTGTGAAGATCCACCTCCTGCAGTGTGAAGATCCACCTCCTGCAGTGTGAAGATCCACCTCCTGCAGTGTGAAGATCCACCTCCTGCAGTGTGAAGATCCACCTCCTGCAGTGTGAAGATCCACCTCCTGCAGTGTGAAGATCCACCTCCTGCAGTGTGAAGATCCACCTCCTGCAGTGTGAAGATCCACCTCCTGCAGTGTGAAGATCCACCTCCTGCAGTGTGAAGATCCACCTCCTGCAGTGTGAAGATCCACCTCCTGCAGTGTGAAGATCCACCTCCTGCAGTGTGAAGATCCACCTCCTGCAGTGTGAAGATCCACCTCCTGCAGTGTGAAGATCCACCTCCTGCAGTGTGAAGATCCACCTCCTGCAGTGTGAAGATCCACCTCCTGCAGTGTGAAGATCCACCTCCTGCAGTGTGAAGATCCACCTCCTGCAGTGTGAAGATCCACCTCCTGCAGTGTGAAGATCCACCTCCTGCAGTGTGAAGATCCACCTCCTGCAGTGTGAAGATCCACCTCCTGCAGTGTGAAGATCCACCTCCTGCAGTGTGAAGATCCACCTCCTGCAGTGTGAAGATCCACCTCCTGCAGTGTGAAGATCCACCTCCTGCAGTGTGAAGATCCACCTCCTGCAGTGTGAAGATCCACCTCCTGCAGTGTGAAGATCCACCTCCTGCAGTGTGAAGATCCACCTCCTGCAGTGTGAAGATCCACCTCCTGCAGTGTGAAGATCCACCTCCTGCAGTGTGAAGATCCACCTCCTGCAGTGTGAAGATCCACCTCCTGCAGTGTGAAGATCCACCTCCTGCAGTGTGAAGATCCACCTCCTGCAGTGTGAAGATCCACCTCCTGCAGTGTGAAGATCCACCTCCTGCAGTGTGAAGATCCACCTCCTGCAGTGTGAAGATCCACCTCCTGCAGTGTGAAGATCCACCTCCTGCAGTGTGAAGATCCACCTCCTGCAGTGTGAAGATCCACCTCCTGCAGTGTGAAGATCCACCTCCTGCAGTGTGAAGATCCACCTCCTGCAGTGTGAAGATCCACCTCCTGCAGTGTGAAGATCCACCTCCTGCAGTGTGAAGATCCACCTCCTGCAGTGTGAAGATCCACCTCCTGCAGTGTGAAGATCCACCTCCTGCAGTGTGAAGATCCACCTCCTGCAGTGTGAAGATCCACCTCCTGCAGTGTGAAGATCCACCTCCTGCAGTGTGAAGATCCACCTCCTGCAGTGTGAAGATCCACCTCCTGCAGTGTGAAGATCCACCTCCTGCAGTGTGAAGATCCACCTCCTGCAGTGTGAAGATCCACCTCCTGCAGTGTGAAGATCCACCTCCTGCAGTGTGAAGATCCACCTCCTGCAGTGTGAAGATCCACCTCCTGCAGTGTGAAGATCCACCTCCTGCAGTGTGAAGATCCACCTCCTGCAGTGTGAAGATCCACCTCCTGCAGTGTGAAGATCCACCTCCTGCAGTGTGAAGATCCACCTCCTGCAGTGTGAAGATCCACCTCCTGCAGTGTGAAGATCCACCTCCTGCAGTGTGAAGATCCACCTCCTGCAGTGTGAAGATCCACCTCCTGCAGTGTGAAGATCCACCTCCTGCAGTGTGAAGATCCACCTCCTGCAGTGTGAAGATCCACCTCCTGCAGTGTGAAGATCCACCTCCTGCAGTGTGAAGATCCACCTCCTGCAGTGTGAAGATCCACCTCCTGCAGTGTGAAGATCCACCTCCTGCAGTGTGAAGATCCACCTCCTGCAGTGTGAAGATCCACCTCCTGCAGTGTGAAGATCCACCTCCTGCAGTGTGAAGAACCACCTCCTGCAGTGTGAAGATCCACCTCCTGCAGTGTGAAGATCCACCTCCTGCAGTGTGAAGATCCACCTCCTGCAGTGTGAAGATCCACCTCCTGCAGTGTGAAGATCCACCTCCTGCAGTGTGAAGATCCACCTCCTGCAGTGTGAAGATCCACCTCCTGCAGTGTGAAGATCCACCTCCTGCAGTGTGAAGATCCACCTCCTGCAGTGTGAAGATCCACCTCCTGCAGTGTGAAGATCCACCTCCTGCAGTGTGAAGATCCACCTCCTGCAGTGTGAAGATCCACCTCCTGCAGTGTGAAGATCCACCTCCTGCAGTGTGAAGATCCACCTCCTGCAGTGTGAAGATCCACCTCCTGCAGTGTGAAGATCCACCTCCTGCAGTGTGAAGATCCACCTCCTGCAGTGTGAAGATCCACCTCCTGCAGTGTGAAGATCCACCTCCTGCAGTGTGAAGATCCACCTCCTGCAGTGTGAAGATCCACCTCCTGCAGTGTGAAGATCCACCTCCTGCAGTGTGAAGATCCACCTCCTGCAGTGTGAAGATCCACCTCCTGCAGTGTGAAGATCCACCTCCTGCAGTGTGAAGATGTACCTCCTGCAGTGTGAAGATCCACCTCCTGCAGTGTGAAGTTCACCTCCTGCAGTGTGAAGATCCACCTCCTGCAGTGTGAAGATCCACCTCCTGCAGTGTGAAGATCCACCTCCTGCAGTGTGAAGATCCACCTCCTGCAGTGTGAAGATCCACCTCCTGCAGTGTGAAGATCCACCTCCTGCAGTGTGAAGATCCACCTCCTGCAGTGTGAAGATCCACCTCCTGCAGTGTGAAGATCCACCTCCTGCAGTGTGAAGATCCACCTCCTGCAGTGTGAAGATCCACCTCCTGCAGTGTGAAGATCCACCTCCTGCAGTGTGAAGATCCACCTCCTGCAGTGTGAAGATCCACCTCCTGCAGTGTGAAGATCCACCTCCTGCAGTGTGAAGATCCACCTCCTGCAGTGTGAAGATCCACCTCCTGCAGTGTGAAGATCCACCTCCTGCAGTGTGAAGATCCACCTCCTGCAGTGTGAAGATCCACCTCCTGCAGTGTGAAGATCCACCTCCTGCAGTGTGAAGATCCACCTCCTGCAGTGTGAAGATCCACCTCCTGCAGTGTGAAGATCCACCTCCTGCAGTGTGAAGATCCACCTCCTGCAGTGTGAAGATCCACCTCCTGCAGTGTGAAGATCCACCTCCTGCAGTGTGAAGATCCACCTCCTGCAGTGTGAAGATCCACCTCCTGCAGTGTGAAGATCCACCTCCTGCAGTGTGAAGATCCACCTCCTGCAGTGTGAAGATCCACCTCCTGCAGTGTGAAGATCCACCTCCTGCAGTGTGAAGATCCACCTCCTGCAGTGTGAAGATCCACCTCCTGCAGTGTGAAGATCCACCTCCTGCAGTGTGAAGATCCACCTCCTGCAGTGTGAAGATCCACCTCCTGCAGTGTGAAGATCCACCTCCTGCAGTGTGAAGATCCACCTCCTGCAGTGTGAAGATCCACCTCCTGCAGTGTGAAGATCCACCTCCTGCAGTGTGAAGATCCACCTCCTGCAGTGTGAAGATCCACCTCCTGCAGTGTGAAGATCCACCTCCTGCAGTGTGAAGATCCACCTCCTGCAGTGTGAAGATCCACCTCCTGCAGTGTGAAGATCCACCTCCTGCAGTGTGAAGATCCACCTCCTGCAGTGTGAAGATCCACCTCCTGCAGTGTGAAGATCCACCTCCTGCAGTGTGAAGATCCACCTCCTGCAGTGTGAAGATCCACCTCCTGCAGTGTGAAGATCCACCTCCTGCAGTGTGAAGATCCACCTCCTGCAGTGTGAAGATCCACCTCCTGCAGTGTGAAGATCCACCTCCTGCAGTGTGAAGATCCACCTCCTGCAGTGTGAAGATCCACCTCCTGCAGTGTGAAGATCCACCTCCTGCAGTGTGAAGATCCACCTCCTGCAGTGTGAAGATCCACCTCCTGCAGTGTGAAGATCCACCTCCTGCAGTGTGAAGATCCACCTCCTGCAGTGTGAAGATCCACCTCCTGCAGTGTGAAGATCCACCTCCTGCAGTGTGAAGATCCACCTCCTGCAGTGTGAAGATCCACCTCCTGCAGTGTGAAGATCCACCTCCTGCAGTGTGAAGATCCACCTCCTGCAGTGTGAAGATCCACCTCCTGCAGTGTGAAGATCCACCTCCTGCAGTGTGAAGATCCACCTCCTGCAGTGTGAAGATCCACCTCCTGCAGTGTGAAGATCCACCTCCTGCAGTGTGAAGATCCACCTCCTGCAGTGTGAAGATCCACCTCCTGCAGTGTGAAGATCCACCTCCTGCAGTGTGAAGATCCACCTCCTGCAGTGTGAAGATCCACCTCCTGCAGTGTGAAGATCCACCTCCTGCAGTGTGAAGATCCACCTCCTGCAGTGTGAAGATCCACCTCCTGCAGTGTGAAGATCCACCTCCTGCAGTGTGAAGATCCACCTCCTGCAGTGTGAAGATCCACCTCCTGCAGTGTGAAGATCCACCTCCTGCAGTGTGAAGATCCACCTCCTGCAGTGTGAAGATCCACCTCCTGCAGTGTGAAGATCCACCTCCTGCAGTGTGAAGATCCACCTCCTGCAGTGTGAAGATCCACCTCCTGCAGTGTGAAGATCCACCTCCTGCAGTGTGAAGATCCACCTCCTGCAGTGTGAAGATCCACCTCCTGCAGTGTGAAGATCCACCTCCTGCAGTGTGAAGATCCACCTCCTGCAGTGTGAAGATCCACCTCCTGCAGTGTGAAGATCCACCTCCTGCAGTGTGAAGATCCACCTCCTGCAGTGTGAAGATCCACCTCCTGCAGTGTGAAGATCCACCTCCTGCAGTGTGAAGATCCACCTCCTGCAGTGTGAAGATCCACCTCCTGCAGTGTGAAGATCCACCTCCTGCAGTGTGAAGATCCACCTCCTGCAGTGTGAAGATCCACCTCCTGCAGTGTGAAGATCCACCTCCTGCAGTGTGAAGATCCACCTCCTGCAGTGTGAAGATCCACCTCCTGCAGTGTGAAGATCCACCTCCTGCAGTGTGAAGATCCACCTCCTGCAGTGTGAAGATCCACCTCCTGCAGTGTGAAGATCCACCTCCTGCAGTGTGAAGATCCACCTCCTGCAGTGTGAAGATCCACCTCCTGCAGTGTGAAGATCCACCTCCTGCAGTGTGAAGATCCACCTCCTGCAGTGTGAAGATCCACCTCCTGCAGTGTGAAGATCCACCCCCTTCATTGTGAAGAACCACCAACTGCAGTGTGATGATCCACCACCTGCCGTGTGAAGAACCACGTCATGCAGTGTGAAGAACCTCGTCCTGCAGTGTGAAGATCCACCTCCTGCAGAGTGAAGATCCACCTCCTGCAGTGTGAAGATCCACCTCCTGCAGTGTGAAGATCCACCTCCTGCAGTGTGAAGATCCACCTCCTGCAGTGTGAAGATCCACCTCCTGCAGTGTGAAGATCCACCTCCTGCAGTGTGAAGATCCACCTCCTGCAGTGTGAAGATCCACCTCCTGAAGTGTGAAGATCCACCTCCTGCAGTGTGAAGATCCACCTCCTGCAGTGTGAAGATCCACCTCCTGCAGTGTGAAGATCTATCTCCTGCAGTGTGAAGATCCACCTCCTGCAGTGTGAAGATCCACCTCCTGCAGTGTGAAGATCCACCTCCTGCAGTGTGAAGATGCACCTCCTGCAGTGTGAAGATCCGTCTCCGGCTGTGTGAAGATCCACCTCCTGCAGTGTGAAGATCCACCTCCTGCAGTGTGAAGATCCACCTCCTGCAGTGTGAAGATCCACCTCCTGCAGTGTGAAGATCCGTCTCCTGCAGTGTGAAGATCCACCTCCTGCAGTGTGAAGATCCACCTCCTGCAGTGTGAAGATCCACCTCCTGCAGTGTGAAGATCCACCTCCTGCAGTGTGAAGATCCACCTCCTGCAGTGTGAAGATCCACCTCCTGCAGTGTGAAGATCCACCTCCTGCAGTGTGAAGATCCACCTCCTGCAGTGTGAAGATCCACCTCCTGCAGTGTGAAGATCCACCTCCTGCAGTGTGAAGATCCACCTCCTGCAGTGTGAAGATCCACCTCCTGCAGTGTGAAGATCCACCTCCTGCAGTGTGAAGATCCACCTCCTGCAGTGTGAAGATCCACCTCCTGCAGTGTGAAGATCCACCTCCTGCAGTGTGAAGATCCACCTCCTGCAGTGTGAAGATCCACCTCCTGCAGTGTGAAGATCCACCTCCTGCAGTGTGAAGATCCACCTCCTGCAGTGTGAAGATCCACCTCCTGCAGTGTGAAGATCCACCTCCTGCAGTGTGAAGATCCACCTCCTGCAGTGTGAAGATCCACCTCCTGCAGTGTGAAGATCCACCTCCTGCAGTGTGAAGATCCACCTCCTGCAGTGTGAAGATCCACCTCCTGCAGTGTGAAGATCCACCTCCTGCAGTGTGAAGATCCACCTCCTGCAGTGTGAAGATCCACCTCCTGCAGTGTGAAGATCCACCTCCTGCAGTGTGAAGATCCACCTCCTGCAGTGTGAAGATCCACCTCCTGCAGTGTGAAGATCCACCTCCTGCAGTGTGAAGATCCACCTCCTGCAGTGTGAAGATCCACCTCCTGCAGTGTGAAGATCCACCTCCTGCAGTGTGAAGATCCACCTCCTGCAGTGTGAAGATCCACCTCCTGCAGTGTGAAGATCCACCTCCTGCAGTGTGAAGATCCACCTCCTGCAGTGTGAAGATCCACCTCCTGCAGTGTGAAGATCCACCTCCTGCAGTGTGAAGATCCACCTCCTGCAGTGTGAAGATCCACCTCCTGCAGTGTGAAGATCCACCTCCTGCAGTGTGAAGATCCACCTCCTGCAGTGTGAAGATCCACCTCCTGCAGTGTGAAGATCCACCTCCTGCAGTGTGAAGATCCACCTCCTGCAGTGTGAAGATCCACCTCCTGCAGTGTGAAGATCCACCTCCTGCAGTGTGAAGATCCACCTCCTGCAGTGTGAAGATCCACCTCCTGCAGTGTGAAGATCCACCTCCTGCAGTGTGAAGATCCACCTCCTGCAGTGTGAAGATCCACCTCCTGCAGTGTGAAGATCCACCTCCTGCAGTGTGAAGATCCACCTCCTGCAGTGTGAAGATCCACCTCCTGCAGTGTGAAGATCCACCTCCTGCAGTGTGAAGATCCACCTCCTGCAGTGTGAAGATCCACCTCCTGCAGTGTGAAGATCCACCTCCTGCAGTGTGAAGATCCACCTCCTGCAGTGTGAAGATCCACCTCCTGCAGTGTGAAGATCCACCTCCTGCAGTGTGAAGATCCACCTCCTGCAGTGTGAAGATCCACCTCCTGCAGTGTGAAGATCCACCTCCTGCAGTGTGAAGATCCACCTCCTGCAGTGTGAAGATCCACCTCCTGCAGTGTGAAGATCCACCTCCTGCAGTGTGAAGATCCACCTCCTGCAGTGTGAAGATCCACCTCCTGCAGTGTGAAGATCCACCTCCTGCAGTGTGAAGATCCACCTCCTGCAGTGTGAAGATCCACCTCCTGCAGTGTGAAGATCCACCTCCTGCAGTGTGAAGATCCACCTCCTGCAGTGTGAAGATCCACCTCCTGCAGTGTGAAGATCCACCTCCTGCAGTGTGAAGATCCACCTCCTGCAGTGTGAAGATCCACCTCCTGCAGTGTGAAGATCCACCTCCTGCAGTGTGAAGATCCACCTCCTGCAGTGTGAAGATCCACCTCCTGCAGTGTGAAGATCCACCTCCTGCAGTGTGAAGATCCACCTCCTGCATTGTGAAGATCCGCCTCCTGCAGTGTGAAGATCCTCCTCCTGCAGTGTGTAGATGCTGCTCCTGCAGTGCGAAGATTCACCTCCTGCAGTGTAAAGATCCGCATCCTGCAGTGCAAAGATTCACCTCCTGTAGTGTGAAGAACCACCTCCTGCAGTGTGAAATCCACCTCCTGTAGTGTGAAGAACCACCTCCTGCAGTATGAAGATCCACCTCCTGCAGTGTGAAGATCCTCCTCCTGCAGTGTGAAGATCCACCTGCTGCAGTGTAAAGAACCACCTCCTGCAGTGTGAAGATCCACCTCCTGCCGTGTGAAGAACCACGTCCTGCAGTGTGAAGAACCACCTCCTGCAGTGTGAAGATCCACCTCCTGCAGTGTGAAGATTCACCACCTGTAGTGTGAAGAGCCGCCTCCTGCAGTGTGAAGAACCATCTGCTGCAGTGTGAAGATCCGTCGCCTGCAGCGTGATGATCCACCTCCTGCAGTGTGAAGACCCACCTCCTGCGGTGTGAAGATGCACCTCCTGCAGCGTGAACATCCACCTCCTGAAGCGTGAGGATGCACCTCCTGCGGAGTGTAGATCCGTCTCCTGCGGTGTGAAGATCCACGTCCTACAGTGTGAAGATCCACCTCCTGCAGTGTGAAGATCCGCCTCCTGCAGTGTGAAGAACCACCTCCTGCAGTGTGAAGATCCACCTCCTGCAGTGTGAAGATCCACCTCCTGCAGTGTGAAGATCAACCTCCTGCGGTGTGAAGATCCACCTCCTGCGGTGTGAAGATCCACCTCCTGCAGTGTGAAGATCCACCTCCTGCAGTGTGAAGATCCATCTCCTGAGGTGTGAAGATCCACCTCCTGCGGTGTGAAGATCCATCTGCAGTGGTGTGAAGATCCACCTCCTGCAGTGTGAAGATCCGCCTCCTGCAGTGTGAAGATCCACCTACTGCAGTGTGAAGAACCACCTCCTGCAGTGTGAAGATCCAACTCCTGCAGTGTGAAGATCCACCTCCTGCAGTGTGAAGATCCACCTCCTGCAGTGTGAAGATCCACCTCCTGCAGTGTGAAGATCCACCTCCTGCAGTGTGAAGATCCACCTCCTGCAGTGTGAAGATCCACCTCCTGCAGTGTGAAGATCCACCTCCTGCAGTGTGAAGATACAACGCCTCCAGTGTGAAGATCCACCTCCTGCAGTGTGAAGATCCACCTCCTGCAGTGTGAAGATCCACCTCCTGCAGTGTGAAGATCCACCTCCTGCAGTGTGAAGATCCACCTCCTGCAGTGTGAAGATCCACCTCCTGCAGTGTGAAGATCCTCCTCCTGCAGTGTGAAGATCCACCTCCTGCAGTGTGAAGATCCACCTCCTGCAGTGTGAAGATCCACCTCCTGCAGTGTGAAGATCCACCTCCTGCAGTGTGAAGATCCACCTCCTGCAGTGTGAAGATCCACCTCCTGCAGTGTGAAGATCCACCTCCTGCAGTGTGAAGATCCACCTCCTGCAGTGTGAAGATCCACCTCCTGCAGTGTGAAGATCCACCTCCTGCAGTGTGAAGATCCACCTCCTGCAGTGTGAAGATCCACCTCCTGCAGTGTGAAGATCCACCTCCTGCAGTGTGAAGATCCACCTCCTGCAGTGTGAAGATCCACCTCCTGCAGTGTGAAGATCCACCTCCTGCAGTGTGAAGATCCACCTCCTGCAGTGTGAAGATCCACCTCCTGCAGTGTGAAGATCCACCTCCTGCAGTGTGAAGATCCACCTCCTGCAGTGTGAAGATCCACCTCCTGCAGTGTGAAGATCCACCTCCTGCAGTGTGAAGATCCACCTCCTGCAGTGTGAAGATCCACCTCCTGCAGTGTGAAGATCCACCTCCTGCAGTGTGAAGATCCACCTCCTGCAGTGTGAAGATCCACCTCCTGCAGTGTGAAGATCCACCTCCTGCAGTGTGAAGATCCACCTCCTGCAGTGTGAAGATCCACCTCCTGCAGTGTGAAGATCCACCTCCTGCAGTGTGAAGATCCACCTCCTGCAGTGTGAAGATCCACCTCCTGCAGTGTGAAGATCCACCTCCTGCAGTGTGAAGATCCACCTCCTGCAGTGTGAAGATCCACCTCCTGCAGTGTGAAGATCCACCTCCTGCAGTGTGAAGATCCACCTCCTGCAGTGTGAAGATCCACCTCCTGCAGTGTGAAGATCCACCTCCTGCAGTGTGAAGATCCACCTCCTGCAGTGTGAAGATCCACCTCCTGCAGTGTGAAGATCCACCTCCTGCAGTGTGAAGATCCACCTCCTGCAGTGTGAAGATCCACCTCCTGCAGTGTGAAGATCCACCTCCTGCAGTGTGAAGATCCACCTCCTGCAGTGTGAAGATCCACCTCCTGCAGTGTGAAGATCCACCTCCTGCAGTGTGAAGATCCACCTCCTGCAGTGTGAAGATCCACCTCCTGCAGTGTGAAGATCCACCTCCTGCAGTGTGAAGATCCACCTCCTGCAGTGTGAAGATCCACCTCCTGCAGTGTGAAGATCCACCTCCTGCAGTGTGAAGATCCACCTCCTGCAGTGTGAAGATCCACCTCCTGCAGTGTGAAGATCCACCTCCTGCAGTGTGAAGATCCACCTCCTGCAGTGTGAAGATCCACCTCCTGCAGTGTGAAGATCCACCTCCTGCAGTGTGAAGATCCACCTCCTGCAGTGTGAAGATCCACCTCCTGCAGTGTGAAGATCCACCTCCTGCAGTGTGAAGATCCACCTCCTGCAGTGTGAAGATCCACCTCCTGCAGTGTGAAGATCCACCTCCTGCAGTGTGAAGATCCACCTCCTGCAGTGTGAAGATCCACCTCCTGCAGTGTGAAGATCCACCTCCTGCAGTGTGAAGATCCACCTCCTGCAGTGTGAAGATCCACCTCCTGCAGTGTGAAGATCCACCTCCTGCAGTGTGAAGATCCACCTCCTGCAGTGTGAAGATCCACCTCCTGCAGTGTGAAGATCCACCTCCTGCAGTGTGAAGATCCACCTCCTGCAGTGTGAAGATCCACCTCCTGCAGTGTGAAGATCCACCTCCTGCAGTGTGAAGATCCACCTCCTGCAGTGTGAAGATCCACCTCCTGCAGTGTGAAGATCCACCTCCTGCAGTGTGAAGATCCACCTCCTGCAGTGTGAAGATCCACCTCCTGCAGTGTGAAGATCCACCTCCTGCAGTGTGAAGATCCACCTCCTGCAGTGTGAAGATCCACCTCCTGCAGTGTGAAGATCCACCTCCTGCAGTGTGAAGATCCACCTCCTGCAGTGTGAAGATCCACCTCCTGCAGTGTGAAGATCCACCTCCTGCAGTGTGAAGATCCACCTCCTGCAGTGTGAAGATCCACCTCCTGCAGTGTGAAGATCCACCTCCTGCAGTGTGAAGATCCACCTCCTGCAGTGTGAAGATCCACCTCCTGCAGTGTGAAGATCCACCTCCTGCAGTGTGAAGATCCACCTCCTGCAGTGTGAAGATCCACCTCCTGCAGTGTGAAGATCCACCTCCTGCAGTGTGAAGATCCACCTCCTGCAGTGTGAAGATCCACCTCCTGCAGTGTGAAGATCCACCTCCTGCAGTGTGAAGATCCACCTCCTGCAGTGTGAAGATCCACCTCCTGCAGTGTGAAGATCCACCTCCTGCAGTGTGAAGATCCACCTCCTGCAGTGTGAAGATCCACCTCCTGCAGTGTGAAGATCCACCTCCTGCAGTGTGAAGATCCACCTCCTGCAGTGTGAAGATCCACCTCCTGCAGTGTGAAGATCCACCTCCTGCAGTGTGAAGATCCACCTCCTGCAGTGTGAAGATCCACCTCCTGCAGTGTGAAGATCCACCTCCTGCAGTGTGAAGATCCACCTCCTGCAGTGTGAAGATCACCTCCTGCAGTGTGAAGATCCACCTCCTGCAGTGTGAAGATCCACCTCCTGCAGTGTGAAGATCCACCTCCTGCAGTGTGAAGATCCACCTCCTGCAGTGTGAAGATCCACCTCCTGCAGTGTGAAGATCCACCTCCTGCAGTGTGAAGATCCACCTCCTGCAGTGTGAAGATCCACCTCCTGCAGTGTGAAGATCCACCTCCTGCAGTGTGAAGATCCACCTCCTGCAGTGTGAAGATCCACCTCCTGCAGTGTGAAGATCCACCTCCTGCAGTGTGAAGATCCACCTCCTGCAGTGTGAAGATCCACCTCCTGCAGTGTGAAGATCCACCTCCTGCAGTGTGAAGATCCACCTCCTGCAGTGTGAAGATCCACCTCCTGCAGTGTGAAGATCCACCTCCTGCAGTGTGAAGATCCACCTCCTGCAGTGTGAAGATCCACCTCCTGCAGTGTGAAGATCCACCTCCTGCAGTGTGAAGATCCACCTCCTGCAGTGTGAAGATCCACCTCCTGCAGTGTGAAGATCCACCTCCTGCAGTGTGAAGATCCACCTCCTGCAGTGTGAAGATCCACCTCCTGCAGTGTGAAGATCCACCTCCTGCAGTGTGAAGATCCACCTCCTGCAGTGTGAAGATCCACCTCCTGCAGTGTGAAGATCCACCTCCTGCAGTGTGAAGATCCACCTCCTGCAGTGTGAAGATCCACCTCCTGCAGTGTGAAGAACCACCTCCTGCAGTGTGAAGATCCACCTCCTGCAGTGTGAAGATCCACCTCCTGCAGTGTGAAGATCCACCTCCTGCAGTGTGAAGATCCACCTCCTGCAGTGTGAAGATCCACCTCCTGCAGTGTGAAGATCCACCTCCTGCAGTGTGAAGATCCACCTCCTGCAGTGTGAAGATCCACCTCCTGCAGTGTGAAGATCCACCTCCTGCAGTGTGAAGATCCACCTCCTGCAGTGTGAAGATCCACCTCCTGCAGTGTGAAGATCCACCTCCTGCAGTGTGAAGATCCACCTCCTGCAGTGTGAAGATCCACCTCCTGCAGTGTGAAGATCCACCTCCTGCAGTGTGAAGATCCACCTCCTGCAGTGTGAAGATCCACCTCCTGCAGTGTGAAGATCCACCTCCTGCAGTGTGAAGATCCACCTCCTGCAGTGTGAAGATCCACCTCCTGCAGTGTGAAGATCCACCTCCTGCAGTGTGAAGATCCACCTCCTGCAGTGTGAAGATCCACCTCCTGCAGTGTGAAGATCCACCTCCTGCAGTGTGAAGATCCACCTCCTGCAGTGTGAAGATCCACCTCCTGCAGTGTGAAGATCCACCTCCTGCAGTGTGAAGATCCACCTCCTGCAGTGTGAAGATCCACCTCCTGCAGTGTGAAGATCCACCTCCTGCAGTGTGAAGATCCACCTCCTGCAGTGTGAAGATCCACCTCCTGCAGTGTGAAGATCCACCTCCTGCAGTGTGAAGATCCACCTCCTGCAGTGTGAAGATCCACCTCCTGCAGTGTGAAGATCCACCTCCTGCAGTGTGAAGATCCACCTCCTGCAGTGTGAAGATCCACCTCCTGCAGTGTGAAGATCCACCTCCTGCAGTGTGAAGATCCACCTCCTGCAGTGTGAAGATCCACCTCCTGCAGTGTGAAGATCCACCTCCTGCAGTGTGAAGATCCACCTCCTGCAGTGTGAAGATCCACCTCCTGCAGTGTGAAGATCCACCTCCTGCAGTGTGAAGATCCACCTCCTGCAGTGTGAAGATCCACCTCCTGCAGTGTGAAGATCCACCTCCTGCAGTGTGAAGATCCACCTCCTGCAGTGTGAAGATCCACCTCCTGCAGTGTGAAGATCCACCTCCTGCAGTGTGAAGATCCACCTCCTGCAGTGTGAAGATCCACCTCCTGCAGTGTGAAGATCCACCTCCTGCAGTGTGAAGATCCACCTCCTGCAGTGTGAAGATCCACCTCCTGCAGTGTGAAGATCCACCTCCTGCAGTGTGAAGATCCACCTCCTGCAGTGTGAAGATCCACCTCCTGCAGTGTGAAGATCCACCTCCTGCAGTGTGAAGATCCACCTCCTGCAGTGTGAAGATCCACCTCCTGCAGTGTGAAGATCCACCTCCTGCAGTGTGAAGATCCACCTCCTGCAGTGTGAAGATCCACCTCCTGCAGTGTGAAGATCCACCTCCTGCAGTGTGAAGATCCACCTCCTGCAGTGTGAAGATCCACCTCCTGCAGTGTGAAGATCCACCTCCTGCAGTGTGAAGATCCACCTCCTGCAGTGTGAAGATCCACCTCCTGCAGTGTGAAGATCCACCTCCTGCAGTGTGAAGATCCACCTCCTGCAGTGTGAAGATCCACCTCCTGCAGTGTGAAGATCCACCTCCTGCAGTGTGAAGATCCACCTCCTGCAGTGTGAAGATCCACCTCCTGCAGTGTGAAGATCCACCTCCTGCAGTGTGAAGATCCACCTCCTGCAGTGTGAAGATCCACCTCCTGCAGTGTGAAGATCCACCTCCTGCAGTGTGAAGATCCACCTCCTGCAGTGTGAAGATCCACCTCCTGCAGTGTGAAGATCCACCTCCTGCAGTGTGAAGATCCACCTCCTGCAGTGTGAAGATCCACCTCCTGCAGTGTGAAGATCCACCTCCTGCAGTGTGAAGATCCACCTCCTGCAGTGTGAAGATCCACCTCCTGCAGTGTGAAGATCCACCTCCTGCAGTGTGAAGATCCACCTCCTGCAGTGTGAAGATCCACCTCCTGCAGTGTGAAGATCCACCTCCTGCAGTGTGAAGATCCACCTCCTGCAGTGTGAAGATCCACCTCCTGCAGTGTGAAGATCCACCTCCTGCAGTGTGAAGATCCACCTCCTGCAGTGTGAAGATCCACCTCCTGCAGTGTGAAGATCCACCTCCTGCAGTGTGAAGATCCACCTCCTGCAGTGTGAAGATCCACCTCCTGCAGTGTGAAGATCCACCTCCTGCAGTGTGAAGATCCACCTCCTGCAGTGTGAAGATCCACCTCCTGCAGTGTGAAGATCCACCTCCTGCAGTGTGAAGATCCACCTCCTGCAGTGTGAAGATCCACCTCCTGCAGTGTGAAGATCCACCTCCTGCAGTGTGAAGATCCACCTCCTGCAGTGTGAAGATCCACCTCCTGCAGTGTGAAGATCCACCTCCTGCAGTGTGAAGATCCACCTCCTGCAGTGTGAAGATCCACCTCCTGCAGTGTGAAGATCCACCTCCTGCAGTGTGAAGATCCACCTCCTGCAGTGTGAAGATCCACCTCCTGCAGTGTGAAGATCCACCTCCTGCAGTGTGAAGATCCACCTCCTGCAGTGTGAAGATCCACCTCCTGCAGTGTGAAGATCCACCTCCTGCAGTGTGAAGATCCACCTCCTGCAGTGTGAAGATCCACCTCCTGCAGTGTGAAGATCCACCTCCTGCAGTGTGAAGATCCACCTCCTGCAGTGTGAAGATCCACCTCCTGCAGTGTGAAGATCCACCTCCTGCAGTGTGAAGATCCACCTCCTGCAGTGTGAAGATCCACCTCCTGCAGTGTGAAGATCCGCCTCCTGCAGTGTGAAGATCCACCTCCTGCAGTGTGAAGATCCACCTCCTGCAGTGTGAAGATCCACCTCCTGCAGTGTGAAGATCCACCTCCTGCAGTGTGAAGATCCACCTCCTGCGGTGTGAAGATCCACCTCCTGCAGTGTGAAGATCCACCTCCTGCAGTGTGAAGATCCACCTCCTGCAGTGTGAAGATCCACCTCCTGCAGTGTGAAGATCCACCTCCTGCAGTGTGAAGATCCACCTCCTGAAGTGTGAAGATCCACCTCCTGAAGTGTGAAGATCCACCTCCTGCATTGTGAAGATCCACCTCCTGAGGTGTGAAGATCCACCTCCTGCGGTGTGAAGATCTGTCTCCTGCCGTGTGAAGATCCACCTCCTGCAGTGTGAAGATCCACCTCCTGCAGTGTGAATATCCACCTCCTGCAGTGTGAAGATCCACCTCCTGCAGTGTGAAGATCCACCTCCTGCAGTGTGAAGATCCACCTCCTGCAGTGTGAAGATCCACCTCCTGCAGTGTGTCGAGCCGCATCCTGCAGTGTGAAGATCCACCTCCTGCAGTGTGAAGATCCACCTCCTGCAGTGTGAAGATGCACTTCCTGCAGTGTGAAGATCCACCTCCTGCAGTGTGAAGATCCACCTCCTGCAGTGTGAAGATCCACCTCCTGCAGTGTGAAGATCCACCTCCTGCAGTGTGAAGATCCACCTCCTGCAGTGTGAAGATCCACCTCCTGCAGTGTGAAGATCCACCTCCTGCAGTGTGAAGATCCACCTCCTGCAGTGTGAAGATCCACCTCCTGCAGTGTGAAGATCCACCTCCTGCAGTGTGAAGATGCACTTCCTGCAGTGTGAACATCCACCTCCTGCAGTGTGAAGATCCACCTCCTGCTGTGTGAAGATCCACCTCCTGCAGTGTGAAGATCCACTTCCTGCAGTGTGAAGATCCACCTCCTGCAGTGTGAAGATCCACCTCCTGCAGTGTGAAGATCCACCTCCTGCAGTGTGAAGATCCACCTCCTGCAGTGTGAAGATCCACCTCCTGCAGTGTGAAGATCCACCTCCTGCAGTGTGAAGATCCACCTCCTGCAGTGTGAAGATCCACCTCCTGCAGTGTGAAGATCTACCTCCTGCAGTGTGAAGATCCACCTCCTGCAGTGTGAAGATCCACCTCCTGCAGTGTGAAGATCCACCTCCTGCAGTGTGAAGATCCTACTCCTGCAGTGTGAAGATCCACCTCCTGCAGTGTGAAGATCCACCTCCTGCAGTGTGAAGATCCACCTCCTGCAGTGTGAAGATCCACCTCCTGCAGTGTGAAGATCCACCTCCTGCAGTGTGAAGATCCACCTCCTGCAGTGTGAAGATCCACCTCCTGCAGTGTGAAGATCCACCTCCTGCAGTGTGAAGATCCACCTCCTGCAGTGTGAAGATCCACCTCCTGCAGTGTGAAGATCCACCTCCTGCAGTGTGAAGATCCACCTCCTGCAGTGTGAAGATCCACCTCCTGCAGTGTGAAGATCTACCTCCTGCAGTGTGAAGATCCACCTCCTGCAGTGTGAAGATGCACCTCCTGCAGTGTGAAGATGCACCTCCTGCAGTGTGAACATCCACCTCCTGCAGTGTGAAGACCCACCTCCTGCAGTGTGAAGATCCACCTCCTGCAGTGTGAACATCTACCTCCTGCAGTGTGAAGAACCACCTCCTCCAGTGTGAAGATCCACCTCCTGCAGTCTGAAGATCCACCTTCTGCAGTGTGCAGATTCACCTCCTGCAGTGTGAAGATCCACCTCCTGCAGTGTGAAGATGCACCTCCTGCAGTGTGAACATCCACCTCCCGCAGTGTGAAGACCCACCTCCTGCGGTGTGAAGATGCACATCCTGCAGTGTGAAGATCCACCTCCTGCAGTGTGAAGATGCACCTCCTGCAGTTTGAACATCCACCTCCTGCAGTGTGAAGACCAACCTCCTGCGGTGTGAAGATGCACCTCCTGCAGCGTGAACATCTGCCTCCTGCAGTGTGAAGATCCACCTCCTGCAGTATGAAGATCCACCTCCTACATTGTGAAGATCCACCTACTGCAGTGTGAAGGTCCGCCTCCTGCACTGTGAAGATCCACCTCCTGCAGTGTGAAGATCCACCTCCTGCAGTGTGAAGAACCACATCCTGCAGTGTGTAGATCCACCTCCTGCAGTGTGAAGATCCACCTCCTGCAGTGTGATGATCCGCTTCCTGCAGTGTGAAGATCCACCTGCTGCAGTGTGAAGATCGACCTCTTGCAGAGTGAAGAACCATCGCCTGCAGTGTGAAGATCCACCTCCTGCAGTGTGAAGATCCACGTCCTGCAGTGTGAAGATCCACCTCCTGCAGTCTGAAGATCCTCCTCCTGCAGTGTGAAGATCCTCCTCCTGCAGTGTGAAGATCCACCTCCTGCAGTATGAAGATCCACCTCCTACATTGTGAAGATCCGCCTCCTGCAGTGTGAAGATCCTCCTCCTGCAGTGTGTAGATGCTGCTCCTGCAGTGCGAAGATTTACCTCCTGCAGTGTAAAGATCCGCATCTTGCAGTGCAAAGATTCACCTCCTGTAGTGTGAAGAACCACCTCCTGCAGTGTGAATTCCACCTCCTGTAGTGTGATGAACCACCTCCTGCAGTATGAAGATCCACCTCCTGCAGTGTGAAGATCCTCCTCCTGCAGTGTGAAGATCCACCTGCTGCAGTGTAAAGAACCACCTCCTGCAGTGTGAAGATCCACCTCCTGCCGTGTGAAGAACCACGTCCTGCAGTGTGAAGAACCACCTCCTGCAGTTTGAAGATCCACCTCCTGCAGTGTGAAGATTCACCACCTGTAGTGTGAAGAGCCGCCTCCTGCAGTGTGAAGAACCATCTGCTGCAGTGTGAAGATCCGTCGCCTGCAGCGTGATGATCCACCTCCTGCAGTGTGAAGACCCACCTCCTGCGGTGTGAAGATGCACCTCCTGCAGCGTGAACATCCACCTCCTGAAGCGTGAGGATGCACCTCCTGCGGAGTGTAGATCCGTCTCCTGCGGTGTGAAGATCCACGTCCTACAGTGTGAAGATCCACCTCCTGCAGTGTGAAGATCCGCCTCCTGCAGTGTGAAGAACCACCTCCTGCAGTGTGAAGATCCACCTCCTGCAGTGTGAAGATCCACCTCCTGCAGTGTGAAGATCAACCTCCTGCGGTGTGAAGATCCACCTCCTGCGGTGTGAAGATCCACCTCCTGCAGTGTGAAGATCCACCTCCTGCAGTGTGAAGATCCACCTCCTGCAGTGTGAAGATCCACCTCCTGCGGTGTGAAGATCCACCTCCTGCGGTGTGAAGATCCACCTGCCTGCAGTGTGAAGATCCACCTCCTGCAGTGTGAAGATCCACCTACTGCAGTGTGAAGAACCACCTCCTGCAGTGTGAAGATCCACCTCCTGCAGTGTGAAGATCCACCTCCTGCAGTGTGAAGATCCACCTCCTGCAGTGTTAACATCTACTTCCTGCAGTGTGAAGAACCACCTCCTGCAGTGTGAAGATCCGCCTCCTGCAGTGTGAAGATCCACCTCCTGCAGTGTGAAGATCCACCTCCTGCAGTGTGAAGATCCACCTCCTGCAGTGTGAAGATCCACCTCCTGCAGTGTGAAGATCCACCTCCTGCAGTGTGAAGATCCACCTCCTGCAGTGTGAAGATCCACCTCCTGCAGTGTGAAGATCCACCTCCTGCAGTGTGAAGATCCACCTCCTGCAGTGTGAAGATCCACCTCCTGCAGTGTGAAGATCCACCTCCTGCAGTGTGAAGATCCACCTCCTGCAGTGTGAAGATCCACCTCCTGCAGTGTGAAGATCCACCTCCTGCAGTGTGAAGATCCACCTCCTGCAGTGTGAAGATCCACCTCCTGCAGTGTGAAGATCCACCTCCTGCAGTGTGAAGAATAACCTCCTGCAGTGTGAAGATCCACCTCCTGCAGTGTGAAGATCCACCTCCTGCAGTGTGAAGATCCACCTCCTGCAGTGTGAAGATCCACCTCCTGCAGTGTGAAGATCCACCTCCTGCAGTGTGAAGATCCTCCTCCTGCAGTGTGAAGATCCACCTCCTGCAGTATGAAGATCCACCTCCTGCAGTGTGAAGATCCACCTCCTGCAGTGTGAAGATGCACCTCCTGCAGTGTGAACATCCACCTACTGCAGTGTGAAGACCCACCTCCTGCGGTGTGAAGATGCACGTTCTGCAGCGTGAACATCCACCTCCTGCAGTGTGAAGATCCACCTCCTGCGGTGTGTAGATCCTCTCCTGCGGGGTGAAGATCCACCTCGTGCAGTATGAAGATCCACCTCCTGCAGTGTGAGGATCCACTTCCTGCAGTTTGAAGATCCACCTCCTGCAGTGTGAAGATCCACCTCCTGCAGTGTGAACATCTACTTCCTGCAGTGTGAAGAACTACCTCCTGCAGTGTGAAGATCCACCTCCTGCAGTGTGAAGATCCACCTCCTGCAGTGTGTAGATCCACCTCCTGCAGTGTGAAGATCCACCTCCTGCAGTGTGAAGATCCGCCTCCTGCAGTGTGAAGATCCACCTCCTGCAGTGTGAAGATCCACCTCCTGCAGTGTGAAGAATCACCTCCTGCAGTGTGAAGATCCATGTCCTGCAGTGTGAAGATCCACCTCCTGCAGTGTGAAGATCCACCTCCTGCAGTGTGAAGATCCACCTCCTGCAGTGTGAAGATCCACCTCCTGCAGTGTGAAGATCACCTCCTGAAGAGTGAAGATCCACCTCCTGCAGTGTGAAGATCCACCTCCTGCAGTGTGAAGATCCACCTCCTGCAGTGTGAAGATCCACCTCCTGCAGTGTGAAGATCCACCTCCTGCAGTGTGAAGATCCACCTCCTGCAGTGTGAAGATCCACCTCCTGCAGTGTGAAGATCCACCTCCTGCAGTGTGAAGATCCACCTCCTGCAGTGTGAAGATCCACCTCCTGCAGTGTGAAGATCCACCTCCTGCAGTGTGAAGATCCACCTCCTGCAGTGTGAAGATCCACCTCCTGCAGTGTGAAGATCCACCTCCTGCAGTGTGAAGATCCACCTCCTGCAGTGTGAAGATCCACCTCCTGCAGTGTGAAGATCCACCTCCTGCAGTGTGAAGATCCACCTCCTGCAGTGTGAAGATCCACCTCCTGCAGTGTGAAGATCCACCTCCTGCAGTGTGAAGATCCACCTCCTGCAGTGTGAAGATCCACCTCCTGCAGTGTGAAGATCCACCTCCTGCAGTGTGAAGATCCACCTCCTGCAGTGTGAAGATCCACCTCCTGCAGTGTGAAGATCCACCTCCTGCAGTGTGAAGATCCACCTCCTGCAGTGTGAAGATCCACCTCCTGCAGTGTGAAGATCCACCTCCTGCAGTGTGAAGATCCACCTCCTGCAGTGTGAAGATCCGCCTCCTGCAGTGTGAAGATCCACCTCCTGCAGTGTGCAGATCCACCTCCTGCAGTGTGAAGATCCACCTCCTGCAGTCTGAAGATCCACCTCCTGCAGTGTGAAGATCCACCTCCTGCAGTGTGAAGATCCACCTCCTGCAGTGTGAAGATCCACCTCCTGCAGTGTGAAGATCCACCTCCTGCAGTGTGAAGATCCACCTCCTGCAGTGTGAAGATCCACCTCCTGCAGTGTGAAGATCCACCTCCTGCAGTGTGAAGATCCACCTCCTGCAGTGTGAAGATCCACCTCCTGCAGTGTGAAGATCCACCTCCTGCAGTGTGAAGATCCACCTCCTGCAGTGTGAAGATCCATCTCCTGCAGTGTGAAGATCCACCTCCTGCAGTGTGAAGATCCACCTCCTGCAGTGTGAAAATCTACTTCCTGCAGTGTGAAGAACCACCTCCTGCAGTGTGAAGATCCACCTCCTGCAGTGTGAAGATCTACCTCCTGCAGTGTGAAGATCCGTCTCCTGCAGTGTGAAGATGCACCTCCTGCAGTGTGAAGATGCACCTCCTGCAGTGTGAACATCCACCTCCTGCAGTGTGAAGACCCACCTCCTGCAGTGTGAAGATCCACCTCCTGCAGTGTGAACATCTACCTCCTGCAGTGTGAAGAACCACCTCCTCCAGTAGGAAGATCCACCTCCTGCAGTCTGAAGATCCACCTTCTGCAGTGTGCAGATTCACCTCCTGCAGTGTGAAGATCCACCTCCTGCAGTGTGAAGATGCACCTCCTGCAGTGTGAACATCCACCTCCCGCAGTGTGAAGACCCACCTCCTGCGGTGTGAAGATGCACATCCTGCAGTGTGAAGATCCACCTCCTGCAGTGTGAAGATGCACCTCCTGCAGTTTGAACATCCACCTCCTGCAGTGTGAAGACCAACCTCCTGCGGTGTGAAGATGCACCTCCTGCAGCGTGAACATCTGCCTCCTGCAGTGTGAAGATCCACCTCCTGCAGTATGAAGATCCACCTCCTACATTGTGAAGATCCACCTACTGCAGTGTGAAGGTCCGCCTCCTGCACTGTGAAGATCCACCTCCTGCAGTGTGAAGATCCACCTCCTGCAGTGTGAAGAACCACATCCTGCAGTGTGTAGATCCACCTCCTGCAGTGTGAAGATCCACCTCCTGCAGTGTGATGATCCGCTTCCTGCAGTGTGAAGATCCACCTGCTGCAGTGTGAAGATCGACCTCTTGCAGAGTGAAGAACCATCGCCTGCAGTGTGAAGATCCACCTCCTGCAGTGTGAAGATCCACGTCCTGCAGTGTGAAGATCCACCTCCTGCAGTCTGAAGATCCTCCTCCTGCAGTGTGAAGATCCTCCTCCTGCAGTGTGAAGATCCACCTCCTGCAGTATGAAGATCCACCTCCTACATTGTGAAGATCCGCCTCCTGCAGTGTGAAGATCCTCCTCCTGCAGTGTGTAGATGCTGCTCCTGCAGTGCGAAGATTTACCTCCTGCAGTGTAAAGATCCGCATCTTGCAGTGCAAAGATTCACCTCCTGTAGTGTGAAGAACCACCTCCTGCAGTGTGAATTCCACCTCCTGTAGTGTGAAGAACCACCTCCTGCAGTATGAAGATCCACCTCCTGCAGTGTGAAGATCCTCCTCCTGCAGTGTGAAGATCCACCTGCTGCAGTGTAAAGAACCACCTCCTGCAGTGTGAAGATCCACCTCCTGCCGTGTGAAGAACCACGTCCTGCAGTGTGAAGAACCACCTCCTGCAGTTTGAAGATCCACCTCCTGCAGTGTGAAGATTCACCACCTGTAGTGTGAAGAGCCGCCTCCTGCAGTGTGAAGAACCATCTGCTGCAGTGTGAAGATCCGTCGCCTGCAGCGTGATGATCCACCTCCTGCAGTGTGAAGACCCACCTCCTGCGGTGTGAAGATGCACCTCCTGCAGCGTGAACATCCACCTCCTGAAGCGTGAGGATGCACCTCCTGCGGAGTGTAGATCCGTCTCCTGCGGTGTGAAGATCCACGTCCTACAGTGTGAAGATCCACCTCCTGCAGTGTGAAGATCCGCCTCCTGCAGTGTGAAGAACCACCTCCTGCAGTGTGAAGATCCACCTCCTGCAGTGTGAAGATCCACCTCCTGCAGTGTGAAGATCAACCTCCTGCGGTGTGAAGATCCACCTCCTGCGGTGTGAAGATCCACCTCCTGCAGTGTGAAGATCCACCTCCTGCAGTGTGAAGATCCATCTCCTGAGGTGTGAAGATCCACCTCCTGCGGTGTGAAGATCCATCTGCAGTGGTGTGAAGATCCACCTGCTGCAGTGTGAAGATCCGCCTCCTGCAGTGTGAAGATCCACCTACTGCAGTGTGAAGAACCACCTCCTGCAGTGTGAAGATCCAACTCCTGCAGTGTGAAGATCCACCTCCTGCAGTGTGAAAATCCACCTCCTGCAGTGTGAAAATCTATTTCCTGCAGTGTGAAGAACCACCTCCTGCAGTGTGAAGATCCGCCTCCTGCAGTGTGAAGATCTACCTCCTGCAGTGTGAAGATCCACCTCCTGCAGTGTGAAGATCCACTTCCTGCAGTCTGAAGATCCTCCTCCTGCAGTGTGAAGATCCTCCTCCTGCAGTGTGAAGATCCACCTCCTGCAGTATGAAGATCCACCTCCTGCAGTGTGAAGATCCGCCTCCTGCCGGGTGAAGATCCTCCTCCTGTAGTGTGTAGATCCTGCTCCTGCAGTGCGAAGATTCACGTCCTGTAGTGTCAAGATCCGCATCCTGCAGTGCAAAGATTCACCTCCTGTAGTGTGAAGAACCACCTCCTGCAGTGTGAAGATCCAACTCCTGCAGTGTGAAGATCCACCTCCTGCAGTGTTAACATCTACTTCCTGCAGTGTGAAGAAAGCCCTCCTGCAGTGTGAAGATCCACCTCCTGCAGTGTGAAGATCCACCTCCTGCAGTGTGAAGATCCACCTCCGGCAGTGTGAAGATGCACCTCCTGCAGTGTGAACATCCACCTACTGCAGTGTGAAGACCCACCTCCTGCGGTGTGAAGATGCACCTTCTGCAGCGTGAACATCCACCTCCTGCAGTGTGAAGATCCACCTCCTGCGGTGTGTAGATCCGTCTCCTGCAGGGTGAAGATCCACCTCGTGCAGTGTGAAGATCCACCTCCTGCAGTGTGAGGATCCACTTCCTGCAGTGTGAAGATCCACCTCCTGCAGTGTGAAGATCCACCTCCTGCAGTGTGAAGATCCACCTCCTGCAGTGTGAAGATCCACCTCCTGCAGTGTGAAGATCCACCTCCTGCAGTGTGAAGATCCACCTCCTGCAGTGTGAAGATCCACCTCCTGCAGTGTGAAGATCCACCTCCTGCAGTGTGAAGATCCACCTCCTGCAGTGTGAAGATCCACCTCCTGCAGTGTGAAGATCCACCTCCTGCAGTGTGAAGATCCACCTCCTGCAGTGTGAAGATCCACCTCCTGCAGTGTGAAGATCCACCTCCTGCAGTGTGAAGATCCACCTCCTGCAGTGTGAAGATCCACCTCCTGCAGTGTGAAGATCCACCTCCTGCAGTGTGAAGATCCACCTCCTGCAGTGTGAAGATCCACCTCCTGCAGTGTGAAGATCCACCTCCTGCAGTGTGAAGATCCACCTCCTGCAGTGTGAAGATCCACCTCCTGCAGTGTGAAGATCCACCTCCTGCAGTGTGAAGATCCACCTCCTGCAGTGTGAAGATCCACCTCCTGCAGTGTGAAGATCCACCTCCTGCAGTGTGAAGATCCACCTCCTGCAGTGTGAAGATCCACCTCCTGCAGTGTGAAGATCCACCTCCTGCAGTGTGAAGATCCACCTCCTGCAGTGTGAAGATCCACCTCCTGCAGTGTGAAGATCCACCTCCTGCAGTGTGAAGATCCACCTCCTGCAGTGTGAAGATCCACCTCCTGCAGTGTGAAGATCCACCTCCTGCAGTGTGAAGATCCACCTCCTGCAGTGTGAAGATCCACCTCCTGCAGTGTGAAGATCCACCTCCTGCAGTGTGAAGATCCACCTCCTGCAGTGTGAAGATCCACCTCCTGCAGTGTGAAGATCCACCTCCTGCAGTGTGAAGATCCACCTCCTGCAGTGTGAAGATCCACCTCCTGCAGTGTGAAGATCCACCTCCTGCAGTGTGAAGATCCACTCCTGCAGTGTGAAGATCCACCTCCTGCAGTGTGAAGATCCACCTCCTGCAGTGTGAAGATCCACCTCCTGCAGTGTGAAGATCCACCTCCTGCAGTGTGAAGATCCACCTCCTGCAGTGTGAAGATCCACCTCCTGCAGTGTGAAGATCCACCTCCTGCAGTGTGAAGATCCACCTCCTGCAGTGTGAAGATCCACCTCCTGCAGTGTGAAGATCCACCTCCTGCAGTGTGAAGATCCACCTCCTGCAGTGTGAAGATCCACCTCCTGCAGTGTGAAGATCCACCTCCTGCAGTGTGAAGATCCACCTCCTGCAGTGTGAAGATCCACCTCCTGCAGTGTGAAGATCCACCTCCTGCAGTGTGAAGATCCACCTCCTGCAGTGTGAAGATCCACCTCCTGCAGTGTGAAGATCCACCTCCTGCAGTGTGAAGATCCACCTCCTGCAGTGTGAAGATCCACCTCCTGCAGTGTGAAGATCCACCTCCTGCAGTGTGAAGATCCACCTCCTGCAGTGTGAAGATCCACCTCCTGCAGTGTGAAGATCCACCTCCTGCAGTGTGAAGATCCACCTCCTGCAGTGTGAAGATCCACCTCCTGCAGTGTGAAGATCCACCTCCTGCAGTGTGAAGATCCACCTCCTGCAGTGTGAAGATCCACCTCCTGCAGTGTGAAGATCCACCTCCTGCAGTGTGAAGATCCACCTCCTGCAGTGTGAAGATCCACCTCCTGCAGTGTGAAGATCCACCTCCTGCAGTGTGAAGATCCACCTCCTGCAGTGTGAAGATCCACCTCCTGCAGTGTGAAGATCCACCTCCTGCAGTGTGAAGATCCACCTCCTGCAGTGTGAAGATCCACCTCCTGCAGTGTGAAGATCCACCTCCTGCAGTGTGAAGATCCACCTCCTGCAGTGTGAAGATCCACCTCCTGCAGTGTGAAGATCCACCTCCTGCAGTGTGAAGATCCACCTCCTGCAGTGTGAAGATCCACCTCCTGCAGTGTGAAGATCCACCTCCTGCAGTGTGAAGATCCACCTCCTGCAGTGTGAAGATCCACCTCCTGCAGTGTGAAGATCCACCTCCTGCAGTGTGAAGATCCACCTCCTGCAGTGTGAAGATCCACCTCCTGCAGTGTGAAGATCCACCTCCTGCAGTGTGAAGATCCACCTCCTGCAGTGTGAAGATCCACCTCCTGCAGTGTGAAGATCCACCTCCTGCAGTGTGAAGATCCACCTCCTGCAGTGTGAAGATCCACCTCCTGCAGTGTGAAGATCCACCTCCTGCAGTGTGAAGATCCACCTCCTGCAGTGTGAAGATCCACCTCCTGCAGTGTGAAGATCCACCTCCTGCAGTGTGAAGATCCACCTCCTGCAGTGTGAAGATCCACCTCCTGCAGTGTGAAGATCCACCTCCTGCAGTGTGAAGATCCACCTCCTGCAGTGTGAAGATCCACCTCCTGCAGTGTGAAGATCCACCTCCTGCAGTGTGAAGATCCACCTCCTGCAGTGTGAAGATCCACCTCCTGCAGTGTGAAGATCCACCTCCTGCAGTGTGAAGATCCACCTCCTGCAGTGTGAAGATCCACCTCCTGCAGTGTGAAGATCCACCTCCTGCAGTGTGAAGATCCACCTCCTGCAGTGTGAAGATCCACCTCCTGCAGTGTGAAGATCCACCTCCTGCAGTGTGAAGATCCACCTCCTGCAGTGTGAAGATCCACCTCCTGCAGTGTGAAGATCCACCTCCTGCAGTGTGAAGATCCACCTCCTGCAGTGTGAAGATCCACCTCCTGCAGTGTGAAGATCCACCTCCTGCAGTGTGAAGATCCACCTCCTGCAGTGTGAAGATCCACCTCCTGCAGTGTGAAGATCCACCTCCTGCAGTGTGAAGATCCACCTCCTGCAGTGTGAAGATCCACCTCCTGCAGTGTGAAGATCCACCTCCTGCAGTGTGAAGATCCACCTCCTGCAGTGTGAAGATCCACCTCCTGCAGTGTGAAGATCCACCTCCTGCAGTGTGAAGATCCACCTCCTGCAGTGTGAAGATCCACCTCCTGCAGTGTGAAGATCCACCTCCTGCAGTGTGAAGATCCACCTCCTGCAGTGTGAAGATCCACCTCCTGCAGTGTGAAGATCCACCTCCTGCAGTGTGAAGATCCACCTCCTGCAGTGTGAAGATCCACCTCCTGCAGTGTGAAGATCCACCTCCTGCAGTGTGAAGATCCACCTCCTGCAGTGTGAAGATCCACCTCCTGCAGTGTGAAGATCCACCTCCTGCAGTGTGAAGATCCACCTCCTGCAGTGTGAAGATCCACCTCCTGCAGTGTGAAGATCCACCTCCTGCAGTGTGAAGATCCACCTCCTGCAGTGTGAAGATCCACCTCCTGCAGTGTGAAGATCCACCTCCTGCAGTGTGAAGATCCACCTCCTGCAGTGTGAAGATCCACCTCCTGCAGTGTGAAGATCCACCTCCTGCAGTGTGAAGATCCACCTCCTGCAGTGTGAAGATCCACCTCCTGCAGTGTGAAGATCCACCTCCTGCAGTGTGAAGATCCACCTCCTGCAGTGTGAAGATCCACCTCCTGCAGTGTGAAGATCCACCTCCTGCAGTGTGAAGATCCACCTCCTGCAGTGTGAAGATCCACCTCCTGCAGTGTGAAGATCCACCTCCTGCAGTGTGAAGATCCACCTCCTGCAGTGTGAAGATCCACCTCCTGCAGTGTGAAGATCCACCTCCTGCAGTGTGAAGATCCACCTCCTGCAGTGTGAAGATCCACCTCCTGCAGTGTGAAGATCCACCTCCTGCAGTGTGAAGATCCACCTCCTGCAGTGTGAAGATCCACCTCCTGCAGTGTGAAGATCCACCTCCTGCAGTGTGAAGATCCACCTCCTGCAGTGTGAAGATCCACCTCCTGCAGTGTGAAGATCCACCTCCTGCAGTGTGAAGATCCACCTCCTGCAGTGTGAAGATCCACCTCCTGCAGTGTGAAGATCCACCTCCTGCAGTGTGAAGATCCACCTCCTGCAGTGTGAAGATCCACCTCCTGCAGTGTGAAGATCCACCTCCTGCAGTGTGAAGATCCACCTCCTGCAGTGTGAAGATCCACCTCCTGCAGTGTGAAGATCCACCTCCTGCAGTGTGAAGATCCACCTCCTGCAGTGTGAAGATCCACCTCCTGCAGTGTGAAGATCCACCTCCTGCAGTGTGAAGATCCACCTCCTGCAGTGTGAAGATCCACCTCCTGCAGTGTGAAGATCCACCTCCTGCAGTGTGAAGATCCACCTCCTGCAGTGTGAAGATCCACCTCCTGCAGTGTGAAGATCCACCTCCTGCAGTGTGAAGATCCACCTCCTGCAGTGTGAAGATCCACCTCCTGCAGTGTGAAGATCCACCTCCTGCAGTGTGAAGATCCACCTCCTGCAGTGTGAAGATCCACCTCCTGCAGTGTGAAGATCCACCTCCTGCAGTGTGAAGATCCACCTCCTGCAGTGTGAAGATCCACCTCCTGCAGTGTGAAGATCCACCTCCTGCAGTGTGAAGATCCACCTCCTGCAGTGTGAAGATCCACCTCCTGCAGTGTGAAGATCCACCTCCTGCAGTGTGAAGATCCACCTCCTGCAGTGTGAAGATCCACCTCCTGCAGTGTGAAGATCCACCTCCTGCAGTGTGAAGATCCACCTCCTGCAGTGTGAAGATCCACCTCCTGCAGTGTGAAGATCCACCTCCTGCAGTGTGAAGATCCACCTCCTGCAGTGTGAAGATCCACCTCCTGCAGTGTGAAGATCCACCTCCTGCAGTGTGAAGATCCACCTCCTGCAGTGTGAAGATCCACCTCCTGCAGTGTGAAGATCCACCTCCTGCAGTGTGAAGATCCACCTCCTGCAGTGTGAAGATCCACCTCCTGCAGTGTGAAGATCCACCTCCTGCAGTGTGAAGATCCACCTCCTGCAGTGTGAAGATCCACCTCCTGCAGTGTGAAGATCCACCTCCTGCAGTGTGAAGATCCACCTCCTGCAGTGTGAAGATCCACCTCCTGCAGTGTGAAGATCCACCTCCTGCAGTGTGAAGATCCACCTCCTGCAGTGTGAAGATCCACCTCCTGCAGTGTGAAGATCCACCTCCTGCAGTGTGAAGATCCACCTCCTGCAGTGTGAAGATCCACCTCCTGCAGTGTGAAGATCCACCTCCTGCAGTGTGAAGATCCACCTCCTGCAGTGTGAAGATCCACCTCCTGCAGTGTGAAGATCCACCTCCTGCAGTGTGAAGATCCACCTCCTGCAGTGTGAAGATCCACCTCCTGCAGTGTGAAGATCCACCTCCTGCAGTGTGAAGATCCACCTCCTGCAGTGTGAAGATCCACCTCCTGCAGTGTGAAGATCCACCTCCTGCAGTGTGAAGATCCACCTCCTGCAGTGTGAAGATCCACCTCCTGCAGTGTGAAGATCCACCTCCTGCAGTGTGAAGATCCACCTCCTGCAGTGTGAAGATCCACCTCCTGCAGTGTGAAGATCCACCTCCTGCAGTGTGAAGATCCACCTCCTGCAGTGTGAAGATCCACCTCCTGCAGTGTGAAGATCCACCTCCTGCAGTGTGAAGATCCACCTCCTGCAGTGTGAAGATCCACCTCCTGCAGTGTGAAGATCCACCTCCTGCAGTGTGAAGATCACCTCCTGCAGTGTGAAGATCCACCTCCTGCAGTGTGAAGATCCACCTCCTGCAGTGTGAAGATCCACCTCCTGCAGTGTGAAGATCCACCTCCTGCAGTGTGAAGATCCACCTCCTGCAGTGTGAAGATCCACCTCCTGCAGTGTGAAGATCCACCTCCTGCAGTGTGAAGATCCACCTCCTGCAGTGTGAAGATCCACCTCCTGCAGTGTGAAGATCCACCTCCTGCAGTGTGAAGATCCACCTCCTGCAGTGTGAAGATCCACCTCCTGCAGTGTGAAGATCCACCTCCTGCAGTGTGAAGATCCACCTCCTGCAGTGTGAAGATCCACCTCCTGCAGTGTGAAGATCCACCTCCTGCAGTGTGAAGATCCACCTCCTGCAGTGTGAAGATCCACCTCCTGCAGTGTGAAGATCCACCTCCTGCAGTGTGAAGATCCACCTCCTGCAGTGTGAAGATCCACCTCCTGCAGTGTGAAGATCCACCTCCTGCAGTGTGAAGATCCACCTCCTGCAGTGTGAAGATCCACCTCCTGCAGTGTGAAGATCCACCTCCTGCAGTGTGAAGATCCACCTCCTGCAGTGTGAAGATCCACCTCCTGCAGTGTGAAGATCCACCTCCTGCAGTGTGAAGATCCACCTCCTGCAGTGTGAAGATCCACCTCCTGCAGTGTGAAGATCCACCTCCTGCAGTGTGAAGATCCACCTCCTGCAGTGTGAAGATCCACCTCCTGCAGTGTGAAGATCCACCTCCTGCAGTGTGAAGATCCACCTCCTGCAGTGTGAAGATCCACCTCCTGCAGTGTGAAGATCCACCTCCTGCAGTGTGAAGATCCACCTCCTGCAGTGTGAAGATCCACCTCCTGCAGTGTGAAGATCCACCTCCTGCAGTGTGAAGATCCACCTCCTGCAGTGTGAAGATCCACCTCCTGCAGTGTGAAGATCCACCTCCTGCAGTGTGAAGATCCACCTCCTGCAGTGTGAAGATCCACCTCCTGCAGTGTGAAGATCCACCTCCTGCAGTGTGAAGATCCACCTCCTGCAGTGTGAAGATCCACCTCCTGCAGTGTGAAGATCCACCTCCTGCAGTGTGAAGATCCACCTCCTGCAGTGTGAAGATCCACCTCCTGCAGTGTGAAGATCCACCTCCTGCAGTGTGAAGATCCACCTCCTGCAGTGTGAAGATCCACCTCCTGCAGTGTGAAGATCCACCTCCTGCAGTGTGAAGATCCACCTCCTGCAGTGTGAAGATCCACCTCCTGCAGTGTGAAGATCCACCTCCTGCAGTGTGAAGATCCACCTCCTGCAGTGTGAAGATCCACCTCCTGCAGTGTGAAGATCCACCTCCTGCAGTGTGAAGATCCACCTCCTGCAGTGTGAAGATCCACCTCCTGCAGTGTGAAGATCCACCTCCTGCAGTGTGAAGATCCACCTCCTGCAGTGTGAAGATCCACCTCCTGCAGTGTGAAGATCCACCTCCTGCAGTGTGAAGATCCACCTCCTGCAGTGTGAAGATCCACCTCCTGCAGTGTGAAGATCCACCTCCTGCAGTGTGAAGATCCACCTCCTGCAGTGTGAAGATCCACCTCCTGCAGTGTGAAGATCCACCTCCTGCAGTGTGAAGATCCACCTCCTGCAGTGTGAAGATCCACCTCCTGCAGTGTGAAGATCCACCTCCTGCAGTGTGAAGATCCACCTCCTGCAGTGTGAAGATCCACCTCCTGCAGTGTGAAGATCCACCTCCTGCAGTGTGAAGATCCACCTCCTGCAGTGTGAAGATCCACCTCCTGCAGTGTGAAGATCCACCTCCTGCAGTGTGAAGATCCACCTCCTGCAGTGTGAAGATCACCTCCTGCAGTGTGAAGATCACCTCCTGCAGTGTGAAGATCCACCTCCTGCAGTGTGAAGATCCACCTCCTGCAGTGTGAAGATCCACCTCCTGCAGTGTGAAGATCCACCTCCTGCAGTGTGAAGATCCACCTCCTGCAGTGTGAAGATCCACCTCCTGCAGTGTGAAGATCCTACTCCTGCAGTGTGAAGATCCACCTCCTGCAGTGTGAAGATCCACCTCCTGCAGTGTGAAGATCCACCTCCTGCAGTGTGAAGATCCCCCTCCTGCAGTGTGAAGATCCACCTCCTGCAGTGTGAAGATCCACCTCCTGCAGTGTGAAGATCCACCTCCTGCAGTGTGAAGATCACCTCCTGCAGTGTGAAGATCCACCTCCTGCAGTGTGAAGATCCACCTCCTGCAGTGTGAAGATCCACCTCCTGCAGTGTGAAGATCCACCTCCTGCAGTGTGAAGATCCACCTCCTGCAGTGTGAAGATCCACCTCCTGCAGTGTGAAGATCCACCTCCTGCAGTGTGAAGATCCACCTCCTGCAGTGTGAAGATCCACCTCCTGCAGTGTGAAGATCCACCTCCTGCAGTGTGAAGATCCACCTCCTGCAGTGTGAAGATCCACCTCCTGCAGTGTGAAGATCCACCTCCTGCAGTGTGAAGATCCACCTCCTGCAGTGTGAAGATCCACCTCCTGCAGTGTGAAGATCCACCTCCTGCAGTGTGAAGATCCACCTCCTGCAGTGTGAAGATCCACCTCCTGCAGTGTGAAGATCCACCTCCTGCAGTGTGAAGATCCACCTCCTGCAGTGTGAAGATCCACCTCCTGCAGTGTGAAGATCCACCTCCTGCAGTGTGAAGATCCACCTCCTGCAGTGTGAAGATCCACCTCCTGCAGTGTGAAGATCCACCTCCTGCAGTGTGAAGATCCACCTCCTGCAGTGTGAAGATCCACCTCCTGCAGTGTGAAGATCCACCTCCTGCAGTGTGAAGATCCACCTCCTGCAGTGTGAAGATCCACCTCCTGCAGTGTGAAGATCCACCTCCTGCAGTGTGAAGATCCACCTCCTGCAGTGTGAAGATCCACCTCCTGCAGTGTGAAGATCCACCTCCTGCAGTGTGAAGATCCACCTCCTGCAGTGTGAAGATCCACCTCCTGCAGTGTGAAGATCCACCTCCTGCAGTGTGAAGATCCACCTCCTGCAGTGTGAAGATCCACCTCCTGCAGTGTGAAGATCCACCTCCTGCAGTGTGAAGATCCACCTCCTGCAGTGTGAAGATCCACCTCCTGCAGTGTGAAGATCCACCTCCTGCAGTGTGAAGATCCACCTCCTGCAGTGTGAAGATCCACCTCCTGCAGTGTGAAGATCCACCTCCTGCAGTGTGAAGATCCACCTCCTGCAGTGTGAAGATCCACCTCCTGCAGTGTGAAGATCCACCTCCTGCAGTGTGAAGATCCACCTCCTGCAGTGTGAAGATCCACCTCCTGCAGTGTGAAGATCCACCTCCTGCAGTGTGAAGATCCACCTCCTGCAGTGTGAAGATCCACCTCCTGCAGTGTGAAGATCCACCTCCTGCAGTGTGAAGATCCACCTCCTGCAGTGTGAAGATCCACCTCCTGCAGTGTGAAGATCCACCTCCTGCAGTGTGAAGATCCACCTCCTGCAGTGTGAAGATCCACCTCCTGCAGTGTGAAGATCCACCTCCTGCAGTGTGAAGATCCACCTCCTGCAGTGTGAAGATCCACCTCCTGCAGTGTGAAGATCCACCTCCTGCAGTGTGAAGATCACCTCCTGCAGTGTGAAGATCCACCTCCTGCAGTGTGAAGATCCACCTCCTGCAGTGTGAAGATCCACCTCCTGCAGTGTGAAGATCACCTCCTGCAGTGTGAAGATCCACCTCCTGCAGTGTGAAGATCCACCTCCTGCAGTGTGAAGATCCACCTCCTGCAGTGTGAAGATCCACCTCCTGCAGTGTGAAGATCCACCTCCTGCAGTGTGAAGATCCACCTCCTGCAGTGTGAAGATCCACCTCCTGCAGTGTGAAGATCCACCTCCTGCAGTGTGAAGATCCACCTCCTGCAGTGTGAAGATCCACCTCCTGCAGTGTGAAGATCCACCTCCTGCAGTGTGAAGATCCACCTCCTGCAGTGTGAAGATCCACCTCCTGCAGTGTGAAGATCCACCTCCTGCAGTGTGAAGATCCACCTCCTGCAGTGTGAAGATCCACCTCCTGCAGTGTGAAGATCCACCTCCTGCAGTGTGAAGATCCACCTCCTGCAGTGTGAAGATCCACCTCCTGCAGTGTGAAGATCCACCTCCTGCAGTGTGAAGATCCACCTCCTGCAGTGTGAAGATCCACCTCCTGCAGTGTGAAGATCCACCTCCTGCAGTGTGAAGATCCACCTCCTGCAGTGTGAAGATCCACCTCCTGCAGTGTGAAGATCCACCTCCTGCAGTGTGAAGATCCACCTCCTGCAGTGTGAAGATCCACCTCCTGCAGTGTGAAGATCCACCTCCTGCAGTGTGAAGATCCACCTCCTGCAGTGTGAAGATCCACCTCCTGCAGTGTGAAGATCCACCTCCTGCAGTGTGAAGATCCACCTCCTGCAGTGTGAAGATCCACCTCCTGCAGTGTGAAGATCCACCTCCTGCAGTGTGAAGATCCACCTCCTGCAGTGTGAAGATCCACCTCCTGCAGTGTGAAGATCCACCTCCTGCAGTGTGAAGATCCACCTCCTGCAGTGTGAAGATCCACCTCCTGCAGTGTGAAGATCCACCTCCTGCAGTGTGAAGATCCACCTCCTGCAGTGTGAAGATCCACCTCCTGCAGTGTGAAGATCCACCTCCTGCAGTGTGAAGATCCACCTCCTGCAGTGTGAAGATCCACCTCCTGCAGTGTGAAGATCCACCTCCTGCAGTGTGAAGATCCACCTCCTGCAGTGTGAAGATCCACCTCCTGCAGTGTGAAGATCCACCTCCTGCAGTGTGAAGATCCACCTCCTGCAGTGTGAAGATCCACCTCCTGCAGTGTGAAGATCCACCTCCTGCAGTGTGAAGATCCACCTCCTGCAGTGTGAAGATCCACCTCCTGCAGTGTGAAGATCCACCTCCTGCAGTGTGAAGATCCACCTCCTGCAGTGTGAAGATCCACCTCCTGCAGTGTGAAGATCCACCTCCTGCAGTGTGAAGATCCACCTCCTGCAGTGTGAAGATCCACCTCCTGCAGTGTGAAGATCCACCTCCTGCAGTGTGAAGATCCACCTCCTGCAGTGTGAAGATCCACCTCCTGCAGTGTGAAGATCCACCTCCTGCAGTGTGAAGATCCACCTCCTGCAGTGTGAAGATCCACCTCCTGCAGTGTGAAGATCCACCTCCTGCAGTGTGAAGATCCACCTCCTGCAGTGTGAAGATCCACCTCCTGCAGTGTGAAGATCCACCTCCTGCAGTGTGAAGATCCACCTCCTGCAGTGTGAAGATCCACCTCCTGCAGTGTGAAGATCCACCTCCTGCAGTGTGAAGATCCACCTCCTGCAGTGTGAAGATCCACCTCCTGCAGTGTGAAGATCCACCTCCTGCAGTGTGAAGATCCACCTCCTGCAGTGTGAAGATCCACCTCCTGCAGTGTGAAGATCCACCTCCTGCAGTGTGAAGATCCACCTCCTGCAGTGTGAAGATCCACCTCCTGCAGTGTGAAGATCCACCTCCTGCAGTGTGAAGATCCACCTCCTGCAGTGTGAAGATCCACCTCCTGCAGTGTGAAGATCCACCTCCTGCAGTGTGAAGATCCACCTCCTGCAGTGTGAAGATCCACCTCCTGCAGTGTGAAGATCCACCTCCTGCAGTGTGAAGATCCACCTCCTGCAGTGTGAAGATCCACCTCCTGCAGTGTGAAGATCCACCTCCTGCAGTGTGAAGATCCACCTCCTGCAGTGTGAAGATCCACCTCCTGCAGTGTGAAGATCCACCTCCTGCAGTGTGAAGATCCACCTCCTGCAGTGTGAAGATCCACCTCCTGCAGTGTGAAGATCCACCTCCTGCAGTGTGAAGATCCACCTCCTGCAGTGTGAAGATCCACCTCCTGCAGTGTGAAGATCCACCTCCTGCAGTGTGAAGATCCACCTCCTGCAGTGTGAAGATCCACCTCCTGCAGTGTGAAGATCCACCTCCTGCAGTGTGAAGATCCACCTCCTGCAGTGTGAAGATCCACCTCCTGCAGTGTGAAGATCCACCTCCTGCAGTGTGAAGATCCACCTCCTGCAGTGTGAAGATCCACCTCCTGCAGTGTGAAGATCCACCTCCTGCAGTGTGAAGATCCACCTCCTGCAGTGTGAAGATCCACCTCCTGCAGTGTGAAGATCCACCTCCTGCAGTGTGAAGATCCACCTCCTGCAGTGTGAAGATCCACCTCCTGCAGTGTGAAGATCCACCTCCTGCAGTGTGAAGATCCACCTCCTGCAGTGTGAAGATCCACCTCCTGCAGTGTGAAGATCCACCTCCTGCAGTGTGAAGATCCACCTCCTGCAGTGTGAAGATCCACCTCCTGCAGTGTGAAGATCCACCTCCTGCAGTGTGAAGATCCACCTCCTGCAGTGTGAAGATCCACCTCCTGCAGTGTGAAGATCCACCTCCTGCAGTGTGAAGATCCACCTCCTGCAGTGTGAAGATCCACCTCCTGCAGTGTGAAGATCCACCTCCTGCAGTGTGAAGATCCACCTCCTGCAGTGTGAAGATCCACCTCCTGCAGTGTGAAGATCCACCTCCTGCAGTGTGAAGATCCACCTCCTGCAGTGTGAAGATCCACCTCCTGCAGTGTGAAGATCCACCTCCTGCAGTGTGAAGATCCACCTCCTGCAGTGTGAAGATCCACCTCCTGCAGTGTGAAGATCCACCTCCTGCAGTGTGAAGATCCACCTCCTGCAGTGTGAAGATCCACCTCCTGCAGTGTGAAGATCCACCTCCTGCAGTGTGAAGATCCACCTCCTGCAGTGTGAAGATCCACCTCCTGCAGTGTGAAGATCCACCTCCTGCAGTGTGAAGATCCACCTCCTGCAGTGTGAAGATCCACCTCCTGCAGTGTGAAGATCCACCTCCTGCAGTGTGAAGATCCACCTCCTGCAGTGTGAAGATCCACCTCCTGCAGTGTGAAGATCCACCTCCTGCAGTGTGAAGATCCACCTCCTGCAGTGTGAAGATCCACCTCCTGCAGTGTGAAGATCCACCTCCTGCAGTGTGAAGATCCACCTCCTGCAGTGTGAAGATCCACCTCCTGCAGTGTGAAGATCCACCTCCTGCAGTGTGAAGATCCACCTCCTGCAGTGTGAAGATCCACCTCCTGCAGTGTGAAGATCCACCTCCTGCAGTGTGAAGATCCACCTCCTGCAGTGTGAAGATCCACCTCCTGCAGTGTGAAGATCCACCTCCTGCAGTGTGAAGATCCACCTCCTGCAGTGTGAAGATCCACCTCCTGCAGTGTGAAGATCCACCTCCTGCAGTGTGAAGATCCACCTCCTGCAGTGTGAAGATCCACCTCCTGCAGTGTGAAGATCCACCTCCTGCAGTGTGAAGATCCACCTCCTGCAGTGTGAAGATCCACCTCCTGCAGTGTGAAGATCCACCTCCTGCAGTGTGAAGATCCACCTCCTGCAGTGTGAAGATCCACCTCCTGCAGTGTGAAGATCCACCTCCTGCAGTGTGAAGATCCACCTCCTGCAGTGTGAAGATCCACCTCCTGCAGTGTGAAGATCCACCTCCTGCAGTGTGAAGATCCACCACCTGCAGTCTGAAGAGCCGCATCCTGCAGTGTGAAGATCCGCCTCCTGCAGTGTGAAGATCCCCCTCCTGCAGTGTGAAGATCCACCTCCTGCAGTGTGAAGATCCACCTCCTGCGGTGTGAAGATCCACCTCCTGCAGTGTGAAGATCCACCTCCTGCAGTGTGAAGATCCACCTCCTGCAGTGTGAAGATCCACCTCCTGCAGTGTGAAGATCCACCTCCTGCAGTGTGAAGATCCACCTCCTGCAGTGTGAAGATCCTCCTCCTGCTGTGTGAAGATCCACCTCCTGCAGTGTGAAGATCCACCTCCTGCAGTGTGAAGATCCACCTCCTGCAGTGTGAAGATCCACCTCCTGCAGTGTGAAGATCCACCTCCTGCAGTGTGAAGATCCACCTCCTGCAGTGTGAAGATCCACCTCCTGCAGTGTGAAGATCACCTCCTGCAGTGTGAAGATCCACCTCCTGCAGTGTGAAGATCCACCTCCTGCAGTGTGAAGATCCACCTCCTGCAGTGTGAAGATCCACCTCCTGCAGTGTGAAGATCCACCTCCTGCAGTGTGAAGATCCACCTCCTGCAGTGTGAAGATCCACCTCCTGCAGTGTGAAGATCCACCTCCTGCGTGTGAAGATCCACCTCCTGCAGTGTGAAGATGCACCTCCTGCAGGTGTGAAGATCACCTCCT